>NC_091062.1:97973404-98298631 GCF_000393655.2 Nicotiana sylvestris | reverse complement strand
GAATCTAGAGAAATGTGCGTTCGGAGTCGGATCAGGTAAATTTCTCGGGTTCATGGTATCCAACCGAGGAATCGAGATCAACCCCAACAAGATCAAAGCTATCGAGTATATCACGATAGTGTACAACGTGAAGGTTGTGCAAAGGCTAACTAGGCACATTGCCACCCAGGGGTGATTCATATTAAGGTCCTCCGATAAGAGCCATCGATTTTTCTCATTACTGAAGAAGAAAGCTAACTTCACATGGACCCCGGAATGCCAACGGGTGTTGGAAGGTCGTGCAACATGCAAAGGCTAACTGGGCGCATTGCCACCCTGGGTGATTCATCTCAAGGTCCTCCGATAAGAGCCATCAATTTTTCTCGTTACTGAAGAAGAAAAATAACTTCACATGGACCCCGGAATGCCAACAGGCCTTGGAAGAACTCGAGCGATATCTATCAAGCCTGCCACTGCACTTGGCGGTATCAGAGATAACGGTAAGTGGAGTCCTAGTTCGGGAAGAGCAAGGTACGCAATTTCCAATTTATTATGTTAGCAGGACCTTGGGTGAGGCAGAAACTAGGTACCCTCACCTAGAAAAATTGGCGCTCCCTTTGCTAAGCGCCTCTAGGAAACTGAAACCGTATTATCAGTACCATCCTATATGTGTTATGACAACATACCCATTGCAAAATATAATGCATAAAATCGAACTCTCGGGACGATTGTCCAAATGGGCCGTGGAAATTAGCGGGTACGATATTGAGTATCGACCCCAGACAGCCATTAAGGCTCAACTTTTGGCAGATTCCGTGGCCAACTTTATGCCGGCCCTGATATCCGAGGACAAAAGAGAGTTATTAGTAAACTTGGGGATATCTTTGGGAATCTGGACCCTCCTTATGGACGGCACCTCGAACGCAAACGGATCCGGACTTGGCATCATACCGAAGCCACCCAAAGGCAATATAGTTAGACAATTGATTAGAACTGTGAAATTGACTAATAATGAGGCCGAATATGAGGCCATGATTGTAGGTCTCGAACTGGCCAAAGGCTTGGGGCAGAGGTGATCGAAGCTAAGTGCAACTCCCTCCTCGTGGAGAACCAAGTTAATGGAACGTAAGAAGTTATAGAAGAACGAATGCAAAGGTACCTAGATAAGTTGCAGGTAACATTACATCAGTTCGAAGAGTGGACTTTGCAGCATGTACCTCTGGATCAAAATAGTGAGGCCGATGCCCTTGCGAACTTAGGGTTGTCAGTCGAAGACGTCGAGCTCAACTCGGATACAGTTGTACAACTCATGAGATCGATAGTAGAAGAAGGTAATACCGAAATAAACTTTACAAGTTTTACATGGGATTGGAGAAACAAATAGAATATTTGAAGATCGGGAAACTGCTCTCAGATCCAAAAGAATCGAGGACCCTGCGCACAAAGGCATCCCGATTCAACTTGTCTGAAGACGGAACCTTGTTCAGAAGAATGTTCAATGGCCCACTAGCAATATGTCTAGGACAAGGAGATACCGAGTACATTTTGAGGGAAGTCCACGAGGGCACCTGCAAAAATCATTCAGGACCCGAATCACTGGTTCGAAAGGTAATCAGAGCCAGCTATTACTGGATCGACATGGAAAAAGACACGAAGGGGTTCATTCGAAAATGTGATGAATGCCAAAGACATGCTCCGATGATTCACCAACCCGGGGAGCTGCTGCATTCGGTCTTGTCACCATGGACATTCATGAAGTGGAGAATGGACATCGTTGTCCCTCTTCCATGGGCACCCGGTAAGGCTCAATTTATATTATTTTTGACTGACTATTTTTCTAAGTGTGTTGAAACTCAGGAATACGAGAAGGTCAGGGAGAAGGAAGTCATCGATTGCATTTGGGACCACATCATATGCCGGTTTGAAATGCCGTCCAAAAGCGTATGTGACCACGAGAAATAGTTTATCGGCAGCAAAGTGACCAAGTTTCTTGAGGATCATAAGATCAAAAGGATCCTGTCAATACCTTATCACCTTAATGGGAATGGACAAAACAAATTGACCAACAAAACCGTAATCCAAAACCTCAAAAAGAGGTTAACCGAAGCCAAAGGAAAACGGAAGAAAATCCTACCCGAAGTCCTATGGGCATACCGTATGACCTTAAAGTCTAGTATTGGGGCCACCCCGTTCTCATTGGTTTATGATGTCGAAGCTCTAATACCGGTCAAGGTCGGTGAACCAAGTATCAGATTTCGATATGCTACCAAGGAATCGAATGATGAGGCCATGAACACGAGCTTAGATATATTAGATGAAAGGCATGAAGTCTCCCTCGTTCGGTTGGATGCCCAAAAATAATGACTCGAAAGGTATTACAATCGAAGGGCCAACCTTAGACACTTTAATATCGGGGACTTAGTACTAAGGAAGGTCACACCAAATAGCATGAACCCGAACAAATTGAAGTTGGGGCCGAACTGGGAATGACCGTACCAAATTCTTAAGGTCACCAGAAAAGGATCGTACAAACTCGGGGCAATGAACGGTGAAAGGCTACCGAAAACCTAGATCATAACTCATTTGAAGCGATACTACTGCTAAGGTACATCCCCATTCATTTCCTTTTTACTTATTTTTGAACTAACACTTGCAGGTAACCAACAAGAAGCGGTACCAATTTTGTAGGTCTGAAAGCACGCGTTGCACTCTTTTATTCTTGAACCGGTTTTCTCCAAAGTGGGTTTTTCGGCAAGGTTTTTAACAAGGCAACAGTAGATCGTGCAAACTTAGAATATAAGGCTGGCCATGAATCGGTGTTAAGGATTGCACCAATAGTATCCGAGGCTTCTCTTTATGATCAACCTCGAATACTGTGGGGTATCACCCTCGGATATTGAATTTAGCAAGGAAAGAAACTTCGTGATGCAAGGGTCTCGATAGGTTGGATTTATTGTAAGGGCCAAATGGTCGAATGAACCGTTGCCCGTATATATTTCTCGAGCCCTAGCATAAAGAATGCACGCATGTGTAACTATTTTACACAAGAATAAAAAGAAGTCTCTCCCTTGCAGATAAATATTATTTTCTTTTAAAAAAATTTCTTGCATTTCTCAAGGATTTTCTTACATCCGATCCCGTAAAGGTATCGAGCCCAAGGTCCATCTTAATCCGATTTTGAACAATCACTCTCACTCGGGGACTATCATCCAAAAATAAACTCGGATGGTCCGGTCCATCAGAGCTCGGGGGCATAAGACCTATCAGGCAACGCCCGAATCTTAAAGGCCACTGTCATTCCCACTCGGGGACTGTTATCCTAGGTAAACTCGGATAACTCGGGGCGACACCCGAACTAAAAAGGCCATGGCCAAATTAAAATGGCTCGGAGACGTCCGAGGACCCATAACAACAACAACAACAAGGCCTTAAAATTTCTAATTCGGTTCTAAAGGCTACCCTCAACAGACTATGACATATAAAATAGTCTAAGTACTTGGGGCAAAAAAAACTTTCGGTCTCATCGAACCCCCACAATGCCTTAAAATGAAATAAAGTTGAAGGCAAGGTTTCTTCGAGTTTTTGAACAAAACCTAACTATATCATGCTAAGGCATTTAGATCTTTGCAAATAAAAGTACATAAGGCAAAGTGATAAATCGAAAGCTGTTGAAGGGGAAAATCCTTATATTTATCATCAAAGTTCTTTTTACAAGGGCCAAATAGCCCGATGAATGTATTTTACAAAGGCCGAACAACCTCAACAAAAATACAAAAAACAAAAACATCTAAAGGCCTAATTGGCCTAGTCTTCGTCAAGGGCAAAATCGTCACCCTCGGGATCTTTGCCATCCTCAGACTCTCCCAAGTCTTCAGGCTCCTCATCGACTTTAGGATAGGCCAATTTATTAGCCTCGGTTTCAAGCTCTTTGGCGCTCTCAATCTTGGCTGATAAGTCAAAACCTCGAGCATGAATTTCCTCAAGGGCATCCCTTAGAGATTGCCACTTAGCATGCTCGATGTTGTCTTTTACTCGAACTTGAGCCGCCTTGGCATCGGCCTTATAAACGGCCACCATCTCAATGACATCGACCTTAATTACTTTGGTCTCCGACTTGGCTGCCTCAAGCTCCGTGGCCAGATTTTCTCGATTAGTGATAGCCGAATTCAACTAGAACTGGAGCTCCTCGATCTTCTTAGCTTGCACCAAGGACTTCTCCTTTATACCTCGGAGCTGGACTTCTGCCGAAGTCAGTTGGGCCCGGACGGTCTCCGTTTCTGAGGCCAAGCGATCCACGTTTTTTTCCCATTCTTCGGCCTCAGCCTTTACCACATCTACCTCTTTCTGGAGCTAGCCGATCTGGTCAAGCTTCTGTTAGACCTGAGGGTTCGGACCGTTAATCACCATATATGATTCGTCGTCACTATCTTCAAAAACTCTTGTTACCTGCTCAACCAGGTTGGCATGCTCTTTCCAAGCCATCTCTAACTCTGCCTGGAGGCTCTTATCCTCCCCTTCTCTTTGCTCACTGAGAAATTTGTAAGTATCTCTTTTCTCAGTGAGCCCTCGGATCTCAGCCTTGTACTGGTCCAGCTCTTCCCAATGGCAGAGGAATGTCTCGTAGTGGAGTACCGAGGCCTACAAACACAGATAAAAGAGTTATGATCACCTGCAGACTAATCTAAGTATAAACTAGAAATAATTAAGAAGTATTTGGAGTCACCCGATTTAACGCATGTTGAGCTTCATTGAACAGGCGGGGCACTCCACCTCATTCATCTTGTCCTGGTCCTCCTCCGTCACCAAGCATCGAAGATAACTAGCCACCCCTACAGGGCAGAAAGAACTCGGGCGTCTTCTAGGATGGACATAACAATCGACCTCTTCAGGTCAGGATTCGCACTTGGACCCGGGAATCGATTGACTAGTTTGGGACTTGAGGAAGGTCCACTCATCCCCGATTATGGACTCTTCCTCGGCATCGGTAAATCACTCAACCCGGTGATGTACTCGGTAATAGTAGAGTCTATGCCGTCAAAAAAGTTTTGAAAGGGGTCTACTGCCCATTGTGGCTCTTCGTTAGGCCATCCTTTCAACGTATGAGCCTCGGTAAAATAGGTTCGGTAAATAAAGGCGAACCGGAGAGGTCTATCACTTTAAGTATGCCCTTCGGGTCACTATTCGCTGTCCGAGAAAACCGGCTACGGCCTCATTATAGCCCTCCCTATCTCGAAGCAAAGTGTCCTCGCCCTCTTCTGGTTCAGAAGCTTCAGCTAAAGCTCTCTCATCGACCTCCCCGAGTCGAAGCAATTCAGTTTGCTCTCATCGGTTCGAAGGCCCCTCGTACCTCGAGACCTGACCGCACGTGGGCCACCAGTTCGGAGGTTTCTTCTTCTTATTCTGACTCATCCCTCAGCTGGTGGAGTAAGTCCGAAGAGGGCGCCCGAGCACTGGTTCTACCCTTAGATTTACGCACCAGACTTCTTTTTTTTTCTCTTCTTTTCCGAGCTAGATGAACTCTAGGCCCTCTTCCTTTTCTTTTCATCACTCTACCTTAGAGCAGGGGACTCGATGGGTACATCCTCGTCACCGGATGGAGGCCTCATAGAAACATCCTTGGAAAGACATGCAAAATAAAATGGAACAAATAAGAACTTGACGGCACGAGGAAAAAATCAAGTATTATTAACTAGATAAAGGAAACTCATTGTAAATGCCTAATTTTTATTTTTTATTTTACATTATACTTTTGAATAATTATTTTGTGTTTGTTTGTAGATTTTTAGAATTAGAATTTTAGTTTAATTAGTTTGTTAAGGGGGTTAAGGGATTGGACTTTTCATTTTAAAGACGAAATTGGCCCAAATTTGGACAAAATTTGCGGCCCAGACCCGGTCCAGACTATTAGTTTGAGAGATGCCCCAAAACGGTATCGTTTTGGCAAGTGAAGTGAGATTAAATCTCATCCATTCAATCTCATTTGATAGAACGGCCCTTATCTATCTCTCTCCCTAGGTATATAATGCCTAAAATCCCCAAAAATTTGCCCCATTTTCCCCTTAATTCCTCTTTTCTTCCTCTCTCTTCTCTCTCTCCCAGGCCCTCTCCTTACCGCAACCTGCCGCCACCGGAAATTGCCCACCGGCGGCGGACCACCTTTAATCCACCCCTAATTCACACCATGGCCTCCCCTCACTTTCCTCTTTCCAAATCCACGAACCAAATCCCTTGAATCTCTCCCAAACTCCACTAATAAACCAAAATCCGAAACCCTAGCTCACTTTATTTTGTAAATTCGTCGAGTTTTAGGCTTCTCCTTTATAAATTACTTACATAGGCGTGTAGAGCTCCACATGATCTATCATCCTATATAGGTTTCACCCAAAAACTCCGACCAAAATCCGACAATCATCGCCACTACCACGACCACCCAAGACCATCACTGGCCCTTCGTTTTTAGACTATTTCCGGCCAAAAATATTTGTTTCTCTCTAGAACAATGCTAGAATTCATTGGTTCAACATGCGCCAGAAATAAACGCTTGTTTCAAGGTAGGGTAGCCACAGCTTGTTGTCCTTGGCATCTCATTACTACTCGAATTGGCGTTGATTCCTCTCGTGTGCTATATCTCTACTTCCATCTTCTTTTCTTTTTCTGTTTTTGCTTGTCATTAGGTTTAGGTTTCATTTAATTTCTCCGCTTGTTCTTCTTTATCCTTATAGATTCACTTGATCGTATATGTATTTCTGTACTAGTTCTATTAATGAGTCGTCTATCCTTAGGTTGTTTGGCTTAAACTTTGTTTAATCGTTTTAAGTGTAGTTACATATACGTACATTAGATTAGTATATATTACTCATGGTTTTTTTAATCAGAAACTATAGTCTATAATTAGTTTAGATTACTTAATCTTTGGTTTCTTTTAAACTAATGTTTGGCCTTTTAGGTCAAGTATGTTTAGTGTTTAGTCTAGTCTCGTTACTGCGTTTTTGTATTTATGTTTGCTTAGTCATAAATAAAGCAATAGATTTTGTTTGTGATTAGGTTTAAGCTCTGATTTTCAGGTTTAGTATTTCTAGTTTTGTCTATGTTTAAGCTAATTAGTTTAAGGCTTTAACTGCATGTTTTATTTATTTATAGTCATTAGATTCTTTTGTTAGTTTAATGGTTCAAGTCTAGTTATCCGATTTTGCACCTTCTAGTTAGAAGCAACAGTTTAGTTTGATATTGGTTTGTGAGGATAGTAGAATGCACTTGAGTGTAGGGACTTTGTTAGTTTATTTTTACTGTTCGGGGACTGTTGGGAGTGCAATACTCCAAAATTCTGTCCACAGTTGGTAGAGAAAACTGTTTCTTGGGTAGATTTTTGGTTTTGGATAGAGTTTCTGTCAAAAAAGCTATCATTTTGGATAGATTTTTTCGTAAAATAAAAATCTGCCCCAGCCCTTCCTCTCCTATATAAAGAGGAGTTCTTTCCTCACTTGAAGATCATCTCTACACATCTTTACACACTTTTCACAACTCTAAGAAAATTCCTTTAGCTGAAATATCAAAAGAAGTAAGCTGAAATTTGAGAGTTTTGATTTCTTTTTCCTTTGAAAGTCGCTGAGTTTCTGGGTCAATTTTCTGGATCATTTCGGGTTTCTTGTTGTTAGTTTGTTGTTGCTTGGAGCTGCTGGTTTGAAAGTCTGTCTTGTTCATTTCTTTGTTGCTTCTTGGCACTTTCTGCACACTAGGTAACCTTCTAAATTCTGTAATGCAGTTTTAACTCTAAGAATGAAAGATTTGAATGCTTTGAGTTGATTTCGTATTTCTTTAAGCATGTTATGAGTGACCTGGATACATCTGTATTGCAAAATAAAGGTAATGTTATATATGGCTTTTTGTGTGTGATGTGAATCTATGTGAGTTAAAGAGTGACTAAAATTAAAAGAAGAATGTTGCAGGTGCTAAGAATTCATGAAAAATGGTAAGCCAAGCATGATTGTATGAAACAAAGAAATTGTAATTGCAGTGTCGCTTTCTATTCCTGTTTGCTGCCTTTGTCTCAACAAGGCTACTGGGGTTTCTTTAGTTGAAATATTAAAGTGCACATAAAAGGTCCATCTCCTCTTTCTGATGCACAAATTAATGGTGTCTGGATTAAACTTTATGAATTTCCCTCGTGATGTCTCTTTTTGTTGGTCATTTCTTTTACAAACCATGTATATTTTATTTTAGCTTGCTGAAATTTTGTATTGAGAATGAGATCTTTAGGTAAATAAAAGGAAAATAAGGCATTAAATTCATCTAGACTTCAAGTTCTTTACTAGTATATTGTTTCATGCTCAAACTCTCCACTCTCATGTGTTCAAGTGCAAAATTGTGCACGACCTTTCTATGTTTATCATTTATACCAGTGTTTCCTTGACCTAGATTCATCTACCTGCTTGTTTCAACATGTGTTAGTATCTTTAATAAAAAGAGATATCAGTCCATGGGTAATTTTAAGAAAAGTTCACACTTAGGCCGAGATTAGAAAATGGTTAGGGAGAATGAATGGCTGTGAATCACTGCTAGTCCTAATGAATTTAATTTACTAGTCACGTGATGGCTTAGAAGAATATTCTTATGATTTTCGTTAGACATTTCATCCCCAAATCTTTCAACAATCATACTTAAATTAATTTAAGCGATAGGCAATTTTAGGCACGTTCCAAATGTAGTCCATGTGTTCATACACGATCCTTGGTCAACATTTAATCAACAAAATGGTCACCTGTGCATTCTCGCTCCTTGACCTTTGATTAATAAATTATGCTCTTCAGCAATTAATTGTATTTAAATCATGTGTACTGACACGTTCCTTGGTTTATGTCACGACCCAAAAACTAACCTGGTCATGATGGTGCCTATTGTGAAACTAGGTCAGCCAACATATTTCCAAATACTCCATATTTCATTTAAAACTTAAGAAAAATCATGATTTTAAAAGAAATCTGATTAAAGATATAAAGTAAAAGTCAAAACAAAGCGAAAAATACAAGTCCGACCTCGGTTGTCACTAAGTTATGAGCAAAATACTACAACTGTTTGAAATAGAAAACACTAAAATAGTCTGAGAATATCCAACAATTATACCAAGAGGAAGATAAGGAAGGAGAAGGCGGAAATGCGATCTCCAGGCAGCTACCTTGCTATCTCCAAGGAAAAATCCACCACTGAAATGATCAGCAACCGCTATCGTGACCCGAGATACCTGAATCTGCACACAAGGTGCAGGGGGTAACATGAGTACACCAACTCAGTAAGTAACAAGTCCAAACTATGGACTGACAGGTAGTGACGAACCAAACCTCAATAGGTAATATCAGTAAACTGTACAGAAAAGTAGACATGCTTGCAATTCAGTCAATAGCTCAACAGTATATAAATGCAGTCTGAATAGTACGGAGTATAAAGCTCAGGAAATCTCTATGTACCAATGCATAGATAGCATGATCAATGTTTCGTGTATCTCCACTCACATGTGCTCAACCACTCGGTATTGTATATAGCCATCTGGCCTAGGGAAGATCCATTCCGGAATATATAAATCACTGACCGCAGTCATCTAGTACCGAGGAAGGCCATTCCGGCCCTATGTAGAAGATCCATCTCCAGTTATAATACTTCAAACAAGATCCATGTCCAGGGAAGATCCATCCCTCAATATCATCAACTGCGCTCACTGGGGGTGTGTTACAGACTCCGGAGGGGCTCCTACAACCCAAGTGCTATCATAAACATCAACATAACCGCTGTAGCGTGCAGCCCGATCCCATATACTGTCACTCACAACCAGGCTCTCGACCTCACTCATTCACCACTCTCCAATCTCACACACACGGGCTCACAATGTCAGGGTACTAGCCCGAACAATGATATGATGTGTCAGATAACAATAATCAAGATTGAGGCATGATATATAATGCATGAACATGACTGAGTACAGAATATCAATGAAGATAATGATATGACAACAAGAAACGACCTCTTGGGTCTCAACAGTATCGGCGTAAAGCCGAACAAGATATCTAGCATGTTTTTCACAACACATTTACTACACCACATGATAGAAACACGGATATCAACAAGAAAGAGTTACTAAGAGGTGCCATGGAATGATCCAGGCCGCATTTCTCACGGTGCATGCCCACACGCCCATCACTTGGAATTTGCATCACCTCAATAGTAATCATAGAACACATAGTTCAGTGTTTTGAACCCTCAGAACCAAGTTTGGAAGCATTACTTACATCAAGCCAAGCCAAACTCTAGCCGCGATGCCCTTGCCCCTCGATTCAGCCTCCAAATGCCCCGAATCTAACCAAAATCAGAACCATAACATCAATATATGCTAAGGAAACAAAGCCAATGCGAAAATAATCAAATTGCATCAAAATTCCCGAAATTGGTCAAACCCGACCCCCGGGTCCATGTCTCTAAATCCGATTAAAATCACATCAACAGAATTCTTATCCTCCCACAAGTCCATACATACCAAAAACATCAAAATCATACCACAAATGACCCCTCAAAACCCCAATTTACACTCTCCAATTTCAAGCCCTAATTCTCCAATTTTTGGCTTTAAATTCCACTAATTTCATGTCTAATCAGTTAGAAATCACCATAGATTCGAGTATTGTGATAAAAAATCTTACCTCCAAGTGTTTCTCTTCGAATCCCTCTTCAATCCCTCTCAAAAGGCTTCAAAACCCGCCAAAATGGTGAGAAATGGCTAATAATCGCGAAGATGGCTATATATACATTCTGCCTAGGTGATTTTCCTTAATTGCAATCGCGAGAAAACTATTGCGATCGCGAAGAACAAATTTTGTTGGCTCCAGAAATAATCTACGCAAACGCATCGATACTTATGCGGACGCAATGCTCTGGCCCTCACTCCTACGCAATCGCAGACCACTGAACGCGTTCGCGAAGAACAAACGCGTGGCCCCAGCTTTGGTCCACTTAACCTTACACGAACGCAACTTACCCCATGCGTTTGCGATGATTCATCTGATCAACCATCGCAATCGCAGACCTTAATACACGAACGCGAAGAAGGAACCTCTGCAACAAAACTGAAGGGAAATCTGCAACTCTCAAAACCACAAACTTGGTCGGATAACCTCCCGAAACTCACCCGAGGCCCTCAGGACCTCACCGAAGCATGCCAACACATCCCATAACATCATTCAAACTTGCTCCAACCTTTGGAACGCTCAAAACAACACCAAATCACCCTCGGATTCAAGCCTAAGGATTCCAAAACTTCCGAATTCGATCAAAAAGTCTATCAAACCTCGTCCGAATGACTTGAAATTTTGCACACACGTCACAAATGACATAACGGACCTACTCCAATTTCCAAAATTCCATTCCGACCCTGATATCAAAATTTTCACTACCAACCGGAAAATGCCAAAATTCTAATTTTGCCAATTCAAGCCTAAATCTACCACAGACCTCAAAATTACATTCTAAACACACTTTTAAGTCCCAAATCACCTCAAGAAGCTACTTGAATCATAAAAACCAAATTCCGAGATCGTTCACTCACAAGTCAACTTTCGGTTGACTTTTCCAACTAAATGGCCAACTTAAGAGACTAAGTGTCTCATAGCACTCCAAAACTACTCCAAACCCGAACCAACCAACACGATATAATGAAATGCTGCTGAACAACACATAAGAAAGTAGAAATGGAGAAAACGGAGCAGTAACTCATGAAATGACCAGCCGGGTCATTACATCCTCCCCCTCTTAAACAAATGTTCGTCCTCGAACGAGTCAAGAAACATACCTGTAGCCTCAAATAGGTGAGGATATCTGCTCCGCATCTCCCGTTCGGTCTCCCAGGTAGCCTCCTCCACTGGAAGACCTCTCCACTACACTTTCACTGAAGCTATATCCTTTGATCTCAACTTTCGAACCTGACGCTCGAAAATACCCACTGGCTCCAAATCATAAGTCAAATCACCGTCCAACTGAACCGTGTTGAAATCCAAAACATGGGACGGATCGCCAATATACTTCTGGAGCATAGAAACATGAAATACCGGATACACACTCAACAAGTTGGGTGGCAAAGCAAGCTCAAAAGCCACCTCCCCAATCCTCTGAAGCACCTCAAAAGGCCCAATGAACCGAGGACTGAATTTACCCTTCTTCCCAAATCTCATAACATCCTTTATGGGTGAAACCTTCAGTAGAACCTTCTCCCCAACCATGTAAGACACATAACGGACCTTCCTGTCAGCATAACTCTTTTGTCTTGACTGTGTTGTACGAAGACGCTCCTGAATCACCTTCACCTTGTCCAAAGCATCCTGCACTAAGTCTGTACCCAAAAGCCTAGCCTCACCCGGCTCAAACTAACCAACTGGAGATCTACACCGTCTCCCATATAAAGCCTCATATGGAGCCATTTGAATACTCGGCTGATAACTGTTGTTATAAGCAAACTCCACGAGCAGTAGGAACTGATCTCATGACCCTCCAAAATCAATGACACAAGCGCCCAACATGTCCTCCAATATCTGAATAGTGCGCTTGGACTTCCCGTCCGTCTGAGGGTGAAAAGTTGTGCTCAACTCAACCTGAGTACCCAACTCTTGCTGCACGACTCTCCAAAACTGTAAAGTAAACTGAGTACCTCTATCTGAAATGATAGAAACTGGGACACCATGCAAGCGAACAATCTCTCAGATATAAATATCTACTAACCACTCTGAAGAATAGGTGGTACACACAGGAATGAAGTGCGCGGACTTGGTCAGCCGATCCACAATCACCCAAATAGCATCGAACTTTTTCAAAGTCCGTGGGAGTCCAACTAAAAAGTCTGTGGTGATCTGCTCTCACTTCCACTCTAGAATATCTATATGTTGAAGAAAGCCACCCGGTCTCTGATGCTCATATTTCACTTACTGACAATTGAGACACCGAGCTACAAATCCCACAATATCCTTCTTCATTCTTCTCCACCAATAATGCTGTCTCAAATCCTGATACATCTTTGCGGCACCCGGATGGATGGAATACCACGAGTTATGGGTCTCCTCCAGAATCAACTCCCGAATCCCATCCATATTGGGCACACATATCCGACCCTGCATCCTCAATACTCCATCATCACCAATAGTCACATCTCTAGAATCGTCGTGCTAAACCCTGTCCTTAAGGACAAGTAAATAAAGATCATCATACTAGCGCTCTCTGATGCGATCGAACAAGGAAGACCGAGAAACCATACAAGCTAAGACCCGACTGGGCTCCAAAATATTCAACCTCACAAACTGATTGGTCAAGGCCTGAACATCAACTGCAAGAGGTCTCTCCCCAATAGGAATAAATGCAAGACTGCCCATACTCACCGCCTTCCTACTCAAAGCATCGGCCACTACATTGGCCTTCCCCGGATGGTACAAGATAGTAATATCATAATCCTTTAGCAGCTCCAACCATCTCGGCTGCCTCAAATTGAGATCCTTCTGCTTGAACAAGTGCTGGAGGCTACGAAGATCAGTAAACACCTCACAAAACACACCATAGAGATAATGCCTCCAAATCTTCAGCGCGTGGACAATGGCAGCCAACTCCAAATTATGAACGAGGTAGTTCTTCTCATAGGGCTTCAACTGACGAGAAGCATAAGCAATCACTCTACCATCCTACATCAATACACACCCGATACCAACTCGTGAAGCATCAATATACTGTATATGAACCTGAAGCTGATGGCAAGACTAACATTGGAGCTATGGTCAAGCCAGTCTTGAGCTTCTAAAAGCTCGCCTCACACTCATTCGACCACATGAAAGGAGCACCCTTCTGAGTCAATTTGGTCAAGGATGATGCTATAGATGAAAATCCCTAAACGAACTGACGGTAATAGCGCCCCAAACCAAGAAAGTTGTGAATCTCTATGGCTGAGGATGATCTGGGCCAACTCTGAACCACTTCTATCTTCTTCGGATCAACCTGAATACCCTCACTGGACACCACATGCCCCAATAAGGCCACCGAACTAAGCTAAAACTCACTTTTGGAGAACTTTGCACAAAGTTTCTCCTCCCTCAATCTCTGCAATACAACTCTCAAATGCTCCACATGCTCCTCCTGACTATGCGAATATACCAGAATATCATCAATGAATACAATAATGAAAGAGTCGAGATAAGGCCGAAACACACTGTTCATCAAATGTATGAACGCTGCTGGGGCATTGGTCAGCCCAAAAAACATCACAAGGAACTCATAATGACCATATCGGGTCCTGAAGGCTGTCTTAAGAATATCCGAGTCCCTGATCTTCAACCGGTGATACCCTGAATGGGGATCAATCTTGGAGAACACTCTCGCTCCCTGAAGGTGGTCAAATAAATCATCGATAAGAGGCAAAGGATACTTGTTCTTGATTGTAACTTTGTTCAGCTGCCTATAATCAATGCACATCCTCATCGTGTCATCCTTCTTCTTCACAAATAGAACAGGCGCACCCCAAGGTGACACACTAGGCCGAATAAACCCCTTATCAAGGAGTTCCTGAAGCTTCTCCTTCAACTCTTTCAATTCTACCGGTGCCATATGATACGGTGGGATAGAAATGGGCTTAGTGACCGGCACAAAATCAATACTAAAATCAATATCCCTGTCAGGTGGCATGCTCGACAGGTCTGTAGGAAACACATCGGGAGAGTCCCTCTCTACCGAAACTGAATAAATGGTAGGAGTTTCTGCACTAACATCCCTAACGAAGGCTAGATAAGAAAGACAATCCTTCCCAACCATCCGTTGGGCCTTCAAAAATGAAATCACTCTACTGGGAATATAATTCGTCGAACCTCGCCACTCAATCTGTGGCAACCCCGGCATAGCCAATGTCATTATCTTAGCATGACAGTCCAAGATAGCACAACACAGAGATAGCCCATCCATGCCCAATATCATATCAAAATCAACCATACTAAGCAACAAGAGATCCACTCGGGTATCCAAATCCCCAATAGTCACCACACACGACCGATATACACTGTCCACAACAACAGTATCACCTACAGGGGTAGATACATGAACATATGAAATAAGAGACTAGAGAGGCGTATCCAGATAATGAGTAAAATATGATGACACATATGAAAAAGTGGAACCAGGATCAAATAACATAGAGGCATCTCTGTAGCAGATTGAGACAATACCTGTAATAACAGCTTCTGAAGTAATAACATCTAGTCTGGCTGGGAGATCATAGAAACGGTCCTGACCACCACCTGATCGTCCTCCCCCTCTAGGGAGACCCCTGGCTGAATAACCTCCACCCCGAGCTGACTGAGCGGGTGGGGACGTAACTGGTGTTGAAGTCGAAGGCTGACTCTTCTGCTAAGGTGAACTTCCCATAAGACGGGGACAAAACCTCATAATATAACCCAAATCTCCACACTCGAAGCAACCTCTCCTAGCAAATAGTGGTGGGGACTAAAGGGAGCCTAGCGCATCGGGATGTCCACTAGAAGAACTAGGCATAGATGAGCCCTGAACTGATGGTACCTAAGTCGAACTCTGAGCTGGAAGGGTAGTGATAGATGGGTGACCCTGATGTGAACTGTGATAACCGTGACCAGATGATCCACCACGGTGGCTCGAATGGGCTGGCTGAGCATGTCTGAATGGACGACCTCTACCGTGCTGAAACTGACCTCTCGAAGGAACATCACCAAAACTACCAGATCCCCGAGGCCTCCTGGCCTCCCTCTTAACTCGCTCCTGGCGGCGAATCGACTCTATCTCTGAAGCAATGTTAACCACCTCCTCAAAAGAAGCACCAGACACTCTCTCTCTGGTCATAAGAATTTGTAGCTGATTAGAGAATCCATGAATCTCTTGATCCTCTCCTTGTCTGTAGAAACCAACCAAACAGCATGACGGGCTAACTCAGAAAACCCCATCTCATACTGCGTCATAGTCATATCATCCTGATGCAACTACTCGAACTGCCTGCGCAGCTCCTCTCTGCGGGACTATGACACCTACTTTTACGAGAAAAGACCGGAGAACTACTGCCAGGTGAGGGGCGCTGCACCAATAGTCCTACACCTCTCATAAGCATCCCACCAAGTAAATGCAGCTCTATAAAACTAAAAAGTAGTAAATGAGACCCTACTAGTCTCTAGAATACCCGTTGTATGTAACATCCTCTGACACTTGTCCAAGAAACCCTGAGCATCCTAGCCCTCTGCACCACTGAAAGTCTAAGCCTGAAGTCTACCAAACCTCTCCAATCGATACTGCTCGTCATCAAGCATAACCGGAACCATATAATCCTGAGAAGGTGCAACCGACTGGGCTGGCGGTGCCTCCGGTATATGCAATCCCTAAACAACCTGCCCGAGTGTATGAGCGGTGGGAGTCTGAGTGCCTCCCCCGGCCTGAGAAGTAGCTGATGTGGTAGCAACTTCGATCGCCTGAGCAAGAATGGTGCACATGGTCAGAATCTGAGCCAAGGTCTCCTGGAGACCCGGAATAACAATAGGCACCGACGGTGCCTGAGCTGCTGCTGCTGGAGCATCCCCTGCTGGAGCCTGATCATGAACTGAGGCAGCTGATGGATTTGCAGGTGCTGCCCTAGCTACTGTACGAGCTACACCCCTGCCCCTACCACGGCCTCAACCGCGACTTCGGCCTCTAGTGGCCCTAGATGGTGGTATTGGTGGTCGTTCGTCCTGACCGGTAACACGTGTTCTCACCATCTGTGAGAGAATAGAATAATAGAAGTTTAGTTCCATAATCAATAGAATTGCACGACAAGAATTCAAGAATGTGAAGTTTTTCCTAAAGGTTCTGCAGCCTCCCGAGGATAAGTACAAACGTCTCCGTACCGATCCGCGAGACTCTACTAAACCTTCTCATGACTCGTGAGACCTATGTAACCTAGGCTCTGATACCAACATGTCACGACCCCAAAATCGACCAGGTCGTGATAGCGCCTATCGTGAAACTAGGCCAGCAAACTTATTTCCAAATACTCCATCTTTCATTTAAAACTTAAGAAAAATCATGTTTTTAATAGAAATCCGATAAAGATATATAATAAAAGTCAAAACAAAGCGGAAAATACAAGCACGACCTCGGGTGTCACTATGTCTTGAGCAAAATACTACAACTCTTCGAAATAAACAAGACTAAAATAGTCAGTCTGATAATATCCAACAAATATACTAAGAGGAACATAAGGAAAGAGAAGGCGAGACTGTTATCACCAAGCAGCTACCTCTCTATCTCCAAGGAAATGTCCACCACTGAAATGATCAGCAACCGCTACCGTGACCAAGGATACCCGGATCTGCAAATAAGGTGCAGGGGGTAACGTGAGTGCACCAACTCAGTAAGTAACAAGTCCAAACTATGGACTGACAGGTAGTGACGAACCAAACCTCAACAGGTAATATCAATAAACTGTACAGAAAATTAGACATGCTTGCAGTTCAGTCAAAAGCTAAACAGTAAATAAATGTAGTCTGAACGGTATGGAGTATAAAGCTCAGGAAATCTCTATGTATCAATGCACAGATAGGATGATAAATGTTCCGTGTATCTCCACTCACATGTGCTCAACCACTCGGTACTGTATATGACCATCCGGCCTAGGAAGATCCATCCCGAAATATATAAATCACTAATCGCAGTCATCCAATACCGAGAAAGACCATTCCAGCCCTATGGAGAAGATCCATCTCCAGGTATAATACTTCGGACAAGATCCATGTCCAGGGAAGATCTACCCCTCAATATCTTCAACAACGCTCACTGGGGGTGTGTTACAGACTCCGGAGGGGTTCCTACAGCCCGAGCGCTATCATAAACATCAATATAATCGCTGCGGCGTGTAGCCCGATCCCATATACTATCACTCACAACCAAGCTCTCGGCCTCACTCAGTCATCACTCTCTAGCCTCACACACACGGGCTCACAATGTCAGGATACTAGCCCAAACAATGATATGATGTGTCAGATAACAATAATCGAGACTAGGGCATGATATATAATGCATAAACAGGACTGAGTACAAAATATCAATGAAGATAATGATATGATAGCAAGAAACAACCTCTTGGGTCTCAACAGTAGCGGCGTGAAGCCCTAACAGGATATCTAACATGTTTTTCACTGCACATTTACTAAATCACGTGATAGAAATATGGATATCAACAAGAAAGAGTTACTAAGCGGTGCCATGGAACGATCCAGGCTGCATTTCTCACGGTACAAGCCCACACGCCCGTCATTTGGCATTTGCTTCACCTCAATAGTAATCACAAAACACATAGTTCGGGGTTTTGAACCCTTAGAACCAAGTTTGGAAGCGTTACTTACCTCAAGCCAAGCCAAACTCTAGCCCGCGACGCCCTTGACCCTCGATTCGGCCTCCAAATTCCCCGAATCTAACCAAAATTAGAACCATAACATCAATATATGCTAAGGGAACAAAGCCCACGCGAAAATAATCAAATTACATAAAAAATCTCAAAATTGGTCAAACTCGACCCCTGAGCCCACGTCTTGGAATTAAATAAAATCACATCAACAAAATTCTTATCCTCCCACGAGTCCATATATACCAAGAACATCAAAATCGAACCACAAATGGCCCCTCAAAACCCCAATTTACACTCTCCAATTTCAAGCACTAATTCCCCAATTTTTGGCTTTAAATCCCACTAATTTCATGTCTAATCAGTTAGAAATTACCATAGAATCGAGTATTGAGTTCAAAAATCTTACTTCCAAGTGTTTCCCTTCAAATCCCTCTCAAAAAACTTCAAAACCGGCCAACAATGGTGAGAAATGGCCTAAAAATTGCGAAGATGGCTATGTAAACATTCTGCCCAGGTGATTTTCCTTAATCGCGATCACGGGAAAACCATCGCGATCGCGAAGAACAAATTTTTCTGGCTCCACAAATACTGTACGCAAATACGTCGATACCTATGTGAACGCGATGCTCTGGCCCTCACTCATACGCGATCGTGGACTACTGAACGCATTCGTGAAGAACAAACGCATGGCCCCAGCTCTGGTCCACTTAACCTTACACGAACGAGACTTACCCCACGCGTTCGCGATGCTTCACCTGATCAACCAACGCGATCGTAGCCCTCAATACGCGAACGCAAAGAACAAATTTGACTACCTCCACAAATGCTCTACACAATCGCGAGCTTCCTCATGCGATCGCAAAGAAGGCACCTCTGCAACAGAATTGAAGGGAAATATGCAACTCTCAAAACCACAAACTTTGTCCGATAGCCTCCCGAAACACACCCGAGGCCCTTGGGACCTCAACCAAACATGCCAACACATCCCATAACATAATTCAAACTTGTTCCAACCTTCGGAACTCTCAAAAAAACATCAAAACATCAAATCACCCGCGGATTCAAGCGTAAGGATTCCAAAACTTCCGAATTCAATCAAAAGTCTATCAAACCTCGTCCGAGTGACCTGAAATTTTGCACACACATCCCAAATGACACAACAAACCTACTCCAATTTCTGAAAATTCATTCCAACCCCGATATCAAAATTTCCACTATCAATTGGGAAACGCCAAAATTTCAATTTTGCCGATTCAAGTCTAAATCTATCACGGACCTCTAAATTACATTCCAAATACGCTCCTAAGTCCCAAATCACTTCACAAAGCTATCCGAATCATAAAAACTAAATTCCGAGATCGTTTACTTACAAGTCAACTTCTGGTTGACTTTTCCAACTAAATGACCAACTTAAGAGACTAAGTGTCTCATAACACTCCAAAACTACTCCAAACCCGAACCAACCAACACGATACAATGAATGTAGCTGAAAAACACATAAGAAAGCACAAATGGGGAAAACGGAGCGGTAACTCATGAAACGACCGGCCGGGTCGTTACAGTTTAGTACATGTAATTAAGTAAAGGTCTTGTGTGCATGCATGCTCCTAGGCAAAAATTATTAATTCTTAAGTGACAATAGACGATAGTAATTTAAGGTAAATATCACATAGTTTATTCAAAAATAACTCAAGCCAATTTTAACCAATAAAAGCGAGCATGCTAGAACAACGAAATTTGGGGAGTTCCTTACACCTTCTCCCTAGTCAATAGAATTCCTTACCTGATCTTTTATTTTTGCGGTCCAACCGATATCAAAATTTTCACTACCAACCGGAAAATGCCAAAATTTCAATTTTGCCAATTCAAGTCTAAATCTACCATGGACCTACAAATTATATTTTGAACATGCTCTTAAGTCCCAAATCACCTCACGAAGCTATCTGAATCATAAAAACCAAATTCCAAGATCATTTACTCACAAATCAACTTCTGGTTGATTTTTCCAACTAAATGGCTAACTTAAGAGACTAAGTGTCTCATAACACTCCAAAACTACTCCAAACCCAAACCAACTAATACAATACAATGAAATGCAGTTGAACAATACATAAGAAAGCAGAAATAGGGAAAACAGAGCGGTAACTCATGAAACGACCGGCCGAGTAATAATTATCCCTCAAATTATTGTTGTGGTGATTTAGTCATTTGATTTCTATATTTATGCCAAAATATGGTTAAAATATTTTTTATGCATTTTATAATTGCATTTTTGTATTTTTAAAAACTAAATTGCATATAATTGCAATATTAGCCCCATTAATGTATAATTACATTTATTTGCATAAAATCAACCTTCTATACTTTTAAAATGTTGAAAATCTATTTTAAATCATTTTATCACGTGAAATTATTTTTACAAATTATTTATCATTTATTATAAATTATATATGGAAAATTGGCTATTTAAAATATAGCCTGATTTGCCTTTCAATTTCAGCCCAATTTAAACCCAACCCTAGCCCAATTTCTAACCAAATTACCCGACCCCAAACCCTGAACCCGCCTACCTGCTCCAAGACCTGTCAAATCCTGACCGTTGATCTAAAGAACAACGGCCCTCGTCCGTTCATT
This sequence comes from Nicotiana sylvestris, assembly GCF_000393655.2. Classification (NCBI taxonomy): domain Eukaryota; kingdom Viridiplantae; phylum Streptophyta; class Magnoliopsida; order Solanales; family Solanaceae; genus Nicotiana; species Nicotiana sylvestris. Next base: position 98,277,615 of record NC_091062.1, on the reverse strand, counting down.
TCTTTTTTATCCCAAATGACCCTTAACCCTAGCTCATTATTCAGAGACCGCTGCTTCTGTACTCTCTCATCTCCTTTCCTCTCTCAACCACTCCACCTAACCGTAGTTCCTTCAACCGCCGACCTCCCTTTCTCCGGTCTTCTCCGGTGATCTCCCTTCAACTCCTACGCCTCCAATGGCTCCTCTATTGCCATTCTCTGAGGACTTCAAGGGCCCTGGGCCACGCCGACTTGCATCTAAGGTTTTCCATCAGCTCTGTTCTTGGCTACTTCAGTATGATTTCAAGCGAAATCATGATGTACTTGTTATGATCCTTGAGATTTTAGACAAGTTCTTTCATCTCTACTTGGGTTTCTTCTGAAACCCTAATTTTGCTTATCCTAGATCTGTACGATTTTTAAACGATTTGAGTCTGGTTCTTTGATGTTTTACACTATCCTTGTAACTCTTTACAAGAATCATCGATTTCAAAGTGTTTTCACCTTCTTCTAAATTTAGGGTTTTCGGAACTTCTTCTAAAACCTTGTTTAAATCGATTCTTTATGATTAAACTTCTATCTTTTGCATATTACGACTGATTCTATAATTTTACTACAATTTCAACTCGTCTATATTGAAAGCCCTAAATTTCTAAGATTTCTTTGTTTGGTTCTGTGTGTTAGCATGACTGCTCATTTCTTGTTTAAGTTTCTGTGATTACCTTGCCTCGAATCTGTTCTTACTGAGTTTTTAGCCTAACTTATATCACCTCTATGTGATTATGTTCATCTTGATTGTTCAGACTTGCCTTTTTCTATCGATACCATTTAACCTGCATGTTTGCTATGATTGGTTATTCCTATCTTACTCTATTTATATGTTGAATACTGAATCATGACTCCCTCTTTGATTGATTCTGGGTTTCCTATTTTTGGGGTTTGATTGAAAGACCTTCCTTTAAACCCTCAATTGTTACCTCTTCTATTCAAATTAATTGATTCGCCTACCTTGTCTGTTGTGGTACTTTATTCTTACTGAACTATTTCCTTAAGTAGAGTTTTTCTGAACTTAGCCCTAATTGTTTACCCTATATTTACTTGATTTGATTCTTTCCTTATTAGTCATACACTGATTTCTTTCCCTATATGCTACTTGTTCTTACCATTTGAATTGATTCCCTTAACTTAAGGGAGTACTTGTCCTAACTTTGCTCTAACTGATTCTGAGTTCCATAATTACTATGCTACGATGATTCTTACCTTATTTATATCTAATTTCGAACTACTATATATACACATTCTCTCATTAACACAAGCACGAACACTTTGGTTCAAAAGCTCTCTCCCTCTCTCACATACACTTAAACTTTCTTCTCTCTCTTTTGTGCTACTTGCTACTATTCTGAGTTAGCCGGCTGCAAGCCAAGGCTAACTATTGTGCTCTCCTTTTCTTTCACTCTTGCCTACTGTCTTCTTTATTGGTAGGTTCTAATTTTATTTTAAGTTCCAAAAATAATATGGTTCTTTTATTGCTTCAGTTCATCCTGTTTCTAGTTTGCTTTTACTTATGGTTTTGCTGTGAAACCTGCAGTTAATATGCTTGCATGATTAGCATGTTATGAACTCCCCTTCCTTAGAATTAGTATGAGCATGTTACCCCCTATCCCCCTCTAAGTAGTCTGCACTCCTAACTGGTATGGTTCTGGGATTGAATCATGTGGATCCTATACTGAACCCCCTTAAGAATTGATGGTTCTGTGACTATGTCTGATCAGTTGTGTCTGAGCATGCTTGTACCAATTCCTAAGACCTTTGCTTGTTATGTGTTTACAATCATGTGTTCTATGTATCCCCAAATCCTCTGACCCCTATTTGTGAATACTGAATTTGCTTTGGTTCTGTGACCCCTGGCTGTGTATGAACCTGTCTTAAGGGTGTTGTGTTTGGACTGTTGTTTACTACTCCACTATCTTTTCAAACTGTCTCTGTTGTTTCAATAAATTATTTCAAACAAACTTCCTTTTAGTACAGTTTTCCCACTAAAACCTTTCAACTGGTGTCAAGCACTTTCACTTTGCTCCTAAGTCAATAAGTTCTGCCCCTCCAGTATGTGTACTAGCTTGGGATCCTCTTGAGAACCCTCTAAACTCTGGCATACTGAGGCTGGATCTTCCATACTGCACTTATTCAATTTTGGCTACCAAGTCTAGGTGTAAGCACTGCCCGGGATCCTTGAGATTTTTAGGGAGCTTTGATGCACCTAGACTATGACCTTGTCTATGGAATTGAGGCACTTGAGGCTATTGGAGGCTTTGGAAATCTGGGCCTATCTGTAGGCTCACTATAGAATAACTTCTTATTTTCTTATTTACTTTTGTAATTTATTCATATGGTCTGTAATAATTTGTAAACGAATATTGGGGTAACTAGTGAAAGGGTAGGTAGTTACATGTTTGTGGGGTAATATGGGTAGGAACCATGCCTATAGGACTTTACAATTTATTGTGTTTGCCATTATAAGTAGGAACCATGCCTATAGGACTTTACAATTTGCTGTGTTTGCCTTTATAAGTAGAAACCATACCTATAGGACTCAATTAATGCCATAACAGAAATCATGTTTACAAGTCTTAAAATCAGCTTCACAAGTAGATGACATGCCTATAGGATATAATTCAATCCAAATTCTGTTATAACAAGTTTTTACATGTGCTCATGCCTGCAAGCTTCTAAAATCAGTGTTAAACAATTAGATATCATTTCTATAGGGAACAACACCAGAATTCTGTCTATAGATCTAAACTAGTTTAAATAAATCAACCTAGTCTGCATTTTAGTTCATTTCTGAACTGGTTTAATTAAGTGGTTTATATTTCCCTGAAACGAGTTCTTTTTAAAAACTGCCTTAATCTATTACTAGACATCATGCCTCTAGGGATTAAATAGTTCGTTTCAAAACCTACCTTGTTTCACTATACAAAATGTAGTCATCAGTATTCCGTGTATAGGCAAGCCCGTAGGGCGTTTTCAAAACTTGCAATTCTGAAGCTGTTCCTGTGACTTAATGTTGTTCTGGTTTAAACAAGCTTTAAAATCAGTAGGCAACTGATAGGGTCATTACTTTTGAGTTTATAAATCAAACTGCTTGGCTTCTGCATATTCACTTAGACATCATGCCTTAGGACACTGTTTAACAAAAGGCCCTTATTTGTGCTTGAGTTGTGCTGTTTATGTGCCTTGTTTGAGGAGGAAACTTTGAGCCTCTAATTGCTCCGTTTTATCTTATGTGTTAAAGTCCTAATTATTTTGTCTGTCGCCTTAGTATTTTCACTTTTGAAACCTTAGGGTCTGTCTAGAACAACCTATAGGTAGAGGTCCTAAATCCCTCCAGGACCATTAAGAAGGGACGGGTAACAGCACGCAATAGAGGTCGCTGACCAACACTCGCTCTGAATTACCACTAAGGGGATGGGAAGGGTAGAGATAGGATATGATGATTACGCACTAATGTCACGTGTAGCCCCTCATTGAAGAGTGTTTACCGGACATTGTGTGGGATGATCCTATAGGCTAATCAACCTAGGACTCCCCCTTCTCGAAATTCTTTTTTGTGTGTGTGTAAGACTTTGTCTTATACAACTTGTCCAAAACTTCTGTCTTATTTGAGTCATATAAACATGCCTTATTTGTAATTATTTGTTTCAAGTACTTATTTGGACTAATTTGTGACTATAAGTTTGGTCGGGACCCACAGTTGTGGACCAAGAGGGGTGCCTAATACCTTCCCCTCGAGGTCATTTCGAGCCCTTACCCTAATCTCTGGTAATGCAAACTAATCCAAGAGTTAATCACTCTAGGTGCCCTAATGCACCGTAATCCATTAGGTGGCGACTCTTCAAATACCCAATTCCTAAAAGGAAATGAGTTATCACACCCCATGGAATGTCGAAACCCGAACCTCTCTCCACGGAGGAAAAAAAGGGGGCGCGACACATGTAATTAAGTAAAGGCCTTGTGTGCTTACATGCTCCTAGGCAAAAATTATTAATTCTTAAGTGACAATAGACGATAATAATTTAAGATAAGTATGACATAGCTTATTCAAAAATACCTCAAGCCAATTTTAGTTAATAAAAGCGATGGTGCTAGAACAACGGAATTTGGGGATTACCTTACACCTTCTCCTTAGTCAATAGAATTCTTTACCTGATCTTTTGTTTTCGCGATCCAATAAAAATAGAGTCAAACCTTCCTTTGACTAGGGATTCAAATAAAAGGTGACTTGGAACACCAACAAAATCAATTTCAAGTGGCGATTCTGTAAATAAAATAATCCCTACTCAATTTTGTCACTTCAATTGGAAAAACCCTTTAATCTAACTAATATTATTTTGCGGGTAGAAAATGGATGTGACACCTGTGGCGACTCTGCTGGGGACTTATAAGAATTCGAGCTTGTACATTGACTAATTTTTGTCTTTTATTATTTTTGGATATTACTGTGTATGTGCGCCTAATGTGCTAATTGTTGCTCATTTACTGCTATGATATTGTTTTAACTGTATATATAAACTGTCTTCTCTCGCACCCCATCTGAGTCTTCTAATAAGTAATAGTGTTGTGTGTGCTGACCAGCTCCGCAAAATTTTATGTCTAAGATAAAGTGTGTAGACATGCTCCTGGTGAAGAATTTAGTCACACATGTTTAGGCGGGGAGAACCACTAGTAAAGTCGGAACTGTTCTGCGGCTGGCACGCTGACGCTCCTCGGCTTAGGTTGTCCGCCCGAGAAAGCTAGGTCTAGATACCTTCTCCTATAAGATTTAAAAACTAGAAGAACAAGCCACATACCTGGTTATCCCTAGTAGGATCGTTTTGTTGCATCATTCGACTTAGCGAAGCTCGACACAGGGGTTGGGCTCGTATAGGACAAGTATCCTTTTTGAGACCATCATGTTCACTTATGTGCTACTTGCTACATCATTTGGAAGGCTTGTTTGCATTGTTGATCGACTTTAGAAAAATTAGAGCAAAGTTAAAAAAAATCATCATCCCTCCCCCCCATGGGGGTCGGTACAGATACCCAATTTTTACTAACATTTTCAAAGTGGGTCGGAGTAAGTTTTTTAAAAAAAGAAAAAATAAACTAATAATCAAAATTTTCAAAACTAGTCAATATTTAGTCTCGGTTTGAACTACACGAGTCTGATTCTCACAAATTCAGTGTGATACATAGGCAACCTCCATCGGGTCCGGCCTCCATTTTGCAAAAGTTTTCGAAAAATAGTGTGTCCATAATTTTTTTAAATAATAATAATAATAATAATAAATTGATAGTCTTACTGTTTTTGTCATTTTATCATTGCATCTGGTTATTTTTTTCAGTACAACCCTAATATCTTTCTTGGAAGTACGGAAGGATTGTTCTCTAATAAATAATCATTTTTTCTCATTTGTGGTAATTTTACTGTTTTGCCGCTATGTCCGATCCTTTTTGCCAAGACAGCCTTAAAACTCTCATCGGGAGCGTCAAAGGGCTATTTTCGTAAAATAGTTTATTTTTCTATTTTTATTCTTTTTTTGTTGTTGTTTCACTCATGTGTCCAGTCGCTTTTTCCGAGACAGCCTTAAAACCCTCCTTGGGAGCGCTGAAAGGTTATTTCGTAAAATAGTTTATTTTTTCTATTTTTATCCTTTTTTGTTGTTTCACTCATGTGTCAGGCCATCTTGCCGTAACAGTCTTGAAACTTCCTAGGATGGGCTGAAGGGTTGTTTACGTTAAAATAACCATTTTGTTGATTTTTTAGGGCCCCTCATTTCCCATTGTTTTACCAAAACCTTCCTAGAGTAGATGTTTGCTTTCAAATATTATTTGCGCAAACTACATGTACATATGTTTCGCTCTGAGGTTGGGCACGTAGGTAACCTGTCTAGGACTCATTTCTTCCTCGTCTAAATTGGACGGGCCAGTCAATACTGATCATTTGGGTCATAATTGACCGGTATTTGAAATAGGGTAATCCTCAAGTGGGATGTCCGCTTGTGTTCCATAGTCAAAACTCTTGTTTGTTTGTTTTTTAAAAAAGTATATATTTAAATGTGCACAGCGTCGTTCATTTGAGTCCAACATTAATGTCCGAGAGTAAAAGGATCAAGACATTCGGTATTTGCGTGTCAATTAGTTCTAGATAGGCCCTAACCCCCATTCTCTCCTTATGTAGGTATAACATGAGTACAACGCGTGAACAATATGAAAAGAGGCCTATGGACAAGGAGATACCACAATTTTTTGTCGTCGATGAGGTACCCGCACTTCTATCAAGTTGGTGGAATGATATAGATGGTAATGAACAAAGACAAATAAAATGCTACTTGGGATATCTAGTTCAGATAATAGAGACTAAACCAAAAAATGATGTGATAGAAGCTCTAATTCCCTGTTGGGACCCAGATAATAACATATTTTGCTTTAATGATTGTGAAATGACATCTACACTAGAAGAGGTCGCGAGCTTCATGGGAAAAGGCCAACATCTTTCCCGTGATAGACCTATAGTACCAAAGAGAGTACGTGCACGCAAATTTTTGTAACTTTTGAAGATCAATCATGGAAAGTATCAGGGGTTATCTTGACGGGTCACCTTGAAATTTTTGTTTCACAAGTATAGCGATAATGATGCTTTTGAAAACAACTTGGGTCAACTCAAAAACGACGAGGACATAGAAACATGGAAGGTGCACAGGCGTTTTGCCTATATGGTCGCATTTTTGGGTTGTATGGTTTTTCCAGATGTAGAGGGGCATATCGATATCTGATTAGCTAGGGTAGTGCAAGCTTTGACTACCATGGAAAAATCCACTCTTGTCCCTATGATTCTTTCAAATATATTCTGGGCTTTGACCAAGTGCCGAGAGGGACAAAATAATTCGAGGGCTGCAATATATTGTTGCAAATATGGATTTAAGAACACTTCTACCGTCACCCTGTCATCGAGAACTTTGACCCGCATTGGTCCAATTTTGTCCAATATCATGAAGAGAGAATCGAAACATGTGAGTTTCCCGAAGGAATTGGAGCTTGGAAAGAGTTATTTCTCACCTTGATTACAGACCGAATCATTTAGAATTACCGTTGGTCTTCTGCAAAAGACGTTATTTATGAATCTTCTCATCAACCTTTTCTGATATTAATGGGACTCAACGACATCCAACCTTATACTTCACTTCGGGTAATGCGTCAGTTAGGCCAACACCAAGAATTACCACCAACAAGGGACATGAGCAAGTTCGCATATGACATTTCTCTGCAAGAGCAAGTCGATGACATGGAAGTCATGAACAATTGGTTTGGGAGGGGAATTTCTAAGTTTCGTAATATGGTAGAAGATCGCGACAGAGGGGAGGTGGTCCCGAGGTACCTTGCTTGGTTTCACGACCCTTCATCATTGGTAGATAGGCTAGAAGGGTCCAACAGAAGAAGAAGTGACCACCTTGTCGTACAAATGTTGAAGCAAGAACTGGAGCAAGGCAAAGAAACCATCTTCCAACAACAAGCCCAATATCCGGCCAACATCATTCAGATCCGACCAGAGGTTAAGAAAGACTACTAGGCCTCCCTACAGGTTATGGATAAGGACTTAAAGACTGCTCCTATAAACCTGGCATGTTTGGAGGAACAGTTGGCATACAGGGTCGAGTCGGCCCTAAAGAAAGCTGAGAGGGGTCGACTCTCTAAAATACACAAGCTACAAGAAGCCTGAGCATTGACGAGGAAGCAATGCACCAGCAACAAATGGAGTTAGATCTCCAAAAGGAGAAATTTGAGTCAAGTAAAAATCACGAACTAGCCGAATTCGAGATGGAGAAACGTCACTATCATGAGGTAATTGGACAACTGCAAAATGACTTGACAGAAGCTATGAAACAAAAGAACTCAAAATTAGACCTTGAGGCAGATGCACTAAACTTGGCTGATGCCCGTAGGCGGCAAATCGATGGCATGTTTGCGTTCCAGGAGAATGTCAAGAGGAGGATACTTGAGATAGCTGAGTACACCGCTCTGGGGTGCGCAGATTGTGAGAAAATGAACAAGAAAATGTTTATTGAATATGTAATCAACCTCACTCGCCACATTGCTACAAACCTGGAGGCCCTGTACAGAGATATGTCCAACCAATTAGGGCAGTGAGCGCCCCAACCGAGATGATGTCAAGTGGATAGTCTGCAAATTTGGAGTTTCTTTATTACATTCACTTTCTAAGATGTGTTAGTATGTGTATTTTTTTTTGAGTCTATAGGGAGTCTATTTGTGACCTTTGTTTTGTGGAGTTTGTTTCAGTCTTGTCGAATCTGTTGTAGTTTTCTTTGTGGATTTTTATTTCAACGTTTTATACCAAAAACAAACAAATATAAATATATATATATATATATATATATATATATATATATGTATGTATGTATGTATAAAAATCCAAAAGGATTTTAATTTGAAAAATGTTGTAAACCAAAATAATGTGTGTGTTTTCTTATTGGAAAATTCAAAAAAATAGATTTTATTTTTTGTACATATTTAAAAAAAATCAATCAAGGGTCTTACGTCCCTGAACTACGTAATGATATGATTCATGAGGCGACATGATACGTAGGCAACACCAAAAGGTTCGATCAAATATTTTTCAATGACTCTAAAATGAGGGATGAAAATGAGGCAAGTGAAAAAAAACGGAAAAAAAAGAGAGAAGAAAATAAGAGCGTCAGTAAGCAGCAACCTTATAAGCCAGAATGAAACATGAAGCCTTCCAAATGCATGTTACACATGGTGACAATGTTAGGAACATGACATATTACATGTGATTCATATATGTAAAATGCTTAACCCTAACACGATTGTTGTCTCTTATATATAGTAAGCTTAAGGTGGTTGGTTTGTGGTGAAACTGGTAACACATTATTACTTCACCAGATCTAAGGAAAAGGTAGCAATGACTAACAATGATGAAATCGAGTTGGTCAGTGACGACCCCCAGGGTCGTCCAGTTGAGCAAGAGTTAGAGGAAGTAAGAAGATTGAAACAACAATTATTTGATGTGTATCAGGCTTGGGTCTCCAGTCAGCCTCTACCTCAGGGTCCCTCAGAAGGAACTCCCACCGTACCCTTGGCTACTCAACCACCGCTCCATACAACGAGTGATCACATTCTACCACCAGGGTATGTGCCAAACTACAGCTTCCATACCGCCCCTAGTACCTCTAATGTGTGACCTCCAGCCGCACTAGTTAGGAACACCTCTCTTATTGTGTCTGGCGCGTCGGTATACACAATCCTGCCACCACCTCCTATGACGAGGCCAAAAAATGAGCCATTATCTCATGCTTACGATGGCCAATACTACTCTCCAAATATGGCTTTTCGAGTCTTGGATCCATACAATCAGACTCCTTAGTATAAGTTACAAGTGGAAAATGAAAAGCCTGCCAAGACGGGTGGCCAGATGAGATTACTAGGAAAATAATAAAGTCTTGAACAGAACATAAAGAACATACAGGGAATAGGTGGTCACAAAAATGTATCGTTCAGTGATCTATGCATGTTCCCTCACATCCATTTACCACCAGGGTTCAAGACCCCAAAATTTGAGAAGTATGATGGACACGGCGACCCTATCGCCCACTTAAAAAGGTACTGCAACCAGCTGAGGGGTGCAGGTGGAAAGAAGAATTGTTGATGGCTTATTTTGGGGAAAGTCTTGTAGGGGTAGCCTCTAAATGGTTCATTGACCAATATATCTCTCACTTGCATGTCTGGGATGACATGGCCCAGGCCTTCGTCAAACAATTCTAGTACAATATAGATATTGCACCAGATCGCAATTCCATGTCCAATATGAAGAAAAGGCCGACTGAAAGCTTTAGGGAGTATGCAATCAAGTGGAGGGAGCAATCATCTAGAGTCAAGCCACTCATGGATAACCACAAGTTGATCACTATTTTTTCGAAGGCTTAAGAGCCTGATTACTTTCATAACATGATATCCGCGATCGGTAGACCTTTTGCATAAGCAATCAAAATAGGGAAGATGGTCGAAAATGGCCTCAAGACTGGCAGAATTGTAAGTCAAGTTGCTCTCAAATCCACTACCCAAGCTATCCAAAATGGGTCGTGATGTTTGGCAAATATAAAGAAGAGATATGAGGGGTCCATGATGACTTCGGGATCCAGGGAAGTTCGAAGAGGGGCACTGCACCCTTATGTGCAAGTTCTGCAGGGGCAATCCAACTACCCTCAACATTATTATCCTCCATAAATTCCCCAATACTCTGTGGGCCCACCACAGTATATAGTGTTCAATGCTCAATCCTATGCTCAGCCTCCCAATCAGCAAGTACGGGCACAAGCTCCAAGAATCCCCCGACCTCAGCAGTAAAATTTTTGGCTACCCTACAATGCTCGTCCCATGCAAGATTATGGTCGAGAGCAGAGGCCAGTGGACAAATTCACTCCATTAGTTGAACCATACTCTAGTCTATTCCAGAAGTTGAAGCAAATAGGCGTGATTGGACTCATCGCTCCCCACCATATGCATCCTGATTCACATGGATTTCAAGAAAACGCTAGATGGGATATCATTCTGGTGCCTCGTGGCCTAGCACTGATGACTGTTGGACTCTGAAAAGAGCCTTAGAAAGACTCATTGCTAAAAAATTAATTGTAGTGATGAATGGCGAGGACCCTCATAATGTGACAAACAACCTGTTACCAACACACAATGATGTCCATTTTGCGGGAATGATTGGCCGAGATCAAGAATACAAGCTGGTCAATCGGATAGTAATGACAGCGATAGCAATTCAAGAAGGAACAAGTCTGGAAGTAAGTCCAAGCCGAGATGCGCCATTGATTGTGAAAGGCGCCCAGAGCTCAGTGAAGGCAACTTTATTTGTTCCAAAAATGTCGAGGTTGGAAGTTCTATCCAATGTTCCAAGCCCAAGGTTATATGTCTTTGGAGGCCACCCCATAACAAGGCAGAATCAAGGCAGTACGAAGGGTATAACCGAGCCGATCATAATCAAACCTGTCGTGCAACCCCCCATGACAAACACAAAAACCATTTCTTGGAACTACAACAAAATTGTGATGACTTACAAAGGCAAGGAAATCATAGAAGAAGTGGGGAAAACTGGAGGTTTGACTCGATTGGGGAGGTGTTACTCTCCAGAAGAGTTGAGGAAGGCCAATTGCCAATAAAGAAATCAGTCACTGAAGAAGAGGCGGGAGAGTTTTTAAAAAATATGAAAGTTTAGGATTACTCAATCATTGACCATCTGAGAAAGACTCCTACCCAAATGTCTCTACTATCTCTGCTCATACATTCAAAAGATCATGCTCGGGTACTAATCAAGATCCTGAACAAGGCACATGTCTCAGAGAAGACCATAGTGAATCAGTTGGAGAAGATGGCCAACATATTTTTTGAGGTGAACAGAATCACCTTTGCTAATGATGAGCCCCTCGAAGAAGGATCCGGGCACAATAGGGCTTTACACATGACTATTAAATATGAGGGACACTAGGTAAAATGATTCATGGTAGATGGAGCCTCGAGCGTATAAGTATGTCCTCTCTCCACCTTGCAAAGCATGAAGATCAATATAGGCAGAATTTGACCCAGCAATGTCTGCATCCAAGCTTTTGATGGCTCGAGATATACCATCAAGGAGATCAACCTCACCATGACGATTGGGCCAGTTGACTTTGAAATTGTCTTCCAAGTAGTGGACATGGACACTTCTTATAACTTTCATCTTGGAAGGCCATGGATCCATACGGCCCGAGCTGTGCCATCCACCTTGTATCAGATGCTCAAATTTGAATATGACAGGCAAGAAATTATTATTCACTGGGAAAAAGAGTCTTCCATTTATAAAGACCCGTTAATCCCCTATATTGAGGCCAAGAAAGGGTATGAGTCCATTGTCTATCAAGCTTTTGAAGTGGTTGTTGTGGACCGTGTTGAGCAAGAAAAACCCATTCTACATCCTTGTCTTTCCTCCACATCCGTAATGGTGGCTGCACTTATGCTGAGACAACGTTATGAGCCAGGAAAAGGCTTGGGGCATCATTGTAAGGAATTTCGGAGCCCATTTCTCTGTTCAATAACCAGGGTAATTTTGGTTTAGGCTTCAGGCCAACACAAGCAGATTAAGACCAAGCCAAGCACCGCAAAAAGCATGGATGGGACTTGCAACAACCTATCCCTCACATTTTCTACACTTTTGTCAAGCCACGACTCCAAGAGGGTCAAAATTCCTCGGTACAGGAAAACATTGATGAAATTTGCCATGGACTCAGCCAGATATTTTCTAAAGTGAATATGATCCAGGCTGGTAAAGGCATTAGTCGTGCCGATATGCAACTAATTGGCCCAGACACCATGCTCCACAACTGGGAAGAAACTCCTCTCCAAACAAGGAAGGAGTCTTGATAGTTTGCGTTTGCAGCTTCTTTTTTGTATTTTGGTTTACTTTCAGGATTGTAATCCAAACATCTCAGTATGATTTATTTTGTTTTGATGTTAACCGATCTATCCTTTCGAATTCAATGAAATGCAGTTCAGTATCGTATTAAGTTTTGTATCTTTTACTTTTCCTAATTCATGCCACTTTGTTTCCATTTCAGTTTTGTTAATGCCGGTTTTAATAACATGAAAGGCATGCGGAATTCACACACAGATCTTAAAAAGCTATCTAATTTCGAAAAAATGCATCAAGAGGTTGAATGTGATGAAGATGAGGCTGTTGAGGAAATAAAAAGAGAGTTGGAACAATTTGAAAACAAGTTTAAGCCCAACCTCAATGAAACTGAGCCCATTAATATTGAAAGTCATAAGAAAGTTAGAGAAACAAAGATAAGCATTCACACTGAACAAAAAATCAGGGATGCCTTGATTCAACATTTTTTTTGAATACAGAGATGTGTCTGCTTGGTCCTATGATGATATGCCGGGTTTAAGTGTTGATCTTGTGGTTTATAAGCTTCCCAAGTATCCTGATTTTCCACCAATCCAACAAAAATATCAAAAATTGAAAACAAACATGAGTGATAAAATCAAAGAGGAAATAATGAAGCACTAAGTGCCAATACAGTCAGATTTGTCCGATACACTACCTTGGTGGCAAATGTTGTGGTTGTGCCAAAGAAGGCTGAAAAAGCTAGAGTCAGTGTTGACTACAGAGACTTGAACAAAGCAAGTCCAAAGGATAATATTCCTTTACCAAACATTCACATTCTTGTAAATAATTATGCAAAGCATGAGATACAATCATTCGTGGATTGCTATGCTGGGTACCACCAAATTCTAATGGATGAGGATAATGCAGGAAAGACCGTTATCCCTACTCCATGGGGTACTTATTGTTACAGGGTCATGCCATTCGGTTTAAAGAATGCCAGGGCAACTTACATGAGCACCATGACCACCATTTTTCACGACATGATGTACAAAGAGATTGAAGTATATGTTGATGATGTCATCATAAAATCAAAGACACAGGTTGATCACGTGCGCGATTTGAAAAAGTTCTTCGAAGGTATGACCTTAAGCTTAATCCAGCTAAGTGTGCATTTGGAGTTCCATCTGGGAAACTTCTTGGTTTTATAGTCAGCTGGAGAGGCATCGAATTGGATTCATCTAAGATAAAGTCCATTCGAGATCTGCCTCCCCCGAAAAACAAAAAGGAAGTCATGAGTTTTCTCGGGATGTTGAACTACATCATTAGGTTCATTGCTCAGCTCATAACCACATATGAGCCTATCTTTAAGTTGCTGAAAAAGGATGCTTCTATCAAGTGAACGAACGATTTCCAAAAAGCTTTTGATAGGATCAAAGATTATCTGTCAAAACCCCCTGTATTGGTCATACCTGAACCTAGTAGGCCTTTGTTTTTATATCTATATGTGATGGATAATTACTTTGGATGCATTTTGGGGTAACATGATGCAACAGGCAAAAAGGAAGAGTCAATCTATTATTTGAGCAAAAAGTTGACCACTTATGAGGTTAAGTACACCCTTTTAGAAAGGACGTGTTGTGTCTTGACTCAGGTTGCTCAGAAGCTGAGGAATTATCTTTTGGCCTATACTACTTACCTCATATTCAGAATGGATCCTTTGAAGTACATCTTCCAAAAGCCAATGCCTACTGGCAGGCTCGCAACATGGAAAATTCTGCTCACAGAGTTCGACATCGTCTATGTCACTCGCACCGTAATGAAAGCACAGGCTTTGGCAGATCATTTGGTAGAGAATCCAGTTGATGATGAGTACAAACCACTTAGCACATACTTCCCAAACAAAGAGGTCAACCCAATAGAGGAAGTAGTTTTGGACGACAGTCATGTATGGAAAATATATTTTGATGTGGCTGTCAATATCAAAGGAGTTGGGATCGGGGCAATCCTCATCTCACCTATCGGACAACATTGCCCTGCAATGGCCTGACTTCGGTTCTTCTGTACCAATAATACAGCAGAATATGAAGCTTGTATCATGGGTTTGAAACTGTCCCTCGATCTAGATGTGCATGAACTATTGGTTATGGGAGATTCTAACTTGCTTATCCGGCAAGCCCAAGGTGGATGGCAGACTCGAGACATCAAGCTTATCCCTTACAGACAATGTGTGCAAGACCTGAGCAAAAGATTTAAATCCATCGAGTTCAGGTACATTCCCAGGTTTCACAACGAGTTAACCGATGCCTTGGCAACTTTAGCCTCGATACTCCCTTATCCAGGCAACACTCATATTGATCCACTAGAAATATAAGTTCGGAATCAACACGGTTACTCCCATACAATTGAGACAGAACCAGATGATGAACTATGGTATCATGACATAAAACGATTCCTGAAAAATAAGAGAATACCCAGAGCATGCCAAAGGAGATAAAAAGGAACTATAAGGTGGTTGGCCGATGGTTTCTTCCTGAATGGGGAAATTTTGTACAAAAGACCCCAGATTTAAACTTGTTGAGATGCATAGATGCCATAGAAGCTGAGTGGATCATAAGCGAAATGCATTTGGGGGTATGCGGGCCTCACCTGAATGGATATGTTTTGGCGAAGAAGATTCTACGGGCAGGGTATTATTGGCTTACTATGGAGCGAGATTGCTTCAATTTTGTTCGCAAGTGTCACCAATGCCATATTCATGGTGACTTGATTCATTTGCCTCCTTCGGAGTTACATCTCATGTCCTCTCCTTGGCCTTTCATTGCTTGGGGAATGGATGTTAGTGGGCCAATTGAGCCAACGGCTTCAAATGGGCATATATTCATTTTGTTTGCAATTGATTACTTCACCAAGTGGGTGGATGTCGTCACTTTCAAAGTAGTCACCAAGAAAGCAGTGGTAGACTTTGTTCATTCCAACGTCATCCGTCGCTTTGGTATCCCAAAGACCATTATAACTGACAATGAAGCCAATCTAAATAGTCATTTGCCATTCTACCCCTTACCGGCCAAAAGCCAATGGAGCCGTTGAAGCGGTGAACAAGAACATCAAGAATATTATTAGGAAGATGATCTAAGATTTTAGACAATGACATAAAAAGTTGCCTTGTGCTCTTTTGAGATACCGCACGACTACTCGCACATCTGTTGGCGCAACTCCTTATCTGCTGGTATATGGAACGAAAGCTGTAATACTGGCTGAAGTCGAAATTCCCTCTCTTCGGATAATTGTGGAATCGAAGATTAAAGATATAGAATGGGTAAAGACCCGTTTGGAACAACTGATGCTAATCGATGAAAAACGGCTAGCAGCAGTGTGTTTCGGCCAGTTATACCAGCAAAGAATGGCACGCGCTTATAATAAGAAAGTGTTCCCAAGGCACTTTGAGGTAGGCTAGCTCGTTTTGAAACGCATCATTCCACACCAGGTAGAAGCTAAAGGAAAGATCGCACCGAACTGGCAAGGACCATACATCATCAAGAAAGTGTTACCAAAAGGGGTTTTGCACTTGGTATATGGATAAGGACGGGTACCAGACATGACTATTAACGTGATGCAGTCAAAAGATATTATGTCTGATATATACCCTCTATAGAACTTTCATGCATTGACTTTCGCAAATCGAGATGGTGAATGCTATCATTTGCTCGCTATTCCAAATAGGTGTCACCCTTTTGTTAACTCTTTTGAGCCGTATTTGTCTTCTTTGTTCTCCACTTTTGGAACATGTGTACTTGTAAAAAAGATAGGAAAAAAAGTCAAACAACAAATCTTCTAAGTCATTGAAATACATCCGACCTAATTTCGAAAGGATACATAGGCAGCCTTACCCTCGGTTCGGTCCCATCACAACAAAAAATCCATATTCCTAATACTTCAAAATTGAGGCAGAAGTTTATTTATTTTATAGCTTTTCCTATAAAAAACGGTTCCAAAAGTTATAATTCACTTCAAGGTTCTTTTCGCCTTTTCCCTGTTAGGAACTTCTAATCGATCTTTGAGAATGTTTGAAGTCCCTATGCCAAGGGCACTGGACAACCTCCCGCATGCAGTAAAAAAAAAGAAAAAAAAAAGAAATGAGAGACTCTTATCGGTGAAAACTTGTATGGGCACTGTAAGGCGATAGTGAGCAGAGAAATAAGAGAGTCTTATCGGTGAAAACCCAGATGGGCACCATAAGTTGACGGTGAGTATAGAAATGAGAGAGGTCAGTTAGCGAAAACCCACAAAAGGCGCTACTAGCCGAATGAGGTCTCTCAATACTTCGGCATGATCATAGCCAAGACAATTTCAAGATGAACGTTTGCGACGGATTTTGAGAATTTGACTGCTCAGACGAATCAGGCGTCCAGTCCAAAATGCATGTCATGATTCATTGAAGTAGGCACATACCTCCAGATAAGTCTCCCTATTCCTTTCCCTGAAAGGGATACCTTTTTTTTAAGCACAGTTCTTTTTCACTTTCAATTATTCTTCTGTTTTTACCCATAATTTTTATTTGAGTCCCTTTCGGTCTAATCTTGCATCAAAAGCAAAGCAAAGAAATGGCTGCAAAACTAGCTACAGTTTTCCCGTAATATCGAGCACAATTTGGGGCATATATGGCAATGATGAAAGCATGAATCCATCAGTGATCTTATTTGATAAGGCGAACAAAGTGTCTCAAAGTAACTAAAAAGGTCGCATAAGCAAGATCTGCTTCAAGAGAAAAGTTGATAAGCACTACAGACACAAACTGGTACTGGGTGCAAGACAAATGAGTTTGATTTTAAAGGGAAAAATTGCCTTGCCTTAGGGACAAGGGTTAGTAGTACCATGGACATCTGAGTATGAAACAGTCAAGGGCAACGTCAGAAAACGAGGTCTCCAGAATGTATACAGAGTATCCGGGCACCTTGGTACCATACTGATAGAATCAGTTCTTCAACAACGGAGTGGCCGTGAATTCAAACTAAAACGGGGCACCAAGGCCACAAACCGACCACCACTTTAAAAACTAACAAATTTTTCTTTGTTTGAAGCAGGAACAAAGTAGTGTAGAATGGTGATTCTCAAAGGGTGAATGTCACCAAACATAAGCTCCTTAAAATCTTCATTTTCTTTTATTTTCAGCATGCATCACTATTGTTCATACCTCTATTTATGTAGCTTAACTCAGGTAGAACCTTTTTGCCTAGGGGGATCCAACTCATATTGTCGGGTAGAAGTACTCTTTGCTCAGGTTATTTTCATAGCTTAACTCAGGTAGAACCATTTCGGCTAGGGGTATCTAACTCATAGTTCCGGGTAGAAGTACTCTTCACTCAGGTTGTTTACGTAGCTTAACTCGGGTAGAACCTTTTCGCCTAGGAGGATCCAGCTCATCATTCCGAGTAGAAGTACTCTTCGTTCGGGATGTTTTACGTAGCTTGACTCAGGTAGAAACTTTTCACCTAGAGGGATTCAACACTTTATCAATAATACAGGGTGTCAACCCCTGGTTCCATTTCCTTCCAGTAATACAGGTTACCAACTCCTAGTTACATCTCTTTCCAGTAATACAGGGTACCAACCCCTAGTTATAATTTTTCTCAGTAATACAGGGTGCTAACCCCTGGTTACATTTCTTCCTAGTGATACAGGGCGCCAACCCCTGGTTACAATCCTTTCTAGTAATACAGGGTACCAACCCCTGGTAACGTTCCCTTCTAGTAATACAGGGTATCAACCCCTGGTTACATTCCTTCCAGTAATACAGGGTACCTTTCATAACCCTAAAACTGACCCGGTCATGATGGCGCCTATCGTGAAACTAGGCCAGCCGACACAACTCCCAAATTAACCATTTAATCATAACAATGATTCTTAAGCCTTTAATTAATCAGATATCTCATAATGTAAGTCTAAATAAACAGTGTAGAATAAATACACAAGCCCGACATCGGTGTATCACAAGTCACGAGCATCTACTAAGGTCTAATTACAATGAAGAGTCTAAAAATATACTAAGAACAATCTAAGGAAGACAAGAGGGAGAAAAGTAGTGTTGCGAACGTCGGGCAGCTATCTTGCTAACTCCGATGACTCTGCCACTGAGCAATCAACACCTGTTACCGGGTTCAGAAACACCTAAATCTGCACACAAGGTGCAGGAAGTAATGTGAGTATGCCAACTCAGTAAGTAATAAAAATAAATCAAAGATGAGCAGTAAGAAAACACGTAAACCATGTTATAATACTACAACAAATATAGATCATTTCCAAAGCAGTACACAAATTATTTACTTCATAAATCAAGATCTGTTTCAGTAAAAATCTTTTAAAACAACTTTCAATGTCTTCAAATGAGTGATAAAACAGTGAGTAAAAATGATAGAAAAATATCAATAGCCCCTCAGGCAAAACATGTACCATAAACCGCCCATCGGGCATAATATGAATAGAACCAGCCCCTCGGGATACCTCAAAATCACTCATAAGCAGCCCCTCGGGCATAACATGAAACAACAACAGCCCCTCGGGCTACATCATATCACTCATACTGGGTACCTGCGCTCACTGGGGGTGTACAGACTCGGGGAGGGTCCCCTTACGGCCAAAGCGCAATAACAAGCCATCCCGTGGCATAATCAAACAGGCACTTGGCCTTATAACAAGCCACCTCGTGGCGTAACAAATCAAGCCCTCGGCGTCAAAATCATAAATCGGTACCACACTGTTGCGGTGCGTAGCCCGATCCCATAATATCCTCACAACATAGGCCCTCGGCCTCACTCTGTCAGAAATCTCAAAAGCCACTCAGGCAACAGTAAAAACATGATGCTCAGCCCAAAATATCATTTAAAATGTCAAAACGGAGTAAATATGGCTGAGTTATGAAAATAGTATAATACAACATGACCGAGTACAAATATGAAGTCAAAACAGTGAGGAATAGTAGTAAAAGTCCCCTAAGGGTCCAATACAGTTGGCACGAGGCCCAAATATGGCATTCAGCCCAAAACATGATGATAATTTCCAAAACACAATGATAGCAAAAAGTTTTCAATTAAATACGCAGTGTAACAGTCATACGGAACGGACTAAGTCATAATCCCCAACGGTGCACGACCTCACGCTCGTCATCTAGCTTGTGCGTTACCTCAAAGCAGCACAACGATTTGAAATCCGAGGTTTTATACCCTCAGGACAAACATTTACAATCATTACTTACCTCAATCCGGTCTAAATCTAGCATGCGATTCCTTTACCTCTCGAATCGGCCTCCGGATGCTCCAAATCTAACCAAAAGCAGATTCATACCATCAAAATATGCTAAGGGAACAAAGCCCACTTGAAAATATCCAATTTACAACAAAAATCTCAAAATTGGCCAAACCCAACCCCCGGGCCCACGTCTCGAAATTCAATAAAAACCACAAAACTAGAATCCGTATTCCCTCACGAGTCTATACATACCAAAATCATCAAAATCTGACATCAAATGCCCATTCAAATCCCCAAAAGAATTCTCAAACTTTTCTTCCATTTTCCCCCAATTTTTCACTCTAATTTCTCAAATTAAATGATAAAATTCAAGACTAAATCATGGAATTAAACCAAATATGAGTGAAGAATACTTACCCCAGTTACTCCAGTAAAAATCTCCTCCAATTTCATTCTCCCGAGCTCTCCAATAGTTTTTGTGATATTGGACTTAAACCCTCGATTTCCAAATATAATCTGTCTACCCAGAGTTTTCTTCATCGAGAAAGCGGCAACTCCCTCGCGTTCACGAAGCACAAAGCCTCACTGACCAAAATTACTTCTATGCGAACGCAAGGACCCTCTCGCGAACGCGTAGAACAAATGCCTTGGGGTCCTAGTTATTCCACTTCCACTACACTAACGCGGCAAAAACCTCGCGAACACGATGGCCATTGACCTCAGCCCTTCGCAAATGCGGAACCATCTTCGCGAATGCGAAGGCCAACTCCACATCCTCACACCCTAACCCTTCGCGAATGCGGGACATGCATCGCGAACGCGAAGGTCAAAAACCTGCAACACCAACAACAATTTTTCTGCAATTTCCTACAACATGAAATGATCCGTTCAACCACCCGAAACTCACCCGAGGCCCCCAAGACCTCAAACAAACATCCCAACATATCCCATAACCTTATTTAAACTTTTTCCAACCTTTGGGACACTCAAAATAACATCAAAATACCGAAATTACATCGAATTCAAGCCTAAGAATTCCAAAAACTTCCAAATTCCGCTTTCGATCAAAAAGTCTATCAAACCTCGTCCGAATGACCTGAAATTTTGCACACACGTCACAAATGGCACAACAGACCTACTTCAACTTTCGGAATTCCATTCCCACCCCTATATAAAAATCTCACCTATCAACCGGAAATGGCCAAAATTCCAATTTCGCCAATTCAAGCCTAAATCTACTCCGGACCTCCGAAACACATTATGATCATGCTCCTAAGTCCCAAATCACCTAACGGAGCTAACCAAATCATAAAAATTCCAATCTGAGATCATATGCTAACAAGTCAAAACTTGGTCAAACCTTTCAAATTTTAAGCTTCAAACTGAGAACTGTTCTTCCAAATTCATTCTGATTACCCTGAAAACCAAAATCAAAGATTTACATAAGTCATAATACATCACACGGAGCTAGTCATGCCCAAGAACTAGCAAGAAAAGTGCAAAAGCTCAAAACAACTGGTCGGATCGTTACAGTACCAACCCCTGGTTACAATTTTTCTCAGTAATACACGGTACCAACCTCTAGTTACATTTCTTCCTAGTGATATAGGGTGCCAACCCCTAGTTCCATTTCCTTCAAGTAATACAGGGTATCAACCCCTGGTTACATTTCTTCGAGTTATATAGGGTACCAACCCCTGGTTACATTTCTTTCCAGTAATACAGGGTACCAACCCCTAGTTATAGTTTTTCTCAGTAATATAGGGTGACAACCCCAGATTACATTTCTTTCCAGTAATACAGGGTACCAACCCCTGGTTACAGTTTTTTTCAGTAATACAGGGTGCCAACCCCTAGTTATATTTCTTCCTAGTGATACAGGCCGCCAATCCCTAGTTACATTCCTTTCCAGTAATACAGGGTACCAACCCCCAGTTACGTTCCCTTCCAATAATACATGGTACCAACCCCTCGTTACATTCTTTCCTAGTGATACAGGGTGCCAACCCATGGTTACATTCCTTTCCAGTAATACAGGGTATCAACCCCTGGTTACTTTCCCTTTTAGTAATACAGGGTACCAACCCCTAGTTACACATCATTTTGGTAACGTAGGATACATAATCCCTCGTTACAAATTTTATCTCTTTTAGCTAGTTTATACTATTGGTTCTGTTTGCCTTTCAATAAATTAGATGGTTTTCTAGTCCAAAATGGGCAGAAAATTTTAATTCATTTTGTTCATCTTTGATGGCTTTTCAGTCTCTACCGCATAGCACAAGTGATGATTAAAGCTTGCAGTTTCAGTTTCTCATCAGAAGAAAGAAGTCTTTCGATCACAAGATACTTGGAGTTAGCCTTGATAATGTGTCGGCAACACAACTTCTCAAGTTTCATTTTCTCAAATTCTGATCCAGAAAGAAAGCAATCGAGATTGAGTCATAATCTTTTCTTCGAAGAGAATCAAGATTCAATCTAAGGTCAACACAAGCGAGCAAGTCAAGAAATAAGATTTGACTCCAGAAGACACATAGATAGGAATTTTGTAACTTTTAGGTTGCTGGAATATGTAGTTCTCTCTTCTTTTGATGTAAGCAGCAAGTAACAACAGCAACAACAATAGCAACAACGACAGTCTTAACTCCAGTGTTCGGTAGACCCAGCTACCAAATTTTCTCAGAACTACACCGATTTGATTCCTTTATAGCCAAGGATATGTAGGAAATCTCGGAAGCAAAGTTCGATCAACTTTTTCAAAAATTCTTTCATTAGAGTCATAGGTGAGCAAAGGTTAGTCATAGAATTCACTATATTTGCATGAAAACTCTTCATGTTCTCGAGCAAAGAGGGGCAGCTGTAAATGCCTAATTTTTGTTTTTTCTTTTACATTATACTTTTGAATAATTATTTTGTGTGTGTTTCTAGATTTTTAGAATTAGACTTTTAGTTTAATTAGTTTGTTAAGGGGGTTAAGGGATTGTGCTTTTCATTTTAAAGATGAAATTGGCCCATATTTGGACAAAATCGGTGGCTCAGACCCGGTCCATACCATTGGTTTGAGAGATGCCCCAAAACGACATCATTTTGGCAAATGAAGTAAGATTAAATCTCATCTATTCAATCTCATTTGATCCAACGACCCTTATCTATCCCCCACCCCAGGTATATAAAGCCTAAAATCCCCAAAAATTTGCCCCATTTTACCCTTAATTCCTCTCTTCTTCCTCTCTCTTCTCACTCTTCCAGGTCCTCTCCCCACCGCCGCCTGCCGCCGCCAGAAATTTCCCACCGGCGGCAGACCACCTTCAATCCACCCCAAATTCACATCACATCCTTCCCTCACTTTCCCCTTTCCAAATCTACGAACCAAATCCTATGAATCCCTCCCAAACTTCACGAATAAATCAAATCTGAAACCTTAGCTCACTCTATTTTGTAAATTCGTCGAGTTTTAGACCTCTCTTTCATAAATACTTACATAGGCATGTAGAAATCCACATGATCTATCATACTATGTAGGTTTCAGCCCAAAACTCCGACCAAAATCCGGCCAGATTCCGGTAACCATCGCCACTGCCGCGACCACCCAAGACTATCACTAGCCTTTCATTTTTAGACTATTTACGACCAAAATGCCCGTTTCTCTCTAGCATAATGCTATAATTCATTGGTTTCGGCGTGTGCTAGAAAGAAATGCCCGTTTCAAGGTTGGGCAGTCACGGCTCGTCATCCTTGGCATCTCATCACTACTCGAATTGGTGTTGATTCCTCTCATGTGGTATAGCTCTACTTCCATCTTCTTTTCTTTTTCTATTTTGCTTGCCATTAGGTTTAGGTTTCATTTAATTTATCCACTCGTTCTTCTTTGTCGTTACTGATTCGCTTGATCGTGTATGTATTTCTATACTAGTTATATTAATTAGTCGTCTATCCTTAGGTTGTTTGGCTTAAACTTTGTTTAATCGTTTTAAGTGTAGTTACGTGTAAGTACATTAGATTAGTATATGTTACTCATGGTTTTTTTTATCAAAAAGTATAGTCTATAATTAGTTTAGATTAATTAATCTTTGGTTTCCTTTAAACTAATGTTTGGTCTTTTAGGTCAAGTATGTTCAGTGTTTAGTCTAGTCTCGTTGATATGTTTTTATATTAAATTATTTTCTTAGCCGTAAATAAAGCAATAGATTTGTTTGTGATTAGGTTTAAGCTCTGATTTTCAGTTTTAGTATTTCTAGTTTTGTCTATATTTAAGCTAATTAGTGTAAGGCCTTAACTACATATTTTATTTGTTTATAGTCATTAGAATCTTTTGTTAGTTTAATGGTTCAAGTCTAGTTATCTGATTTTACACCTTCTAGTTTGAAGCAATAGTTTAGTTTGATATTGGTTTGTGAAGATAGTAGAAGGTTCTTGAGTGTAGGGCCTTTGTTAGTTTGTTTTTATTGTTCGGGGACTGTTGGGAGTGCAATACTCCAAAATTCTATCCGAAGTTGGTGGGGAAACTGTTTCTTGGGTAGATTTTTGGTTTTGGACAGATTTTCTGCCAAAAAAAGCTATCATTTTTGGACAGATTTTTGGTAAAACAAAAATTTGCCCCAGCCCTTCCTCTCCTATATAAAGAGGAGTTCTTTTCTCACTTGAAAATCATCTCTACACATCTTTACACACTTTGCACAACTCTAAGAAAATTTCTTTAGCTGAAATATCAAAACAAGTAAGCTGAAATTTGAGCACTTTGGTTTCTTTTTCCTTTGAAAGTCGCTGAGTTTCTGGGTCAATTTTCTGGATCGTTTTGGGTTTTGTGTTGCTGGTTTGTTGTTGCTTGGAGTTGCTAGTTCGAAAATCTGTCTTGTTCATTTCTCTGTTGCTTCTTGGCACTTTCTGCACACTAGGTAACCTTTTAAATTCTGTAATGCAGTTTTAACTCTAAGAATGAAAGATATGAATGCTTCGGGTTGATTCCATATTTCTGTAAGCATGTTATGAGTGAGCTAGATACATTTGTATTGAAAACTGCACAAAGGTAATGTTATATATGGCTTTTTGTGTGTGGCATGAATCTATGTGAGTTAAAGAGTGACTAAAATTAAAAGAAGAATGTTGTAGGTGCTAAGAATTGAAAAATGGTAAGCCAAGGATGATTATATGAAACAAAGAAATTGTAATTGCAGTGTCGCTTTCTATTCATGTTTGATTCCTTTGTCTCAACAAGGCTACTGGGGTTTCTTTTGTTGAAATATTAAAGCGCGCATATTGAAAGGTCCATCTCCTCTTTCTAATGCACAAATTAGTGGTGTCTGGGTTCAACTTTATGAATTTCCCTCATGATGTCTCTTTTTGTTGGTCATTTCTTTTACAAACCCTGTATGTTTTATTTTAGCTTGCTGAAATTTTGCATTGAGAATGAGATCTTTAGGTAAAATAAAAGAAAAATAAGGCATTGAATTCATCTAGACTTAAAGTTCTTTACTAGTATAATGTTTCATGCTCAAACTCTCCACTCTCACGTGTTCAAGTGCAAAATCGTGCATGACCTTTCTGTGTTTATCATTTATACCAGTGTTTCCTCAGCCTAGATTCATCTACCTACCTGTTTCAACATGTGTTAGTATCTCTAATAAAAAGAGATGAAATCATTCCATGGGTAATTTTAAGAAAAGTTCACACTTAGGCCTAGATTAGAAAATGGTTAGGGAGAATGAATGGCTATGAATCACTGCTAGTCCTAATGATTTTAATTTACTAGTCATGTGATGACTTAGAAGAATATTCTTATGATTTTCGTTAGACATTTAATCCCCAAATCTTTCAACAATCATAATTAAATTAATTTAAGCGATATGCAATTTTAGGCACGTTCCAAATGTAGGCCATGTGTTCATACACGATTCTTGGTCAACATTTAATTAATAAAATGGCCGCGTGTGCATTCTCGCTCCTAGACCTTTGATTAATAAATTATGCTCTTCAGACGCATGAGGTGATCGATGGTGAAGGGACACCCCTCGATTTTGTTTACGAAGAAGCGGAGGAGAATTACTATTCTCCAGAAAGAGGGATGGATTTGACCGAGGGTTACCTCGTACCTCTTACAGAAGGCAATGATGACCGGATCTAATGGGCTCAACATGAAGGGATAAGTGTAAACACTTAAAAAGCCCTCCACGTGGGTAGTAATCGCTTCCTCGGGCGAAGGCACCACCACGTGCTTACCAACCCAGTTGCAATCCTCCTTGACCTTGGAGAGGAGACTGTCGGTGACCGAGCATATATATATCGAGACCGGCTCGCACCGACCCGGTACCGAGGAGATTTTCTCGACCTTGAAATCATCACCGGTCGAGCACCCGCCAGGAATAAACGCTTCAAGAGGAGGTTCCGCCGCTAGTTCATCGCTGGCCGGCCGTGATGAAAAGGCAGTTTCTTTTCGTGGAACTGTCTTGGAAGTCTTCGCCATTTTGTTTTCACTAAAGACGAAGAAGAGGAAGTTAAAAGTTTATGCTTAATGGTTTGGAGTGAAGACAAGCGAGTTCTTGCAAAAACCTCAAGAAATCTGGGTACAAGTATTAGAGAGTGCAAAGATTTTTTAAGAACAAGAGTAGAAGAGGTTTAGACGTAAGGTTTGAATGAATGAAGGATGGAGTATTTATAGTTTTCAAACGACGGTTCAAAGTCTGTAGTGGTCGACCACCGACTGACGAACACTTAATGCCATTAAGACATGACTGACGAGATATTTCGTCCATTTTTGTCGTTTCTGATGCAAAGTATCGAGATGAGGATCGGGGGCTCATGTCGTTTCTCGTCGTTTACACTCCGAAAAACGAGGGAACTATCTCTATACGGTCAGAATCGGGCTCATCTATTGCATGGCAGATCGGGATTAAAACGTAATAAATTGAAGATTGACCCCGGGTTCTATCGAACCAGAATACGAGGTTAGAAAACCCGTCTTCGAGGTTACCAAGTCCATGACCCCGGAATCGACCCTGATTCCGAATGAGCCCGAGGTAACATTGTCGGACCACATAACGGAAGGCCGAAATATCCGTAATCGATCGGATATCACGGCGGAGATCTCGGCATGTATCAATGAGGAACCGGTTAATTAGCAAATCATGAGATTTTTTATCTTTTACAGAATTGTACCTAAAGTAGGATTCTCTTATTATATAAATGGGGTCTGATTATTTGCAAGACACATTGTTACACGCATCCTAAGCCATTATAATATAATTTTCTTTTTGCAAGCTACTATTCTTCTGTATCTTATATCGTTTGAATTGCATCCAGTTCGAGTGAGACTTACTTTCAAGGCTATAATTGTTCAAGTCATACGGTTTGAATTTACTTTATTGTTGTTCGCTAATTTATAATTCAATTTATCGCTTTGTATCAGATTAAATCATATATCCTTAAAACCATTTATAAATTGAATTGTTATCCGATTTTTAGGGTAAATAGCCCATAAAAAGGAGGGAGAGGAATTGTGAGATTATGCGTCACATACTTTGTGATCAAGTCAGTTCTATTAATCTTCTCACAATTACTAGAGAAGAAAGTGAGAGCAACACTATAACGTAACTAGCGAGACTTTACCATCAAAGTCCAACTAAGAAATCATGCTAACCAAAAGGGAGCGACTAACTTTAATTTCCACAAATATAAAGATACCTTTAAGCATATATATATATATATATATATATATATATATATATATGAAGATGGGTAAAAAAACGAGAGGATACAACTATAATACTAGATACACAAGCGCTCTGTGAAGTCTAAAATTTATCACTAAAATCCTAATATACTTTTGTTTCTTCTTCATCAGTTAAACTAATAGAATAAAACTGACGATACCTCTTTCAATGCTACCAAACGTATTTCTAACAAATGTTTAGTAATATAAAAACTTTTAAACTGTCAAATATTGGATTGAGACAGGTCCAAATAATACGACATGGATAGTAACTTGAAATTTGAGGTGTAGAGTCATGATTGTTGTATAATGCAAGCTAATAGAATACATTCGAAAGAGAGGTATTTGCATCTATACCCGCTTTTTGTGTCACGTTTTAACTTGTGTCTGTTTTGCAAAAAAAATTGCAAGCGTACCCGTTTTTTCGCATAACTTCAGCATACGGGGTTGAAGTAGCAAAGGCAATCACGCAAAACTTCAGCATTCTAGTAGTCGGGCCTGAAGTTCAGCTCTAGAGCTGAAGTTTTTGTTTTGTAACTGGCGAACTTCAGCTCTAGAGCTGAAGTTTTTATTTGTAAGTTTTTGTTTTTGTAACTAGCGAACTTCAGCTCTAGAGTTGAAGTTTTTTCTTTGTATCTTATTTGTAAGTTTTTGTTTTTGTAACTAGCGAACTTCAACTCTAGAGCTGAAGTTTTTGTTTTGTAACTGGCGAACTTCAGCTCTAGAGCTGAAGTTTTTGTTTTGTAACTGGCGAACTTCAGCTCTAGAGCTGAAGTTTTTGTTTTGTAACTAGCGAACTTTAGCTCTAGAGCTGAAATTTTTATCGAAGGAAGTTTTTGTTTTGTATCTTGGGACAATCCTGAAAATCCCAATCCTTTAATTTGATTAAAAAAAATAGGCTACTTAATTTGACTCACCAGTAGCAGCGACAAGGAGAAGACAGAAGAGAAGGGCAACGAAGGTTGTGTATTTAGTCATATCTAGCTTGTTTTCCTTTTGGATTTCTTGGTGAGGAAACTGACAACAGCAATGGTGATATTTATAGCATGGTATATGCTCAACATTGTCAACTTAATTCATTTTTTGACTAATTCAAGCATTCACATCATTATTATGTACATGAGAAAGTAAAAAGAATAAGTCTAGGTGATTCTTTCGATTCCCTATAAGATTATGAATTGGACGATGAGAAGGAAGAAGAAGAAGAAGAGGAGGAGGAAGAAGAAGAAGGAGGAGGAAGAGGAGGAGGAAGAGGAGGAAGAGGAAGAAACGGAAGAAGAAGAGGAAGAAGAGGAGGAGGAGGAGGACGAGGAAGAGGAGGAAGAGGAGGAGGAGGAGGAGGAGGAGGAGGAGGAAGAAGAAGAAGAAGAAGAAGAAGAAGAGGAAGAGGATGAGGAAGAAGGGGGCTGTACTTATTTAAAAAGTGGGTACAAGCTAAAAGTTTTTAAAAAATGAGTATAGGTTAAATGGGGACGACCAAATAGGGCACCCCGTGCAATTTATACCTCGAAAGAATTACAAGAAAATACACATGACTTCACACCATAGCAAAAAATGGCCCATATTTTTAAGTTTTACCCAACCTAGCCCATATTGTACATACTTTGAAAGCACTAGCAAATTCAAAATCTGTGTTCTTACAACCATTGCTTCTAAAGCTATGGAGTCAAATATGTGTTCTCGCAACCATTGCTTTCACTCTCTCTTCTTCTCACATCTTCTATATATGCTTCAAGTGGCCGTCCGCAATTGCTGCTTCTTATCCTGTGTCACTTGGTTACAGTGTAAGAAAATTGAAGAGTAGAAGTCCACCATTGAAGGCCATCCAAAGCTTTGCTTTTGAAAATAGAATTTTTTGAGTTTGTTAGTTGTTTGGATTAGGTGTTGTTCCAATTGATTGAAAATATCAAAAGGTGTTCAAAATTAAAATTTGAAGTGATTTGGAGTAGAGTTGAGCAAGATTTGAGTTAAATTTTAGAAAAGACGCAAGGAAGATGACGAAATCTGTTATTTGTATAATCTCGTATAATAGTGTATATGAGTGTATAAACACGTCTTATACACTTTTATACACCTTTATACAAACGTCTGTAGACGAACTTCTTCCACGATCTTCAGTTGCAATTCTTGTTCAAAACCAGTCCAAATCTCCATTAAATGACTTCAAATTATACTATTTCTACCATGTCTAAATAACATTCACTCCAAATTTCTCACAAAATCTTCAAAATTTAAGCCCACATATTTAAGCTTGTTAAAAATCTAATTTTCACCATCCAAATTGATTTGGTTTGTTGAACTAATATTTGAGTCACAGTTACTTATTCGAAAATTAACTTAAAAGCTTGAGAAATCTTTTAAAAAAATTAAATAGTAATTTCTAGAACCTATTAGAGTTGGATGTTGAATCTTAGCCTATTATTTTTGGGCTAGTTTGTTGTAAATTGAAATATGGGCCATAAAATTGAAAAGTAGGGAGCCCAGTTGTTCTTATGTGAAATTTTCGAGAGAAATTCAAAAATAACCAGATTTACAACTGGTTGTTCAAAAATAGCTCAGTTTCAAAAGTAATCGAAATTCAGCCACTTTTCATGTAAAGATAAATCTGAGCGAAAACACTGTTCAAAACCGGGAAAATACGCCAGTATATTATGCTGGAGTTCCAGCAAGGGTATACTTGAACTCCAGCATATTATACTGGAGTTCCAGGATAAGTATGCTGGAACTCCAGCATAATATGATGGAGTTCCAGCATAAGTACACTAGAACTCCAGCATAATATACTGGAGTTCCAGCAAGTATACCGGTCCAGCATAATATACTGGAGTTTGGAGCACCGGTGCTCCAGTCTCCAGTATATTATGCTGGAGCCAGCAAAGTATACCGGCCCAGCATAATATGTTGGAGTTCATACACAGGTGCACCGAACTCCAGTATATTATGATGGACCGGTCTCTGCTGCAGCAAAATAGTGGCTATTTTTCATTGACTTGGTAAACGCTGACTATTTTTGAATGACCAATCCGAAAACTGACTATACCGTGCTAATTTTACAAAATTTTCTCAATACACTCTAACATGCAGAAATTAAATTCTTGACATATATTTTGGACTTTTATTAGTCTCTCAACATGTATTTTAGACTTCAAAAGAATTATAACAGGACCTTTACACACATTACATATGGATTATATGTAATCCGTCATTTTTTCTAGTTTGAGTGGTGAGGCTAGCAACTATATTGGTCAATTCTTCACTTTAAAATATTAAAACTCTCAAATCTCAAAAGAGTAGGCCTCACAAAGCAACGCCGTCCTACGACAAATTCATTTAATAATATTTCTAAATCCACGACCGTAGAAATGCTAGTGGGCTACTAGCCTTCAATAGCAGCTAAAAGTTGGCCTCCGAAACCCAACAACAAGTGTGGTCCAAAGCAAGGAGCTTTAGTTTTCATCTAATTATTCTGTTCCTGTCGCCAGAAATTAGAAATCTCAAATTTTCATTAGAAATATGTAAATCTTTTACTTTTCTATATTTATTCACCGTTGTTTTTCTTCTGATCAACTAATAAAAAACTGTTTCAGAAACAAGACTGACCTTCGTGTTTATCATTACGAAAGAGACCAATAAAGTCAAATATGAAGGCCATTATTCTAAGCACATCATTTGTTCATTTATCCGAGGGACCATCAGAGAGCTCAGTTTTCAGTATATGAATTTTGCGGATTTAAGTTCTAGAATTATTGATTATTAAGTTCGAAATCTATTACTTTGTACTTTTTTAAAGATATTTTAAACCAATGCCACCCTATAACACTAGCAATACATTAGCTTTGTCTGTTTTATGATTTATTACAAATGTTATTTTAGTTATGACCATTTTACACGAGTTTGGTAAAATCTAACACTAGTGACAAATAAATAAACACGGTACATATTTGTAATGTAACTTTCTTTCAAGTTATATTGTCATAAGAGATCATTTCCTTGAGACGCTATATATAAGGTTAACCATTTCAATCTGTTTTATGGTTTATTCCAGTACATAGTATTTAAATTAGACTTTGAAATTCTTAGAGGACCTAGATCCTACAACGAAAATGAAATTAAAGAGAATAATCTACAATTACCATTTCTTCACAATAGGAAAGGACATTGGAAAAATCATAACCAAGAAAAAAACCTGAATATTACTAGTTTATACAAGTTACAGTCAGCTAAAGATACAGCAGGAACTAATTATTTGTGCACCATTTTTTCCCATTAAACTAAGGTACACAGTTAAGAGATTTGAGTAGTAAACTTGAATTTCTGGAGACCAGTCTTGATGCCTACTGTCTTCAAATCATGTTGAACTTGTGCTCGAAAATCGGCGTAGGTAAAGGGCTTGTAGTTTGTGCTTTGAATGATAGCATCTTCGGCAGGGAATACAAAATAACCTATTGATATTCTCTCTTTGTGTTTGTTCACCTTCACTCTATGCTTCACGCTCATATACTTGTCATCACTCATTGCCTGTAATAAAATTTAATATATTTACACAATCAGGTTGCTTATAAAATAATTACAAGTAAATCTTTATTATAAACATTAATTTAACCTCATAAAAACGAAAACAACTTGCCCTAATAGATTAAACAACATTAATAATGTAATTTTTTTATATTGTCAGTGTAATCAATAAATTATAGTACTTCAATCAGAGGCAGATTCAAGATTTGAAGTTTATGAGTTCCTATAATAATCTCGAGTTAAATATGCAATACTAACTGGGTTTATAGATATTTAGTGAATTTATTAATACAAATATAGGTTTGAGCAAAAATTTACGGGAACCCATAACCTTAAAGCTGGATCCGCCCTGAGTTCCCATCATCTAATTTTCTAATATAGCTGCGACAGTAATTGTTAAGATGACTGCTAAAAGTGCGCACTCCAATGTTCTATCTAGAACTAGCTAGGTAAGTAAGTTATAATATGTGCTATCAACGAGAAGACGTAATACTATATGGCCAGTAGTCTTTGTTTCTGGTCCTTAAGGTTAAAATTGGGACTAGTAGATGACTTAAACGTTTGTCCAATAAATTATATAATGATTTAAAAATATTACTAGATACTATATGCTAAAAAGCACTATACAAGTTAAAATGTCAGCCCACTCATTTGTACTATAATGATGGAAAGATTAATTAATGTTATCATGGTTGGTAAAACTCTCTTTCCCAAAAAATTTAAGGAATATATTATGTATATAAATTAAAATGTCAGTATATTAAATTGAACGATGATGATGAAAAGATTGACGGGATCATGGCTGGTAATACTAGATCTCCTATTCTCATTTCTTTATATTTTTTCAGAATATTTTATGATAAAACAAGGACAGCGACCATTATGTGAGTTAAAAATTAGAAAAAAAAGGATAAAATGCAAGGGATAAAGTAACAATGTAAGATCGATAGGATCTATTCACTTTAGGGTTCGAGCTCTGAAAATAAAAAAGATCCTAGTATAAAAAGTGCTTCCTCTTTAATGAGCTTTATGCGGTGTAAATTTAAATTAATCGAGATCGCGAGCGAATACCAAATACAGAATAACCCTGAAATTAAAAAAAATAGAAAAAGTGAACGAATTACCTGCAACATGTCACCAATATTGACAATTAGTGTATTGGGAAGAGGATTGACGTCAAGCCATTGATGATCTTTGCTGTAAACTTGAAGGCCTCCAACTTCATCTTGGTGAATAATGGAGAGGACTGAGCTATCTGTGTGCACGTCAATCCCCCACGCTCCTTCTGGCTCGTGGCAACGAGGGTAACGATACACCCTCAGTAAACCAGTGGCTACTGAGAGATGAGACTGAGTCTGTAATGGTCCCAGGTTCAGGTCTGATGCCAAAACCTTGAATATTGTCGTAGCCAGCCTACTTTGATGTTTCCCATATTCTTCTAGCAAGCATCTATTACCAACCAAAATATGTAAGAAATAATTTTAAGCAGTACTGGAATTAGAATTTCCACTAAGAATGTATGAAGAAAAGTCAAAAGAATTCAACAAGTAGCACATATATGTAAAAAAAAAAAATTACTTGTCTCTATCGCGTAATTTTCAAGGGAAGGAGTGTCAACCTTGAACAAGGGTGGCTACGCAACTGGTTTGAATTTCTATATACTTATATATATTAAAAAAAATTATACTTTGAGGTTTGTGAAATTAAAATGACTTTTAATTGCATGTAACTCTTTATATCTAAGTCAGATGTGATAATTTGAAAATTATTATAATAACATGCTATATAGTTAGTTATGTTTTATTGACAGCGTTAAAATTCTTTTTACTATCAATTCATATAAATTAAGCTTCGTAAAGAATATGAAAATGAAAAGAGAATGACTTGACTAGTAGAAAAAGTTACTCCCTCCGTATTATTGTATATGGTGGTATTTGATTAGATATGAAGTTTGTTTACCGTGAAAATGGCAATAACAATTGAATTTGATTTTGTGGTTCAAAAAATACGTGATCTATTTTTATGCTAGTTGGTAGGCAGTTGATGTTGTGTGAAAGACTTAAAAACGAAATAAGAACTTAAGAACGAGGTGTTAATCAAACCGAATCGCTATCAATCAAGGCCTCGAGCTTGCCTATTTGAGGGCCTCGAGGTCGGGTCCGAAGCTCGGCTGGAAGCTATTGAAGGCGGTCGATGGCGAATAACAGTTATAAATAGATCAAGATCGGCTCTTTATGGCCAATAATAAGCAATAAATGATGAACAATGAATAGAATTACAATAAGTACAAGCAATAAATGAAGTAATAAGATCAAAAGAATATGTTAGAGAGCAGAGAGAATGTTCTTGTATATTTAGTATGGAGCAACCGATGTTTACAAAATGATAAGGATCCCCTTTATATAAGAGGGGGAATCCCAACATAGTACAAGTGCATTTATTACAAAGATATGGAGATGGGACACCTAACTAATGCCAAGACACGGGCTCAGACTAGCCTGACAGATCTTGTCGGTTCCAGCTTCACGCCTTGGGAACTTCCCATTTTCTTCCCGTAACCATCGGCCTCATACAGTTCCGAGGTCGAGCATCGATGACCCTCGAGGGATAAAACTCCACCGTGATTTCGAGCCTTCAGGGTATCCTAACAATGGAAAATTGGACCCTCCGATTTTACCGTATACAAATAGTTCACACGTTTCTTAGAGTAGAACGACAAGAAACGACCTTGATAACCATCTTTCCGAACTTCCCACGATAATGTTATACTGATGACGTCATACTCATGACATAGGCTTTTGTGGCAACCGAGGCATCTCACTGACTTGTCTTTTCAACGTCTTTTAATGCACAGTCGATCCTCGTCCTTCTAGGCGATAATATCGCTGCCGATTCAGTTTCCAAAAATGCATTAATCGCGCCTGCCGATACGTCTTTCAAGGACATTGATGGCGTCGTCGATTGCGTTTTTCAAAAGGGTATTGATTGTGCCCGCCGGTTACTCTGCCCTTTCTCTATAAATGGGGGCTTTCTGGAACCAATTCCTTACTCAAGTGTTCTTCAATCAGCCTTTCTCCCATTTTTTCCGTCCACCCCCATACACTATCGTTTCCTATGCCTGAGGCCCGCAGCCTTAAAGTTTCCTGGTGGCGCTCTCATCAGTTATATCGTGTCCTTTTCCCGGGGCCCCTCCTTGTCGAGCAAGATTGCACCAACTTGTTGTTGTTGTTGTTACTGCTGTCACCGTTGGCTCAAGACAGGGAGATAGGGAGGCCGATCAGGGATTTGAACTATACACCGCTGCTCATGAGGGTGTTCAGACTATACACCGTTGTTCACCTTCCTTCCCCGGCCTGGTATGGCACTTCACCCCTTTTTCTCTCTGTGGGGTGAAGTGGTATCTCTGGCCGGTAGCTTGCACGGTGCAATGTCCTAAGAAGTGGACTTAAAGTAGCCGTGCAAGTAAGGCCGACGCCTGGCAAGTCTTCTACTGGGCTGTGATCCTCCCAGCCCGGCGAAAGCCATTGCTCTTTGGCGGGCTATGGCGTTTTTCATCCCTTTCTGCCCCTACACTTTCCTCTTCTTGATCTTCGCCCTCGTAGATATCATTCTGGAGGGACGAGATGAGACTTCCGCGGAGATGGCGCTCAAAGATATTGCCACCGAGGATGCTTCATTGTTTCTGTGTAAGGACCCCTTGTGGGCTTTTGTAATCATATGTAAGGACCCCTCGTGGGCTTTTGTAATCGAATGTTTATGAATGAAAAATGTTTCTTTAATTTGTCTCCGACGCACACTATTTTCTCTTTATCTATGCTTGTGCAGAATCTAAGTGCATGACCCCATCGGTCGGTGCAAATATTGAGCCCGGGTTGGACTGGTAAACTCGGATCATCGGAACCCTAACTTCGAGTTGAATGAGAGTAGGCTTCGAACCCCAAAATCGAAATTTAGCCTTTAGACCCTGTGATAATACTCGAGGTGGGATTCTCTAGGTAGCTCGAGAATGGAGACTGCCTTTAGGCTTTTGATGGCAGTCCCCGAGTGAGGGTTAATTCGGGTCGTCGGGAGACTCGTCTTGAACTTAATATAAATAGCCTTAAGGCGTTGTAGATAGATCCCGGATAAGGGACTACCCGGGTTTAGATGGTATCCCGAGGCCAAGCCCACACGAACAAAGTTTTAAGTTCTTGTTTTTATCCTTGAGACGAGCCTTCGAAACCGGGTACCATCTCGAGTCTTATAATGACATCGACGGCCCCTTGGAGAGATCCCCGAGATCGGGTACCATCTTGGGTTTGGCGATAATGCTAAAAGGCTTCCTGGAGCCTAACTTCTTTTTGATGGAGGTCCTCGAGGTCGGGTACCACCTCGGGTCTGGTGATGATGCCAAAGGCTTCCTGGAGCCTAACTTCTTTTTTATGGAGGTCCTCGAGATCGGTTACCACCTCGGGAATGGTGATGATTCCAAAGGCTTCCTGGAGCCTAACTTCTTTTTGATGGAAGTCCTCGAGGTCGGGTACCACCTCGGGACTTATTTGGTGCGGGGGTCTCCGACCCCGAAACGTCGTATGGCGCTTGCCAAATTAGCGACACAACTGTAAAGTGACCGAGGTGACCTTGCCGGTACATCTTCCCAAAGTGATTTCGGCCAACATTTTAATAGGCCTCTGGGGTAGGCGGATTGTTGCCGCTTTTTCCATATATAGGGTTTTTTCCGCCCTTTTGGAGATTCCACTGTTCTGAGGAGTTTAACCTTTTTTCCTGCGTTAGGCTTTTCATTATTTCGGTATTGACGCTCTGGTCTAAATTCCTGCTCCAGTTCTCCAATTTTGCTATAGCTATGACTGCTACGTCAGGATCCGTTTGGTAGGGAGAAGAGAGTTCTGCCCCCGGTTCTCGCCTTGTGGGCTTGGAGCATTCTGCTTCGAGAGGGGACTTTTTACCAGAAAAGTGCCCCGATGCTCAAGACCAACGGGAGCATACCTTGGAGTTACTTCCTTGATAGGAGAAGGACACCTTGAGTTGGTGAAGAAAGATTGTGGATGGAGGGAAGAGGTGGTACTGCAGGTACCGTTCCCGGATGAGGGTATTACGGACCGTGCCGAGGGATTTCTGAATGTGTTCACGTATCCCTTCACGCTGGGCCCCCTTGACAGGGTTGTGTTTTCTTCTGTCGAAAGTATCGGGTTACCTTGGCCCAGGTTCACCCGTTATTTTGGCGGATAGTGTTGATGGTGAGGTTCTTTGCGGAGAAGGCAGGGCTTGAATTCACGCTTAGCCATCTTATCAGACTATACCGGCCCTTTCATCATCGAGGTCTGCTAACCTTACGATGTCGGTCTGCCACGCCTTTTGTTGTCGATGATGAAGAAGACGGGGTTCGGGAGTGGATGAGTCGATTCGTCCGAGTACGAACTGCAGATATTATCCCCGTGGAGTTTATGCCATTCCCTGAGGAATGGAATTATACACGTAAGTGGTACACTCGTGCCTTCACAGTTCTTCAATTATGGCGAGGGGATGTTCCGTAAGTGTGCCTTCTTTTCTTTTTCTGCAGCGATTTCGTAGATGACGGCGAGGTTCCCAATCTGCCGTATTGGGTTCAGAAGTTGATGACCCACTCAACTTGCAACGAGCGCAAGTGGCCAACTTTGTCTAAGGATAGGTGGGAGTCAAAATATCACGGTATGTGTCGTGCGATCTGTACCCTTCTTTTAGTTGAAAAAGCACTTTCTCTTTATGCGTGCTATCCGTGTTATTGTAGGCATCGGCGAGCCTTCCGAGGCGAGGCCGCGTCCCCTTAGGGGGAATAAGGATCGCTAGCTTCTGGGCTAAATAATGATAGCAATAAGCAAGAGATACCTTTGTAGGGAGATGGCGCTCGGGGCAAGGTGAACCTGGGCCAGGGGCCCGGAGCAGAAGTGTTGATCGAGCCCGACGTGCCCGTGGTTTCTGGTTCTAGAGAGGCGGTTTATCCTCCGCTGCCGCCTTCTTTTTCCGTTAGAGGTACTTCGGGGGGTACTCGAAGCCCGGGATCATATGCACCGAGCGATCGTGTCTCGGTTGGGGCCGACTTTTTCGGAGCTGAGGGAACTAGGTTAGGAAATGTGCGCTCGACCTTCGAGGAAGCACAACGACTTCACTCTATGGTGAGTTTTTGGAACAAGCCTTTCGAGTTTCGCGCCTTCCCTTCCTTATTGAGTTTTCTTTTGCAAGCCTTCAACAAGCTTAAGTCTGAGCTACTTCGCCGTGAGGCCAGACTGCGGAAAACTCTGGCCGAGGAGAAATCCCTGAGGCTCCTTTGCAATGAAAGGGAATTGGCGCGCTTACGGTATGAGGCAAGCCGGATCTTGAATTATGAGAGCTACTTAAAGGAGTAGGTAATTTTTATTCCGCGCGAACGGGCATTCGTTCTTCTAGCTCCCGAATCTAATGTTTTGTTTATTTCAATTGCAGAAAAAGGCGGAGGGCTTGGAGCGCCTTCGAAATGAGGTTGGTCGATCCAAGCGCAAGTATGATGAGTTAAAGGCTCTGGCAGATGCTCAGGCTTCGACGGAGGAGGGTGCTCTGGCTAAGGCTTCTGCCCTTGAGGTTCAACTTTGCCTAGTTCGTGACAATAGCTCGGTTCGAAAAGATACGATTGCGAAGCTCGAGACCGAGATCTCGAAGATAAGGGCTGAGATTGTGGATGCCCGAGCTGAAGCTGTAATGAGCCGAACTAAGGCTGACCAGAAAGTGGCAGTCTATTTGAAGGACGTTGCCGATGCTCAAGCTAAGCTGAGAAAGATCCTTGACTGAGGAGATAGGAGCAAAGAATACTCTTGGTGTAATTCTCGAAGGAAAACCTTCGAAGAGATCTGCGCTAGGGGATTTAACCTCTCGAAAGAGTTGACGCAGGCGAGAGCGGACGAGTGTGGTGCTCGGTTGCTTCTATCCGGCACCGAGGATAGAGAAGGTGAGGCCGACGGGCCATAGCCCCTAGGGGAAATGTAATTTTTCTTTCCGACTCTGCATATAGCATACTCGAAGCGCGTTTGTAAAGGGAGCTTGTATTTTTCCACATGTATGTATAAGAAAGAAACCTTGCGGTTTTGTTACTCCTGTATTTCTTTTACCTTGACTTTAGCCAGATGAACTGGTCTTTGAGTTGAATGGAATCCTTAGATTCACGGTATGGCTTTGAAGCTTATTGGGCTAGCCCGTAGGCTCTTACGCTTTCGGTCGATGCGACCTTTTAGTGTATGTGGGCTGGCGACAATGGCTCTTACGCCTTTTCCCTTAGGCATATTTAGTTAACTGCTTTGGGTTCAGTATCCGAA
This sequence comes from Nicotiana sylvestris, assembly GCF_000393655.2. Classification (NCBI taxonomy): domain Eukaryota; kingdom Viridiplantae; phylum Streptophyta; class Magnoliopsida; order Solanales; family Solanaceae; genus Nicotiana; species Nicotiana sylvestris. The sequence goes on along the minus strand of NC_091062.1, from coordinate 98,238,408 downwards.
TCGGGTTACGACTCGAGCTCATTCGACCCTCAAGTTTTTGAATTTTAAGTTGGCGACAGTGGCTCTTACGCTTTTGCCCTTAGGCATTTTTAGTTAACTGTTTTGGGTCCAGCCTCCGAATCGGGTTACGACTCGAGCTCATTAGAACCTCAAGTTTTTGAATTTTAAGCTGGTGACAGTGGCTTTTACGCTTTTGGTCGATGCGACCTTTTAGTGTATGTGGGCTGGTGACAGTGGCTCTTACGCCTTGGGTCGATGCGACCTTTTGTGTGTGCTTTATTTTTCCCTCGATAAAGATTTTTTGAAATGGTATTTGCCTGATTTCTTCGATGGTTTTTAAAAACCTCGATTGTGAGTCGTTATATGGCGATGATCGAGCACCGCAGGAGGTTTGGCTCGGAGGCTGAGTATCTTGAAGCCAATGTTTTAGGTGCTGACATGGTCTAAGCTCTTTTGCATGTATCAAGGGTAGCCTGTTTAACCGGTTCTTTCTGAAGTATATTCGGAGTAATTGAAGGCTTGTGATTTATAGCGACGGTCGGGCGTCCCCGAGTCGCTTTAGTTTGACTGGTACAGCCTTTTGACCGGAGTCATTTGTGTTTGGTCGGAGCCTTTAAGTCTCGAGTGAAGTAGTTTCGGCATCTATATCGAGGGTATGCCTTTTTAGGGGTCTTACAAGTTCGATATATAGCTGAAACTTTGAGATCAGGTTTATGCCTTTAGTAAGGTCTTACAAGTTTTTCATGCCTTTGAGGTCTTACAGTTTTGGAAACTTGGTATAAGTATTGTTCATCCCTTGCTTGAGGTCTTACAGATGTTGATGTCGCCTTATGTAGGTCTTACGAGACCGAGGCTGCGCGCATGTGGTCTTATAGCCTCGGGTTTTGATAAGTCGATGGTGGTGGCACTTGATGGCAGTCCCCGAGTCGTCGAGGGTTTCTTGACTCGGGAGCCATTACTTCTAAACTTGGTATTGCCTCATTGAGGGCTTACAATTTCGGAATTTCCGACCCGGAGGTCATTTGAGTTTTTGACGCCAGTCCCCGAGTGTTCGGGTCGTCTTTTGGTTTAGAGCCATTTTGTGATCTTGTTGTTGCCTTATTGAGGGCCTACAAGCTCGAAGCTCCGACCCGGGGGTCGCGTTGTTGTGAGTTGTTGACGCCAGTCCTCGAGTGTTCGGGTCGTCTTTTGGCTTTGGAGTCGTTTTATGCAAAAAATGTCGAGCTTTCTTGACACGCAAAGTGCTTTTGTGAAGTATTCTTTGATTACTTGGTGTAAGTATACATCTCTTTGCTGTTTAAGGGCTCAGTTGTTCTATACGGACAAGGTTTGTTCGACCATTTGGCCAGATACATTATCTTCCTATCGAGACCCCACTTGATGCGTCTTGGCTTTCTCCGAGTAGGTGACCTCTTAGGGGGATGCCCCCAAGTATTCTAGGTTGATTGCAAAGGAAGCCTTGAATACATGTTGAGTCTTCCTTAGGTAGCATATGGATGTTGCCTCGTTAAAAACTTTGTCGGTAAAACCTTTTTCAGGATAAAAACCCGGTTGAAGGAAAGAGTGCAACGCATGCTTTTGAACCTAAGGCTTTCGAGTTGGAGAGTGCTTTAGCCGTTTTGATCGGGTAACTAAACTCGGGTCAGTGTAGAATATAATTGAGAAAGAAAGGAAATGGTCATACCTTAGCGTACGATGCGCCGGTGATGTTTCGAGCCCTGATATGTTTTAGTTGCTTGTGATGAGAATGTGGTACGGTCCCCTACTTTGTTTAGTCGGGATAGCCGGGAGTGTAGTTTGTTATTGTTATTTTACTGTTTGCTTATCCTTCGACTCCCTCGAAGGTGGAGGTGCCGGTGTCGGGGCAATATCGTGTATCGCGAACATTTCTTTCGCGGTGTGTTGTTCCCCGTAGACGGTCTTAATCCCATCCTTTGTGGGGAATTTTATCATTTGATGGAGGGTGGATGGTACTGCTCTCATGCAGTGTATCCATGGCCTTTCGAGCAAGGCGTTGTACCTCATGTCTCCCTCGATGACGTAGAATTTGGAATTTTGGATAGTGTCGGCCACGTTGACTGGAAGGGTGATTTCCCCTTTTGTTGTTTCGCTCGCCATGTTGAATCCGTTGAGGATTCGAGAGGCGGGTACGATTTGGTCAAGCAGTCCGAGCTACTCTACCACCCTCGATCTGTTAATGTTGGTTGAGAAGCCTAGATCCACAAGTACACGTTTAATCTGAAATGTATTTACAAGAAAAGAGATTACCAGTGCGTCGTTATGGGGTTGAGACAAGGTCTCGATGTCTTCGTCGCTTAATGTGAGGGCATCCTCGGGCATGTAATCCCGAGTTCGCTTTTCCCTGGTGCTGGATATTTTTGTTCTTCTCATCATGGGCTCTTGTGGGGCATCAACGCCTCCCAAGATCATGTGGATGACATGTTGTGACTCATTCGTTTCGTTCTTCTTGGCCGCCTCTCTTTCCCGGAATTGGTTTTTGGCCCGATCGCTGAGGAATTCTCGGAGGTAACCTTTATTGAGTAGTCTGGCTACTTCCTCTCGGAGATGGTGGTAATCATCGGTCCTGTGGTCGTGCGTGTTGTGAAACTCACAAACTAAGTTATGATTTCTTTGCGAAGGAGCTGATTGCATAGGCCTGGGCCACCTGGCGTCTCTGATTTTACTGATGGCGAACACAATGTCTAATACATCTACGTTGAAGTTATACTCCGACAAGCAAGGTGCCTCTGCTGGCCCCGTGTTCCTGTCAAATCCAACTCTGTTGACGAATCCCCGAGGTTTTTGACCTCGGTCCATCCTTCGATCATTGCGAGGTATGTTACGCCTCGGGGTGTTTCTCCTGCCGTCGGTGTATGGCCGGTACCTTTCCTTGTTTGGTTTTGGCTCCTTCGCCAAAAGCCTACTTGGGTATACCGAGACCGAGGGGCCCCCTAGTTGGTCATCCTCGGCCCTGATTTTTGATTGATATCGATTGTGAACGTTCGACCAGGTCACGGCGCGATATTCGACCAGGTTCTATTTCAGTTGCTTCGAAGCCACCGAGCTTCACTCATTCAGACCTTGAGTGAAGGCCTGTACTGCCCACTCGTCGGAGACTGGCGGTAGTTCCATCTGTTCCATTTGAAAGCGAGATACGAACTCTCGCAGCATTTCGTTCTCCCTTCTACTTGATCTTGAAGATGTCAGATTTCCTTGTTGCTACTTTGATGGCACCGACATGTGCCTTTATGAAGGAGTCTGCCAACATGGAAAATAAGTCTATGGAGTTAGGAGCTAGGTTGTGACACCACATCATGGCCCCCTTCGAGAGTGTTTCCCCGAACTTCTTTAGTAAGATGGACTCGATCTCGTCGTCTTTTATGTCGTTGCCCTTCACTGCACAAGTGTAAGTAGTAACGTGCTCATTGGGGTCTGAGGTCCCGTTGTATTTTGGAAGGTCTGGCATTCTGAACTTCTTTGGAATGGGTTTTGTAGTCGCTTCCTCTGGGAACGACCTTTGTATAAACTTCTTCGAATCCACACCTTTCAAGATCGGGGGTGCGCCCGGAATTTGGTCGACCTTGGAGTTGTAGGTCTCGACCTTTTTGTCGTTGGCTTCTATCTTCTTTTCGCCCGATTCGATCCTCTTTGTGAGGTCCTTGAGCAAGTTTACGATGGCGGGGTCGGCTACTGACCCGTTGTCTCTTGACCTCTCTAGTATCTGCTCGGCCCGGGGAGCCGTCCCCGGCGCTACCGTGCTGAGAGTTTTCTGGTGACTTTGCAGCTGAACAATCGCTAACTGTTGTGCTTGCAACATTTCAAAAATAACGTGAAGGCTAACCTCTTGTTCTCCCCTATCCGGGGTTTCATGGGCTTCTTGTTGGTCTCCTCGGTGCACGCTCCTGTTAGTGTGGGAGCTTACATCGACGTGTTGAGCATCGCGTGAGACCGTATTCACGGAGATCGGTTCTGGCACGTTCTCAGGGTTTCGTGGTGGTACGCCAGCACCTGGAACATCTGCGCCATTTTCTCCGTGGTTCTCAAGATTGTTGTTTACTGAGTCGGACATTTTGACCTGAAATCAAAGATCTTGGACAAGAAAAAGCATGAAAGATAACTTGAGTTATGTAGTTAAACCAGCAAGAAAATAATCACTATTATTTTTAGCCCACGGTGGGCGCCAAACTGTTTACCGTGAAAATGGTAATAATAATTGAATTTGATTTTGTGGTTCTAAAAATACGTGATCTATTTTTATGCTAGTTGGTAGGCAGTTGATGTTGTGTGAAAGACTTAGAAATGAAATAAGAACTTAAGAACGAGGTGTTAATCAAATCAAATCGCTGTCAATCGGGGCCTCAAACTTGCCTATTCGAGGGCCTCGAGGTCGGGTCCGAAGCTTGGCTGGAAGCTATCGAAGGCGGTCGATGGCGAATAACAGTTATAAATAGATCAAGGGGGGCTCTTTATGGTCAATAATAAGCAATAAATGATGAACAATGAATAGAATCACAATAAGTACAAGCAATAAATGAAGTAATAAGATTAAGAGAATATGTTAGAGAGCAGAAATAATGTTCTTGTATATTTAGTATGGAGCAACCGATATTTACAAAATGATAAGGATCCTCTTTATATAAGAGGGGGAATCCCAACATAGTACAAGTGCATTTATTACAAAGATATGGAGATGGGACACCTAACTAATGCCAAGATACGGGCTCAGACTAGCCTGACAGATCTTGTCGGTTCCAGCTTCACGCCTTGGGAACTTTCCATTTTCTTCCCGTAACCGTCGGCCTCATACGGTTCCGAGGTCGAGCATTGATGGCCCTCGAGGGATAAAACTCGACCGTGATTTCGAGCCTTCGGGGTGTCCTAACGATGGAAAATTGGACCCTCCGATTTTACCGTATACAAAGTTTAAGAAAGAAAAAAAATATTGTATTAAATGAAATGAAGGTAATATCAATATTAGAGAAGTATCAAGAAACATTTGGACATACGTTTTCAAAATGTGTTTCTCAACTTTATTTTGCAAAAATATGTATATAATTCTCAAGTTTTGGGAATTTGGCCCAAAATTAGCAATTGAGGTGATTTTGGGATTTGAAATTTTGCCAAAATACGGACAAAATTTATGGCCAAATATAAATTTTGAAAATAAATCCCAAATTTATTACGGAAAACTCATGGCCAAACGGGGCAAAAGGCTATCGATAATTGAAGAGAAAAATCACGAAAAGTTGTTGATTGATTTTGGGCTTTGTAAAATCACTATAGTACAAGATCATTCTGATAAGACTGACATCAATTACTTCGTACACGGTCTTAGGTTGCCGAATTGATGTTGGAAACAGCAATTATTTTTGCGTGGATGTTCTACTTTAATTGGCTAGCAGCAAATACGTGACAACATTGTCGTTCGGGAAAATAAAGACTAGGGAATCAAAGCAGACAAATCCTGTGTATTGTTAATTAAAAGCAAAGAGTAGAGACAAAGGAATCGAGGAATCCAGAGAAATTTTACGTTTATTGTTAGTAAATAGTCTTAGTAATTAAATATCATGAAAAGCAGAGAACCAGAGGAGAGAAAAGGTTGGGTTTGTACTTAAAATAAAGTAGACAATCTTATTGGTTATTTTGATCCGCTGAAGAAGATAAAGACGAACAGGAAAATAAGCATCTATTATTGATATTGTACACTTCATTTCATTTGAAACACTTTTTTCCTTTAATTTATTTTAAAAATAATATATGTTAGTACTATTTTTTATATTCAGAAGTCTTTTTCAAGAGTTTATATGTCGAAACCTTTTTTTCTTTCAAAATTCTACTAGATCAAAACATTAAAAATTAAATGAAAGGGAGAGAACGTCACATTACAGGCTCATTTATGGCGTTAATTATGGAGAAAACGTCACATTTCAGACTCGGCGAAGAAAAAGATAAAGTGGGCGCGAGCATGAATTTTGGTTGCGTTCACGGTTGTCGTTATCTCTGTCTTTTCCTCTAGTCGAAAATGGACGGTAACTGTGACCAGGGAGTGTCAATGGTTCGATTCGGTCGATTATTTTATAAAATTTGTATCATATCAATTTTTCGGTTATTCTGTTATGTATAACCTAAATTAGACTTTTTAAAACCGTCAGGTTTCTCTTCGGTATCGGTACGGTTCGATAAATTTTTTATAATTTTTTTTAATGTCATGTAAAAGTTACTAATAAAAGTAGAATGCAATAACAACGTACTTTTATAGGACTTGACAAAGCACTTATGACATTTTTACTGATAAAAAGGTGACAGAATTAAAAAAATATGAAAGATGGTTAGAGTATAGATCCACCAATTATTCTACATCAGCATTAAAAAAACTAAGCAAATACAAAACCAATATAAATCACACGCGAGTGGAAAAAATATTAACTAAGCTGGGATTCAAGAATAACGTCTATAGAATATTAAATATTCAAAAAACAATCATACGAAAGGAAACATATTCAATACATTGTAGTTTGTTATTCATAATCACTACAATACCTCATTTCTTGCTAGTGAACATACTGGAAATAATTTAGTTTCAATAGGAGTAGCACAACAGGTTTGAGAATTATGATTTTGAGTTGATTTTCTTGTTGGCTTGTAACTGTTTCATAATTTCAAGGCCCGTGAAAAAATTTAACGCTTTTTTATTTTTAGACTTAATATATAAATATATTGTTCACATCATAAATTTATTCGGTACGGTTCAGTATTTTTTTGGTTTATATTCATAAAATAAAAAACCTACTCTAATTATCGGTACGGTTATAAATTTATATAAAAACCTACGATTTTATTAAAAAAAACCTAAAATTTGGTTCGATCGGTTTAGTCGACTTTAAACATCCATTGACACGCGTGACCGTGACTAAATGAAGAGTAGTTATTCGCATTGCGGGTACAATTATTTGACACGTGAAAATGAAAAGATGGGAAAAAACATCAACACTACGGTGTGTTTGGTACGTAGGAAAAAATGTTTTCCTAGAAAATTTATTAATTAATCTCCGACCTACTCCTTTGAGTTTTGGTCTTCAGGACAGACTACAAATGGAAGTATTTATAACACATACTGATAGTGATAGGGTAGTAATTAAGCAGTTTTTATACACATTGATGGGAGTAAATCCTTTTTATGTTACTAGTGATCAGGTTATTTTTCCATATTTTTAGATTACTAATTTCAATTGATATGAACTGTTACCTGTTGTAAATTTTTTACATAAACTGGTCTATTCAATGGCGGCTGAACTTTTCCACAAGTCACAATCACATATTTGAAAGACCCAAAAATAACGAGGAAAACTTTGAAGCAAACACGTAAAGAAGAAGAAGAAGAACCTGAAAGTTTCGAGCAATACATCTTGATAATGAAGATGTGATAATTGAGATAAAGAAACATTGAATCCTTCCATCCATTGTAGGCTCTGCTGATTATTTGGTTTTTGTGGTATAGCAGATCCAGAAGGAGTTAGAGCAGGGGTACCCCAAAAGTAGGATATAGGGCTGCTTGAGAAGAAGGCTTTTTTAGTTTCATAGGGCAGAGAGAAGAGCTTTTTAGCATGTTCTTCAATTTGGTTCAACAGCGTAATTGGAATACCATGGTTCGCCAAACGAAATAATCCCCAATTTCTACACGCTTCGCTCATACAGCTTGTTGTGCATTGTAAGTCAATCGATATCACAGGGATATTAGCAGCCTCCACTGCTAACTTTGATAGTGTCTCTGCTTTATCTCTGTCCAACCTTGGGATGTTTGCTGGGCGAAACAATGGAGGGTACGATTCAAAGTTAGATTTGGACATGATGTTTCTTTAATTCAACTAACCTCTCATTTTTAGCTTACCATGAAATAGGTACTAGTAGTATTTTATAGGAAGATACGTTCGAACATGGGAAATGGTGAATTTGTTACGTCGTTTGTGCTTATTAATGGAAAAATAGATAAATTATCCGACCCGACCCATTTTAATACGGATAAAAAACGGGTTATACCGATAAATTATCCATGACTTCTAGCATATGAGAACCCGTTTGGCCATAGATTTTGCCAAAATAAACTTAGATTTTATTTGGCAAATACATGTTTGACCATAGATTTTGCCTATATTTTGGCAAAATCTCAAATAAAGAGCTGGTTTTGGGCCAAAATCTTTACAAACACTAATAATATACATGTTTTTCCAAAAATAAATTTGGAAAATATGTTTTGAAAATGTATGTCCAAATACATTTTCATCTTCAAACCAAATTTTACCCAAATCAGATTTTTCAAAACAAATTTGGGAATCTATGGCCAAATGCTAGCTTAGTCTCCATAACTTGAGGAACCCTCAATTTGAGACTTTATAAATGTAAAAGTTACCATTAGTTATCCATTTTCTAAATGGATAATATGGTTTTTATCCATATTTAACCCATTTTTAAAAAATTCATTATCTAACCCATTTTTTAGTAAATAATATGGGTGGTTAACTATTCTCTTTTAACTATTTTGTCACCCCTATGTTTATCAGTAGCATACACATCCTTTTCTAAGCACTGTCATCAGATACACACACCCACATATATATATATATATATATATATATATATATATATATATATATATATATATATATATATATATATATATATTCTTATTCTATTGTATAAATAATTTTTTTAAAAAAAATTAATATACTCCTATAAAATAAAATAGGCTAAAACCGTTTTAAAATAGGCTAAATTCTAAATATAACTACGGAATACTAGAGGTCAAGCCTTGCACTATTATCTTGGAATGTATTAATACAATAATATTGAGCACTTATGGCACCATGAAAAAATAGGGGCTTTTACCTAGCTATACTATAATAGAAACCTATTCACCATATTTATTTTGGTTCCTTATTAATTACTTTGTATATCTATATTTACTAGTTATATACAAAATCATCAAGAAGAAGAAATTCAAGATCCCTTAAATCTAGTCTATCAGTTACATGACATCCAACCCCCATATCCAATAATTCCCCATACATTTAAGGTTCTTTCCTTTTCCAAAGGATTACAAAAACATCTTCTCTCTTTCTTAACAATTATTCAAAATTAATCTTGCTCACGGTAAGAAATTTCGTTTACCTATTGTTATCCAAAATCTTGCTTACCCATCTTTATCCCCCCCCCCCCCCCAAAAAAAAAATTGCAAATTTTTTTGCTCTTCCAAAGCTTTTGAAATTCAATTTCTCTCTTTCTTACTAACCACCCAAAATCTATTTTTTATTGATATTGTGCAGACGAAATTCAAAATATTGCTCTAGAATCAAGTTGTGGGTAAGCGTTGAATCTTGTTTTCTTTCTTTCTAAAATCTTTATTATATGTGACTTATATATGATACATCGATAACCAAAATAATACTCGATACAACACTAATACAATTATAATACGATTATATTAAATTTTAGTGTATAGTTGTGATTGAAACTTGAAGAAGATGAAGATCATAATTCTTTCATAATTTTTCAGAAATGTATCGTGATTGTATTATAACTGTATATGTATCATAATTTTGCAAGAATTATATTACAAATGTATGATAGTTGTATATTCATTGTATATTGTTATGAGCAATTGTGCCTTCGTGACGAATTTCACAGTTTGTATCACAAGTATAATAATTGTATATTAATTTGTTAGTATTGTATCATGTATTATTTTGGTTATTAATATGCCAGATACAAGTTAAATACAATTGTGATACAAGTATGATACATTTATGTTTTAGGCATTGATGTATTTGATGCAATTCCAATATAATTATGATACAATTATCATAAAATTTCAGAATATGCGTTAATAATATAAAGCTATCTATGATGGTGGAAAGAGAGAAGATGGAGATTCGGGGATTAAATTAATGAATTTTGATGTAAAAAAAGGAGAGAGAAGAGGAGAAGGGGAAAAAAAAGGAAATGATATAATTGAATCCCTTAATTGAAGGCATTAATAATGGGGTAGGATTCTTTTAAGAATCAATGTATACAATTTATAAGAAAAACCTAGATACTTATTAAAAACTTCAAAACATAGAGAATATAGGTAAATAAATTTCTAATATAATATAACTAGGTAAAAATTCCAGAAAATATCGAAACAGAACCATATGATTAGAATTTCATAATGCCGTTGGTTGAAATAAGATATCATTTTTAGTATCCTTTCGGTAATACAAAGGTTAGATCCACTTTTTCAGACGGTGCTTTGGTGACATTCTCCTACTTAACAGTTAATTACCACTATCTATCTCATCTTTATCAAATGAAATGTGTCTAGTCTGAAGTTCCTGATTCAACTCCCTATGAGAGTAAACACAAAATCATACAACCATATTCTGTTTAGTGAAAGAGATGATTTTATTAGGGTTTTATGGCAATTATTAGTTAGAAAAATGAGGTAAGAAATTGTTTCGGGTAAGGGGGCTCCGAGGGGTAGATTCTGGACAAAAGTGGACAGGCTTGTCTGGTCTGTCGACACGTTGGCATGGTCCCTATAATAAGCTTGATGTCCTTCTACAAAGGACTGACTATAATGTTACAGAAGATATCAATAAGCTAAGAGTTGTAATGAGATGAATATAGTTTCTCTATTCATAATATGAAAGTCTCGAAAATGAATCTTGAGAACAAAAAGGTTCTGCGAATTTCAATTAATCGACACACTAAAATGGATACAAATTACGAGATGAGAAATGATGTCGTGAGATAATTTCATATATTTTGACATTATTTACCTTTTTTGCTTGTTGTTTGGATGATAATTTGTGGGACGATTGCACTTAATAGAGCTTATTTCATGTGTAGGAATGCTTGGACATGAATTGAAGAAAAGTTGCATGAAATAGTACCTCAGAGTAACAAAATGGAGCAATAAAAGAAGACGTGCAAGGCTACGAAAATTCAGTACCATAGATAGAGCCTTGCACGGTAACAATAGTGCCATAGACAGTGCCTTGCGCCGAAAAAATAGTGCCACAGACAGTGCCTTGCACCGAAATGACAGTGCTACAGGCAGTGCAAGGCGCCATCAATGCCATTCGAAAAAAAATTAATTCCTCATTAGTATTGGACATGTAAATTCGACCCTTACCCTATAATTACCCCTAAAAGTTAGTTTTTGAAGGGTTAGACACCATTAGAGAGACAAGAGGCTACAAAATACTTTGGAATCACGAGTCGCTCGAGTTTTTCTCTCCACTTTCGTTTTATTTGTAGTTTAATGCTTCTAGATATTAATATGATTATTTACACAATTATGAGTGGCTAAACCCGTCACCTAGTGTTGATGGAACCAATAGTTGGATGAAGTCTTGATTGTGTTTTGATATAATTGAGTCGTTATTACTCTTTAATTGTTCAACTATATGTTTCTTGTGATTAATTGAAGGGCCCTTGATTAATCGTGTCTAGTTATCTTGTGTTGCTTGAGAAAGAACACGTGATTAGATTGTTGTTGACCAACACCACTTTCGAGTAAGTTAAGAGATTAATTACTTGAATTTAAAAGCGGAATTAGAGATAACGAAGCTTTGGCGCAATATTTATGAGTTGTACGAATTGTAAACTAGAGTAGTTTGAGAGAATACTTGTAGTAAATTATCGTAATTGATCGAGAGATAATTGCGGTAAACAAGAATTCATCATCTTTAGAGAGTGTTACGGCGAGATTGTAGCTAACGTGTCAGGAATTAATCCAACAATTGGGGAAATCGTAAACCCTAGATCCTTTTATCCTTGAATTCAACTTCATTCTTGCTCATTGATAGTTTTTATTGTCATTTTTCCTTAGTTAAATAATTTATGTTAATTCTCAAACCAAATTCTGAACTCTGAAAGTTGTCTGAGCTTATCATTAGCGATACTAAAAAGTTATAGCAAATAGGTTAGTTTCTTATGGGATTCGACTCTGGACTCTTGAACCAGATTATTTTTGCAGCGATCGCTTAATTTTTTTTATAAGGCATAATTGGACTTGATCAAGAAAAAAAAAAAAAGTACCGAAGATTTCTTCGATCACAAAAGAATACGTGCGAGGGAAGTTGGAGGTAAGCTATATTTGTGTGCGAGTGAATTAATAATTGAGACTTGTGACTTGTAATTATCAATCTACTTATTTCCTTTTTTCAGGACTCTTTATTATATATGCTGCTGACACCAGAAATAATGAAGGATTCTGATACTAACACTGAGGTCGACCCGTCCCTTTTGCGTTCCTCCACATGGGCTAAATGGAGTCTATGTTCAATGGATTCAAGTCAATCCAATAATTTGACACAAAACGTGTGCGTGAGAAAAAAAAAATATTAGACTACAATTTTAGTCTATTTTTTTGTCATTATTATTAAAAGGATGAATATCAGTAATTGAATACTATATGAAACTTTTGAATTTCCGTTATTTTAAAAACCAGAAATAATATGCCGCTGACTTAAAATATTGAACATCCAGTATATTCATATGTCTGTGTAACCAAACAAAGACTTCTGGTTTAGTCCCAGATTCTTGGGTTTCATATGTCTAAATGCAATTAACATGGATGCCAATTTGCTTAGTGGTCCAATATCTCCATGGCTTTCCCAACTCTTCATTGAACTTGTCAGGGAATCAGCTTTCTCTAAAAATTCCAACATCTTTCTCCACCTCTAAAGGCAAAAATATCCTTGATTTTTCAAGCAATTGGGGCCTATATATCAGATCTGTGTCCATGCTTACAAAGTGGCATTGCTGGAAATAATAGCATTTGTCATTCGTTGTCCAAAGGGTGTCAATTAACATCACTTTCCTGGAAAAATTTATACTAAATCATTTTAAATGTATATATATTATATATTGATCGATTTGGCTTTATCATGTATTTACTTTTTATACTCCGTATACCTTGATTCTTCTCAATAAAAATCCTGACTTTACAACTATTTGTTATTATACGGTGTTGAGGAATCTATCAAGTCCATTTGGTCTCATTTGGTCTCATTTGGTTTGTGTACAAAAAGTGCTCCTAAATTACATACTTACATTAAAAAAAATTATGTTAATTTTAGTATTTAACAAACAAGGTCATGCCAATGTTTAAATTTGAGGGACGCTTTAGATCATTCTCTTGAAATCTTTAAGTCTAGTGGATGTCAAAGTTGAAGTGCTTATCGGATTTGATACTATTCATGTGTGGCTATAATTCCATAATTTCGTATATTATTTGCCTTGCATTTTATATGCTTTAATAATAAATTATACTTTATGTGCGCGTAATGGAATCTATTTTATGTGTAGGTGAATTGAAGATGAAAGTAGAGCAAAAGGGATAGTTAAACGTTGAAAGCGTGCTTGAGAACAGTGAAAAGGAGAAAGCTGGCAACGCCAGGCCTTAAGCAGGTTTTATACCTGGCGAGGCCATGCAAAGGCCATCTTAACCAGGCGTTAGACCTAGCCAGCTCCACCAGGCGTAATGCCTGGCGACGCCAAGCCCGGGGCGAGATCCATTCCGAGTTTTGAAGATTTATTTCGTCTCTTGGTTTGAATAGGACTTGACCTACACGTTTAGGTCTTTTCCCACACATATAAAGAGACCTAAAAATGCCACTTCGAGAGAGAGATAGAGATCGGACAGAGAGACCGACATTAGACCGGGGATTCGACCTAAGGAGGCAAGAACACACTAGGAGCAAGGCGGAGAATTCTTCTACGAGTTTTTCACTTCCTTTTTCCTATTTTCATTATTGGTTATGAATTCTAGTATTATAGTTATGCATACTATTGTGAATAACTAATTTGTTATCTCGGATTTTGATGGAACCTATTAGAGGATGATTTTCTTGTTACGTTAACATAGATTTGTCATAACTTTTCGTTATTTGTTCAACTACGTTTATATTGTGGTTGGTTGAAGAGCTCTCAATCGACTGTGCCTATTTAGTGTGTACTACTCGGGAGAGAATGCATATTTAGGTAGTTGTTGATAAATTTCATTCCTAACGTATATGAGGGATCAATACCGAGGGTTTAAAGGTGGGATTAGGGATAACGAAATCTTGGTGCGACCCAAGTGAGCCCTACTTAATGCCAGCTAGCATAATTCGAAAGAATATGTCTAGTAAATTGTGGTAGTTACTCGGGAGAGAATTACGACACTCAGAGCGCTTATGATCGGTAGAAAAAACTTAGGTAAATTTATAGAAAACGTAGCGGAAAGGATTCTGACAATAGGGGAAATCATAACTCTAGACTTCCTTAATCTTGTCTCCAATTCTTATCCTTGCTAATTGATAGTTTTACTGCTTTCTAATATTTGTAAGTTAATTAGATAAAAATAAACATTATAATCTTTTTTATTAGGAAATTGTTTGGACTTGTGTTTCTTAGCGATATTGAACAACTGTAGCTAAGTCTTAGTTCTCTGTGGGATTCGATTACGGACTTGTAAACCGGATTATATTTGCAACGATCGCTTAGTCCTTTTTATAAGGGATAGTTGGGCGTGATCACTCATCAAGTGCTAATTATATGTAATATATTGTTTTAGTAATATACCTGTATTAAATACCATATGTATAGTCACGTCAAAAGGAAATACAAAAGGAAAATTTAGTACGTGACACATAATATAGATTTGTCCTTTGTCCATATTTGAGTTAGTCTTCGAGTTGGCCCACTGATGAAACATTTGTAACTTGGGTTTTTTTCATGCAGACGCAATAATAACAAGTGTATTATCCGATTTAACATTGGTTTTACAGTTTTCAAAAAGTATTTTAATTTTTATTATAAAGTATTATACAATCTGGTCTTGCAGTGTGTTCTTCTTCCTTCTTCGATTTAGGACTGAAAATCTTACTAAACTCACTCGAGGTCTTCACCAAATTGCGCCAAAATTTAGATATAAATTCCTTCAAGTATTTCTAACTATCCGCTACAACATCCAATTAAAATCTAATCCAATTTTGAAAATTCAATTATGGAACTCAAAAGTTTTGTTTAATGGCAGTTGGCTCTTCAAGTTTTTTCACTCCAAATTAATAGGTAAACATGAAAATGACTTGGGAACAGCAGCAAACCAATGTGAATTACTTGATTTTCATTTTTTTTTCCTCAATAGATTTGCAGCTGTTCTAAGTCAAATCAGGAACCGGAGTTCGAAATTTTTCGATCCGACAAGGCTTGATTATGTTTGCAGTCATTGTTCCGTTACCCAAGTAGCTTCAATCTTAAAAGCTTATTTCGAAAATATTAGCAGTTATATGAGACATCAGCTAAAACATACAACTTGCATACAATTTAGATACAAAATTGTTATTGCGTACAACTTGCAAATAATTATATTATTGTATGTACTTTGTATATCTTTTGTATGTCATCTCTATGTTACTGTATGTCCAGCGATATATTGGGCATACATGTCACGCCCCAAATTTAGGGACGCGTGGTCGGCACCCGGTGCCATACTCGGTCCGAGCGTACCACTCTGTAACTGTGAATTCTAGAAGGATAACCCTCAATATAGGCCGACGAGGCCTACCTGTAAGCTGACAATACCAATCAAGGTCGATGAAATCATATTCTGAGTCATCTAAACATAGCGTCTCTCTCATCCGAGGGGTAAACATACCTAAAAGCTCACATATATTACTGTGCAGGCCGATGAGGTTGCCATGAACGTCTACAACCAGTAATACGAAACTGAAGATGTACACAGGGATGACAAGGTCACAATACAGATATATAAAATATACAGGACTCGTCTACAAGTCTCTAGAGATAACTGAACTGTATCATGATCGGAACAGGGCCTAGACATACCCATCAAACTTGTATATATAAAATGGACTTCAAGGTCTAGACCCGGTAACTCCGGCAAAGTGGAGCTTACCAACCAAGCTAATGTTTGGCTCTGTCTATTGGGAAGGTCTATCCAACTGTCTCTCAGGACCTGCAGGCATGAAATGCAGCATCCCCAGCAGAAGGAACGTCAGTACGAAATAATGTACCGAGTATGTACGACAATAGAATAACTGAAAGGATAATATAATAACTAAAAGTAACTGGGAGTCAAAGATGATCTGAAGATATGCTTACCTGCTGATACCGACTCAACTCTCTCAATATAGTAAGCAAAATAGTTGTCCGATCCTATAAGGCTCGGTACATATAACTGCTCTGCTGTAGTAGGCTCGTTCATGGGCGATCGGCCATACAAGGCTCGATATCTCGGCCATTCTGGACTCACTCATATGCGCTCAGCCATAGTAGGCTCGGTATATGACTTACCATTTGATCGGAGATTTTTCAATAGGGGTCTGCCCACCAATTATAGCTCGATGGTGGTAAAAATACTATAATACTGCCTAATATGGGCCTGCCCACCGATCATTTGCAATTATACCCAATCCAAAAAATGATAATTTTGCAAAAATCTAATTCTCGAATTCAAAGCTTTTAAGCTTTTTAATGGGTGTTAATGAAGCTTTTAATGAATTTTAATTTGGTTTATTATTTTGCATATAGGTAGTAATTCCACAAAGAAATAGTTGGTGTTAGTGCTATAAACAGTATTTCTGCAATTCAAAGTTTATGTATAATGATGATCATTTAATTTCTTGGTGTTCATCATTTAGGAATGAGATCGTAAGAGGAATTAGCAAGTCATGGAGCATCAGTTTATAGTTTATACATGTTCAAGGAATCAAAAGGAGCGTAATAAGTGCTTGACTCAATGGAAGGATTTTAAAATTGAAGGTTCTGCATGTGATTTATCATAAAAATCTGAACGAGAGGAGTTTATAAAGACTAATTGAGGTGGTTTTGTATATAATTGATAAATATAATTATACTAGGTAATTTCTCTCTAATAGTGGTAATTAACTTTATAATTAGATAGGTAAAATTCCTAGTAACTTTGCCATGTATTCCAGGTTTAAATTGAGCTTGAGATACATTGTGGGTTCATAGAGCAACAATTAAAACTTGTCGGTTTTGTATGGGGTAATCACAAGCACATTAGTCATTATGGTAAATTAAACAAGCACCATATCTATACAAAGGGCCATAGCTGTCTACTACAAGAGCTTTCTTCTCATAAATAACCTCTTCTTTGGCGTGTCGTAAAATCGTGAAGCAAACTTGTTTATTCAGTATATATCAATAAGGGGAAATAAGCAATGGTCATGATTAAGGAAGCTACTCTAGTTTAGTAATTATGATTTGAATGGATCAAATAATAGTTGTTTAATAAGGTTCCAAGGTTCATTTTGCAAAGCTTCAGAGTTTTGGACCTCTTGCTTGTTATTTTTTTTCCAGACATTTTTACATTCCTATGCCATATAGTAAACTATATTACCCTATATGCTTAACTTTTAATATAATTAACTTTTACATACCTAATTACCATTTATGTACCATTTTAGGATTTTAATGATATTAATTAGTCTCCTAATTTTACTCAACTGTATATTCCCACTCCCCCAAGTTTCTCTCTCCAAATCCCACCACCTCACTCACATATGAAACCACACCCCACGATTTCCTATTCAATCACCCACGATTTCCTCTTCTAAAACCAACGAAAATCTGGAAGACCTCCATTAACTCTTATTCTCAAGCTCTTTAATTTCTTCTAAAATCAGTCAAAATTTCAACTATTCTTCAAAGTTTATTCACCCATTAATGACCAGCTTCAAAGATTTTCAATAAAGAAGAACAAAGCTTCCAAAAAAGCCCTAAAAAGTTAAAGAAGCAGATGTTCCTTCTTTCGATTTCGGTGTTTTATCACCACATTCACCGAAAAAGGATGAAAAAACTGCTCATGCAAATGAAGAGAAGAAGCATAGGTTTTCCCCTCGTCAAGCTAACTAAACAAAACATGATTTTGATGCTGGTGAATCTTCGAGGCAAATCATTTCAGCGAAAAGGAAAGGCAAAGTGATAGATTTTGATGATGATTTTGTAGAAGATGAAGCTGTCATTAAACCTGCAAAGAAAGTTAAAGTATCTCCTACAGTAAAAGCTCCAAAAAAAGCTCCTACTGTAAAATCTCCTAAAAATGTTCAACAACATTCATTGGTGAAGGTAAGAATTTAGTAATTTCAACAATAGTTTTTTTGTTTGTTTTAATTCTTAAAAGGCTCCATAATCTGTGTTTTTTGTGGTTTGTAGATTATTTGTCTACATTGTGAAGATTAGTTGTAGTTTTCTAAATCTGTTTAAACTTATAGATATATTGTTAAAAAATTATAGTTATGTTCTTTTTGTTTTTAACTGTATTATGTAGTTGTATATAATATAGATATATTGTATGACAATTGTAGATATGTGTTGATACCCAATATTTTCCCTATATATTTTTTCAATATGCAAAATAACTTCAAAATGGCATATATATGAATATGTGATCATATCCAAGTGTTTTATCATTTTTCATAATTTTTAAAGGTTTTTAAATCAATTTATTTCCCTCTTTTATCCATAAAAATCCAATAATTATTTCCAAAATTATTATTTTGGTAATTCATTTATTGGACTTTCATATTTATGCTAGAATATAGTTAAGTTAATTTTTACATATTTTTACAAATTTATTTAGTATTTTTAAACTAAATTGCACGTAATTGCAATATTAGCCTCTTTTAAGATTTAATTGTGTTTGTATTCATAAAATTAAGTCCTATATTTTTAAATTTTTAATTATATGTTATAAATTATTTTAGTGCTTTTAATTTATTTTCATAAATTAATTTACTATTTATTATAAAATAAATAGTGAAAAATGGCTATTTAAAATCTAGCCAGATTGGCTTTCAATTTCAGCCTAAATTGAGCCCCAAATCAGACCCAATTTCCCAGCCCAATTGCAACTCAAACCCTACCCCTAACCCAATTTAAATGACCCAACCCGAATTCCTCACTTAACCCCTTTAATCCTAGCCGTTGATCATTTAAATCAACGGCCACTATATGCCCCTCCATAATTAAACCCAAAAGACCCATTACCTTACCTCATTCTTCACCAAGCGCCGCCCTTGAATACTTCTTCTCTCTCAACTCTCTCTGAAACCTCTCAGGAACCCTAGCCGCCGCCATCTAACCCCACCCTAATCCACCTCAACCGCTGCCTAATCCATGGCCTCTCATGGTCATTCGAGACATGTATCAGCCTCCTATGGCTCCTGGGTGTTTGTTTCTGTGGTTTCATGGCAAGGCCTCTAAGGGATCAGGTCAAGTCCTTGCTTGACTTCAATTTAGGGCTTTTCTCCGGCCATCCATGACCTTTCTTCGGCCATTCATAGCCTTTTAAGGTAGATCCTTGAGTTTCCTGGTTAGATCGAAAACTTTCAAGGTCTTTCTCACCATTTTTGGTTTTTTCGAAACCCTAATATTTAAGATCTTTCAACTTTCTTTCAAATCTACTTAGATCTGTACTTGCTATGAATTTCTTAAGTGTTTTCTCGAAGGTTCTTCAACTTTTCTTTCAAAATGACTCTTCATTTTCTCCGATTAGGGTTTCTCTTAACCTCTCTTTTAAAAATCTTTTCTCTGATTCTTGATGTTGTTTTATTATTTTACTATATGTAAACTACTTTTTATGCTTTCTTTCTACTTGAGTCAGCATGTTAAAACCCTAGTTTCCTTTTTGTCTCATTCGAGTTCTGAAACTGCATGTTTAAATGGGTACTTGTTCAATTAAGTTCTTCGTTCTTTCTTGACTTATTTGATTCTGTGTTTTACCATATTTTAAACTCGATTATTGTGGAAAACCCTAGGTCCTTTGGTCTGAGACTGCTTGTTTGAATGTATACTTGGCTCGATTAAAGGTTCCTTGTTTCAGACTCTCTTTTCTTTTATGTGACTTATCTGATTCTGAGTTTCACTATCTTTTTAACTCGACTATTGTTGAAACCCTAACTTCTCAAAAGTTTTCCTCACTTGTTATTGTGAGACCTTTACTTGTTTTGACTCGCTTCTTCACTTTGGCTATACGTGTGAGCCCTGACTATCTAACTTTGTTCACTACTGAATCCTATGCTTATTTCTGCTACTATTGTATGTTGTTTCTTTTGCCAATGTGCTTGGCCTCGCATGTCTGATGCTTCTGTTCACTCTATTTATATACTGAAGTGCAGAATCATGTTTCTTCCTTGATTATCTTGGTCTTGTGACTGATTGCAAAGGCTTTTCTTTTATGACCCCTAATTTTACTAGCCTGTTTAAAATTAATTGATTCTTTTCCCTTTACTGTGATGTTTTACCTTGCTGAATTCTTTCCCAAAATAAGCATATTTTTGTACTTAGACTTGATTGTTTACTACATACTTTTATTGCCCCTTTTATGGCAATAATCAATCTGTTTCCAAACTGTTTTTCCTTCCTCAATTAGACCTGCTATTACCCGTTAAACAATGATTCCTTAATTAAAAGGAGTCACTTGTGGTAATTGATTCTGACTTGTGATTGTTTCCATGTTTGTGTTAAGAATTTACTTATTACCTTATTCTTCACCTGTTTTCAAAACTATAAATACCCACCCTCTTTTCTTTCAAATACACGAACAATTTGAGTTCAAGAACACACACTTCACTCAAAACTCTCTCTTTTCTCTTGCTACTTGTGCTACTGCTTTGTCTAGTCGGCTGAAAGCCAAGGCTAGGCCGTGGAAATTCTCTTACCTTTTCTTTCTGCACTTTGCCTCTTTACTGGTATGTCCTAGTTAATTTTCAAGCATCAACAACAACATGTTTCTGTAATTGTTCCAACTTCTCTCATGTTTGTCTACTTCTGCTTATGTTTCTGCAATCAAGTTACATTACTAGCATGTTGAAATGTGTTCCCTTTCCCTTTTAAATTAATGCTCTCCTATATGTGTGAATCCCCAAACCCCACATCCCCTCTTTGTGTTTGTGTTCTCTGGCTGGTTTGTGGGCATGCCAGCACAATCTATTGCTGTGCATGTCCAAAGGACTCTTTCTAGGGTCATATGCTTCATGCAATGTATTCCCAAAACCCCTGAACCCTTTGTACAACTGCTGATTCTATGTAGTTTAAGCTTTACTACTACTGTTTTCAAATCACCCTTACCCCTTACCATTCTCAACCTAGTTTTAAATAAATCTCTGTTTCTGCACTTCCACTACACTCTTAGGACCTAGGTTTTGCCCCTCTTGTGTGAGCCTTGCCTTGGGACCCTTGAGCTCCATCTGAACTTGGACACATAAGGGCTGGCCCTTCCACACTGCACTCATCTCTATCTGGTTATGAAAACCTAGGTGTAAGCCCTGCCCGGGGTCCCTTAAGGACCTTAGGGAACTTTGATACACCCAAGTCTGAGAAGGGCTTTGAAACAAGTGGTACTTGATGTGGTTTATTCCATAACTAAGAGAGGAAGTCAAAAATTAGGCTTCCTATGGTTGCAACTTCCTTTTTGCATTTTTCTGATGTAATTTAGTCATTTCGGTCTGTAATAATTTGTAATAAATATTGGGGTTGGTTAGTGAAAAAGGATGGGTAATTATGCATGTTTAGCTATTAGAAGAGTAGAGAACATGCCTATAGGATCTATTTTATTTTAATTCAAGTTCTGCATGCTCCACTTTCACGCAGATAGAGAACATGCCTATAGAATTTGTTTAATGAAGTCTGTATATTTTATTACCACACTTAGACACCATGCCTATAGGATCTAAATGGATATAATCATACGTCATGTCTACAAGGTTAAAATTAGCTTCAAAATTAGTTGTCATGTCTATAAGATTAAAATCAGTATTTTTCATAGAAATCATGCCTATAGGAATTTCAAGTAAGTCCTGACTGCTTCATTTCACGTTCAACTAGATATCATGTCTATATGAATTAAAAATTAGCAATAATAGAGATCATGCCTATAAGATCTGAAACCAGTCTAGTTTAAAAATTAGTTTGACTCCTACTGTTCTGAATCGATTTTAAACAACCTACTCCTATTATTAATACGTTTAGATAGCATGCCTATAGGATCCAAATCGCTCGTTTAAAACTGTCACTGCTTTGCTACATTCTGAATCAGTAATAGATATCATGCTTATAGGATGTCACCAATACACACTTAGGCAAGCCTTAGGTGATAACAGCAAAACTGAATCTGCCTTTGTTAATTAGTAACCACTACAACCAGCAGGCAGGCCTGATTCGGAATTCTTATCTAAGTTATGCAATAAACTGGTCTGCTTCAACAACTAAAACTCCCTTGTCTTAGTACTTTAAATTCTTACCCTAAATGTGTTTAAGTCATGCTATTTATGTGCTTTACTTGAGGAGGTATATATGAGCCTCTTAGTTGCTTACATGTTTCCCCTAGTATGCAGTCCTACGTGTTTTGAATGTCGCCTTAGTCTTTTTACCTTTAAAAAACCTAAGAGTCAGCCTAAAATCCTCCCTCTTATAGGAATAACAGTCCTAAATTCCTCCGGGATTGATAGGAATGGGACAGGTAATAGCATGCAATAGAGGTCGAGACCAATCCGCGCTTTAATACCTTAACAGGGTGGGAAGGGTAGATATAGATATGATGACCGGTGCGCTAATACCACGTGTATCCCCTCTTCCGAGGAGTATCATACCGGGTATTGCATTGATGTGATCCATATTATAAATAAACCTAGGACCCCTCCCCCCCTTTCCTTTTTATATTCTCAAGTATTTGTAGAACTGTGACTTCTTTTCAAAATTCACCTTTTAATAATTGTTCTTTCAAACTCTTATGTGTTTAAACCCAATTCCCCTACTATTTGAGCCTATACTTGTCTATATGCTAATTGTACAAAATTCACAAAACTATCTGGCCGGGAACCACACTAGTGGATCCTGAGGGGTGCCTAACACCTTCCCCTTAGGATAATTTCAAGCCCTTACCCTATCTCAGGTTATCAAACAAACTTGAATGAACCCTATAGGTGTCCTAATGCACCTTAAATCATTAGGTGGCGACTCTTCAAATGCAAAACCCAATTCCCAGAAGGAATGAGTTGTCCTATACCCAAAATGTCATAAACCCGATTTTTCGATGCAAAGACGGAAAAAGGGGGCGCGATAGCATGACGACTTTGCTGGGGATATTAGGCTTTTACCACTTCAGATTGTTCTTGTGAATTTGTACCCTCCCTTATGTGCAATTACTTGTTTAATTCCTTTAAGCATTTACTTTCTTTTCAAAAAGCAAAACGGACATATCTTCTTCGTTTCTTTCCTTTATTGCCGCTTTAAATTATGAAATTGTTGTATTTTATCGCTTCCTTAACGAGTAAATAAATTCCAACGTGCTTTTAATTGTTGCATAATCATGCTCAACATTATACTCCACTCGTGCCAAACAAATACCATCGCAACTCTTATAATGAGTGGTTGTGCTCTTCCTATATCATTACCCTCTAAATTCGAAAAGGCATATTTGCGGTAAAACCAGTCGATCAGCGGTGCAGTCGACAGTTCCGTGCCTTCCCCCTTGAGTTGTCCGCTCAAGGGTACCAGTCTAAAACCCCATAGAAACCTTACTCTGTTCAAATTGTGCATGCATCATGGTCAAACCTAGCCGGGTCAGTTATGTTGTCCATATAATGATCCTTTAAGATAGCCTTGTCTAAAGTCCACTGGGTTTCCCTAAACCCAAACGGACATCACCACGTTCTGTGCACTTATTTGGAGAACTAAATGCTTCATGCTAATTGTTGGTATTAAAATAGTCGAGTCTAGTAGGGGTAAGGGCCTAACCTTATTTGTTTTGCAGAAATATGAGGCACGAAGTCCCCAGATTCAGCATAGTCACCAACATCCACCCAATACTGCTAAGCTGGTGGAAAGATATCTACTTTAGTGATCAAACTCTTGTCCGAAAATATTTGGGAAATCTACCATCTCTTCTGGAGATCCAACCTAACAACAAGATCATAGAAGCTGCCACACTGTTTTAGGATTCTGAAAAGGGCTGTATTCCACTTTGGGGACATTGAAATGACACCCTTGCTAGAGGAGATAGGACGATTGGCCGGTCTAGTGTGGTAAACTCTGGGTCTGCTGATGCCTGAGAACCATAAAGGTAGGGGTTTCCTCAAAATGATGGGTTTGAAGAAAAATCCAGAATTGACATGCCTGAAGGAATCCTATATCCCTTTTGACTATTTGTATGAAAGGTACGGTCACAGCAAATCCTACCGTACCTACCCTGATGAGTTTGCCATCACATCCTTGGGGAACATCCATCGTAGGGTTTTCGTCTTCATGTTTTGTTTCCTGGGCCTGATTACCCAATGAAGAAAGCAAGAATGCATACCAGGCTAGCTATGGTAACTAAGACCCTAATGGAGGGGATTGGTGGGCAACCATTCAGCATCGTGCCCATGATCATTGTAGACTTATATCGAGCCTTGGAAAAGTGTCAACGAGGAGCAAAGCACTTTGAAGGCTGCAATTTATTACTTCAACTCTGGCTCATGGAACATCTCCAAAGGGGCGAATACCAACAAGAGATTCAACGAAGGGACTGGGATGATTACATCGCTTTCCATCATCCAAAGTGAATGAATTACATCCCCAATATATTCGCTCAACTGGTGGATGCCAAAGGATGGGTTGAGCTATTTGATAATCTAACTGAGGAACGGGTCCAATGGATGTTCGAATGGTTTCCGACCGAGGAATTCATCACCCGATCCAGATATGCACCTTTTCTGATACTAATCAGTCTGAGAGGAACATACCCTTACGTCCCTCTCTGAGTTATGAGGCAAGCAGGTAGGAAGCAGGTTATACCAAGGGTCGACAAGATGTGTCATTTCCGGGCTAACTTCCAGAATGATGATAGTCCTTACAAGTGCCAAGCTCAGCATATGTGGCACTGCAAGATCATAATGGGGAGAGATAACATCGAGCCAGATAGGTATCATGTTGGTTGCACTCCTTTTTACTCAGGTTGGTTGGAAGACAATCATGATGGTCTGGGCCAGCCAGGGTTTGCTCGAGGTTACAGGATTATAGATGAAAGGGCCGAGGCACAGGTCAAATACAACCAACTGCGCAAAAGGATCCGAGAATGAGAAAGCGAACACCGCGAGATACAAAAGTCCAACCAAAAGATGATTGAGGAATGGAAGGACATGGCTGTCAGTGCCAACAAGCGACTAAGATACTTGGAGTGAGGCATAGTGGAATTGGAGAGAAAGTTTCTCAAAAGGGTCGAAGACTGTCAAAATATTGAAGGAAGCGAAGGCGGACACCTAGCCAAAGCATACCAGTTGCTGGGACTTCGCGAGTTGGGGAAGCTGTTCGACGGAGCCAAGGATGCCGAATCTGGGGAAGGTCCTTCTGGGACCAAGTAGATAGGAGTTTATCTTTTCTCTTTATAAATGTAATAAGGCCAATGGCCATTAGTGACTTTTATTTCCTATTTATTTAGTATCAATTTGGGATTCGTCTTATTTTCTATCAATAAAATGAGGCATTTAGCATCCTAAGTTCTCCAAATCAACTTGTCGCTAGGCCTACCTCGGGCACAAAGAGGTCCCCAAATTAGGACATGTTTTACATTCACGCCCTATGTGTTTAAATATTGCAACACTTTTTATGATCCTCACTAACTTTGTTACCTTTTTATTTTTACTTTTTGTTTTATTATTCCCCTCCCCATGATTAGTTCGTGCACTCTGGAAACATCATCCTATTCCATGAGATCTAGGGGCCCTCCACCCACTCCTCATGTTAGTCCCATCAAAAACAAGAACAAAAGCAAGGTGGAAGATTTGAACAACGTCAGAAAGGAGAATCCAATTGAACGGGTAGAGGCCACTAATGGCCATGGTACTCAGGTTCCTAGGGAAAATGTGTCACAACTGGAACAAAAGTTGTTGAAATTCCAAGAAGAGCTCGATCAGGTTCGGAATCTAGCAAGCCTGTCATTTTCCCTCAGCACCCCAGATTTCAACTTTTCCAACACTCAAAACCCTACACCTCCTCAAAATATCCCAAAGCAAAAGAATCATCCCGTTACCCGCCATCATACTGTTCCACCAAAGACCCAATGCAACACCTGCCATACCCTAAACAATACTCCACTACTTATCCTAGAACCCTAAGACTCCACAAACGACCACTTTTACACCCACCATAACACCCCTATCTACGTGGAGACCATGCCACACTCCACCCAACCTATATCAAGCACACCTGAGTCTGATGAAAAGGATCTGCTTATTAGAAACCTGGCTGAGGAACTTAAGAAATTGACTAGTCGGATCTAGGGTGTTGAGGGAAGCAAGGGTATCGAAGGGCTGAACTATGAAGACCTCTGTATACAACCTGATGTCGAACTGCCAGAGGGTTACAAACCTCCTAAGTTCGAGATGTTTGATGGTACAGGTGATCTAAGGGTTCATTTGAGGACGTACTACGACAAGCTGGTTGGAGTAGGGAAAGACAAGAGAATTCACATGAAGCTGTTCATGAGGAGTCTGAAAGGAGATGTGTTGTCCTAGTACATTAGCCAAGATCTAAAGAAGTGGTCAAGCTGGGTAAGCATAGCGTCCGACTTTATGGACAGGTTCAGGTTTAACACAAAGAATGCACCGGATGTGTTCTATATTTAGAATCTAAAGAAAAAGCCTACAGAAACGTTTTGCGAGTATGCTACTCACTGGAGGTCCGAAGCTGCTAAGGTCAGACCTGCCTTAGAGGAGGAACAAATGAACAAATTCTTTGTCCGAGTCCAAGACCCACAATACTATGAACGACTAATGATGATTGGAAGCCACAAAATTTTCGACATTATCAAACTGGGTGAAAGAATTGAAGAGGGTATCAAAAGAGGTATGGTTACAAACTTTGAGGCCTTGCAAGCTACAAATAAGGTCTTACAGTCCGGTGGTGTGTCCAAGAAAAGGGACGTGGGGGCTGTAATGGTTGCACAAAGGACCAAATCCCCTATCAAATACCAAACTTACCCAACACCTCCACTCACATATCAGCCCACTCCGAACTACCAAGCACCCTCACCCTCCTATCAAGCTCCACCACACACTTATCAATCACCTCCACCTCCCACATATCAACCTACTTTACCTAGATATTCCCAACCTGTACTATGTTTACCAAACCTACAATGCTCAACCATCCCACTATCAATCACCTCCTGCATGCCAAAACTTCCCTAGACCCCGGCCTAATTTTGATCGCAGACCTCCAAAACAATATACGGCCATTGCTGAACCCATTGGCAGTTGTACGAGAGACTCAAATTTACTGGTTATGTCACCCACATCCCTACTGCGACCCTTGAGAACCCTTCTTAGTGGGTTAACCCAAACAAATCCTACGCATACCACTCCGGCATGAAAGGGCACACCATCAATGAATGTCGTTCCTTGAAAGACAAGATCCAAACTTTAATTGATAACAAGATTATTGTTGGCAAAGGAACCTACTCCAAATGTCTGCAACAACCCCCTGCCAGACCATAAGGGTGGAGGTATCCACATGATTGAAATAGAGGATGATTGGGATCCCGAGGGATCAATCGGGTTGATCACAGAAGGTGATGACCCAAAGAAGCCAATAGTTACTCTCAATCCAATCATAGTCCAGATTCAACCATCTGAGAATGCTGAGGTGTACTTGTCTGTACCACTTGAATTTGAAGCAACATCATCCGCTAAGACACCAGCACCAATTGAGGTCGAATTCGTGTCTCCGGCAAATGCACCCATACCGTTTAAAGTTGCAGTTTTACCACCCAAGGCACATGCTCCGTTCGGAGTAAGGATAGCCATGCCAATCTCGGTGGCAATGTCGACCATGACACCATTCCATACAAAGGTTGTACCTTGGGATTATACAGCCGAGGCGAGGAGGAAAGGCAAGATCATGTTCGAAGAGACTGTTGCAACACAGGGTATGACAAGAACTGGTAGAGTCTATACCCCTGAACATCTAGCTCAGTCGAGCAAGCAGACCTCCAACCAGCCACCCATCATCAAAATAGGTCCAGACAACCTTTGGAGAAAGATACAGGCCAAAGAATACTCGGTCATCGACCAGTTGAACAAAACACCAGCGCAAATCTCCATTCTTGCTTTGCTAAAAAATTCTGAGGCACACAAGAATGCTTTGCTAAAAGTGCTGAGTGAAGCATACGTACCAAGCAACATCACTGGCGGGGAAATGGATAACATGGTAGGACAAGTGCTGGAGAGCCATACGATCACCTTTCATGAGGACGAGCTGCCACCTGAAGGTTTGGGGAATAACAAGGCACTGCACATCACCGTGCAATACGAGGACTATTTTATTACCAGAATCCTGATCGATAGAGGTTCCAGTCTCAACATTTGTCCACTGGTAACACTCAAGAAGTTGGGTAAAGGACTGCACGAGACAAAGGATGGGGTAATCAATGTGAAAGCCTTCGATGGTTCTCAGAGGTCCACCATTGGCGAGATTGTTCTATGCTTGCAAATGGGACCGACATGGTTCGATATCGATTTCCAGGTGATAGACGTGCCAGCATCTTACAACCTGCTGTTAGGATGGCCATGGATTCATGATACTGGGGCCGTAGCATCAACACTACATCAGGCAGTAAAATTCGAATGGAATCACCAATAGGTGATCATTCACAGCGACAATAGCAACCCTATATACAGTCTCTAAACCATTCCGGCAATCGAAGGAAGAAGGAAACTAGGTGGACAGACTTACCATCATATTGAACGGGTAAATGCTGTTGACAAGGACAAATGGTGGGATAACAAGATCGAGAGTATACTGAATTGGAGTGGGTACGAACCTGGCAAGGGGCTCGGCAAGAACCTCCAAGGAATCTCTAAGCCCATAAAACTCAAGAAGCATGGCTACTTTCGGTCTGGGATATGATTACACCTGGGAGGAGTTCAACAACTGGTCACCACCATGGCGTGGTCCTTACTATCCATTGGAGCAACCAATACCGCATTTGGAGCAGAGTTTCCAACAGGCCGACATTGTTTATGGGTCAGACGAAGAAGAAGCACTAGCAACGGTAAAGAACTTGTTCCTAGAAAATAATGACATGGACTGTTGTGTTGTTCTCGAGGAGGAGGGGAAGGAAGCCCTTCCATACAGGCTGTGAGTAGAGGGGCACGCCACAATAACTGGACTATCAGGACAACCAGAGCCCATCGAGCCTCGGGGTAGCACGGCTAAAACAAGCATCATGCACCGTTTTATTTACTAAATGATTTTCTTTTCGCATTTTTCAATTCCTGCAATAAGATCTCCAATGTTCAAAACAGTTATGCAATTTATCAAAGCATTATGACTTTTCTTATGAATCAACACTCATTGTTATTTTTCTCTCATTACTTTACTTATACAACATTACTATTACTTATCTTGATTAACCAACGTGCAATGCGACAACGCAACAAATGGACATTGATTAAGAGGAAGATGACATACCAGATGAGATTGTCAAAGAAGTTGAGAACTTTGAGAACAGACCTAAGTCCAACTTGGACGAGACATAAATTATTAACTTGGGAGATGCGAAAAATGTCAAGGAAACACGAATCAGCATTCACTTATCGCCATCAGAAAAGAAGGAATACACAAAATTTCTAAAGGAATATGAGGACATATTCGCCTGGTTGTATGATGACATGAATGGTCTAAGTACGTCTACTGTGGCTCATAAACTGCTAACCAGTCCAACGTGCCCATCGGTAAAGCAAAAGCTCAGAAAGTTCAAGCTTTATATGAGTTTGAAAATCAAGGAAGAAGTCACCAAGCAGGTCAAAGCTAAGGTTCTCAGGGTAGTAGAATACTCGGCATGGTTAGCCAATATTGTGCCAATACCAAAGAAGGATGGGAAGGTTAGAGTCTGCGTCAACTACCGGGACCTCAACCGGGCCAGTCCGAAAGACGACTTCCCTTTGTCGAACATACACATCCTAATTGACAATTGTGCCAAGCATGAGCTACAGTAAGTTGTAGATTGTTTTGCGGGTTATCATCAGATCTGGATGGATGAAGAAGATGCTGAGAAAATGGCTTTCATTACACCGTGGGGAATATACTATTACAAGATGATGTTGTTCGGCCTTAAGAATGCAAGGGCCACCTACATGAAGGCCATGACTACCATTTTCCATGATATGATACACAAGGAGATTGAGGTATATGTAGATGATGTCATCATTAAATCCAAGAAGGCCACTGATCACATAGAAGATTTGAGGAAGTTCTTCAATAGATTGCGAAGGTACAACCTGAAACTAAATCCCGCGAAATGCGCATTTGGGGTTCCTACTGGAAAATTGCTTGGGTTTATTGTGAGTCGCCGAGGAATAGAACTGGATCCATCAAAAGTCAAAGCTATTCAAGAATTGCCACCGCCAAAGAATAAGAAGGATGTGATGAGTTTCTTGGGAAGACTTAACTACATCAACCGGTTCATAGCACAGTCTACAGTTATCTGTGAACCAATTTTTAAGATGTTAAAGAGGGACGCTACTACCAAATGGACTGATGACTGCCAAAAAGCCTTCGACAGAATGAAGGAGTACTTGTCAGCACCACCAGTCTTGGTCCCGTCTGAGCCAGGTAGACCCTTATTACTCTACCTTGCAGTATTGGATGGAGCTTTTGGTTGCATTTCGGGGCAGCATGATGAAACAGGGAGGAAGGGGCAGGCCATCTATTATCTCAGTAAGAAGTTTACCCCGTACGAGGCCCGGTATTCTCTATTAGAGCGCACCTGATGTGCTTTAACTTGGGTATCTCAGAAGCTGAGGCACTACTTCTGTGCCTATACTACATATCTCATATAAAGGATAGATTTTTTTAAGTACATCTTTCAGAAGCCCATGCCCACTAGCAAGCTAGCCAAGTGGCAAATCCTGTTGAGTGAGTTCGACATTGTTTATGTAACTCAGAAAGCAGTCAAGGGACAAGCACTGGCAGACCACCTTGCTGATAATCTCGTGGATGGAGAATACGAACCCCTAAAAACGTACTTTCCTGATGAAAATGTATCATTCATAGGAGAAGACATTGCAGAACCCTATGACGGTTGGAGAATGTGTTTCGATGGAGCAACAAATTTCAAAGGAGTTGGCATAGGAGCAGTCCTAGTGTCAGAAACCGGTCAGCATTATCCGATGTCCGCCAAACTCAGGTTCCCATGCACCAACAACATGGCCGAGTATGAAACTTGCATCCTAGGGCTCAAAATGGCCATTGACATGAATGTTCAAGAGCTACTAGTAATTAGAGATTCAGATTTGCTTATACATCAGGTACGAGAAGAATGGGCAACCAAAAACTCCAAGATACTCATGTATCTGCATCAGGTACAGGAATTGAGAAAGAGGTTCACGAAGACAGAGTTCCAACATGTTCCCAAAGTCTAGAATGAGTTCGCCGATGCATTGGCTACCCTATCATCTATGATACAACATCCAGACAAAAATTTCATCGATCTCATTCCAATAAATATTCATGATCAGCCAGCTTACTGTGCCCATGTCAAAGAGGAAGCAGATGGAAAGCCTTGGTTTCATGATATCAAGGAATATTTGGCAAAAGAAGAGTACCCAGAGCCTGCAAATCCTACTAAAAAATGCACACTTCGGAGATTGTCTAACAATTTCTTTCACAGCGGAGGAATCCTGTATAGGAGGACTCCATATTTGGGATTACTAAGGTGTGTCGACGCAAAGGAAGCATCCAAGTTACTAGAGGAAATTCATGCTGGGACATGCGGTCCACATATAAACTGTTTTGTCTTAGCAAAGAAGATACTCCGGGCTGGTTACTTTTGGATGGCCATGGAAATGGACTGCATCCAGTATGTCCGGAAATGCCACCGTTGTCAGGTACATGCATACATGATAAAGGTACCTCCAAATGAGCTTAATGCAACAAGCTCACCATGGTCGTTCGCCTCCTGAGGAATGGATGTTATTGGACCGATCGAGCCTGCCGCTTCCAACGGGCACCAGTTTATCCTAGTAGCAATCGATTATTTCACCAAATGGGTCGAAGTAACATCTTATAGAGCAGTAACTAAGAAAGTCGTGGCAGAATTTGTCCGCGACCACATTGTTTGTCGATTCGGGATTCCAGAGTCGATCATTACTGATAATGGCTCCAACCTCAATAGTGACTTGATGAAAGCTATGTGTGAAACCTTCAAGATCAAACACAAGAATTCCACAGCCTACAAGCCTCAAATGAATGGGGCTATAGAAACCCCAAATAAGAATATTAAGAAGATATTGAGGAAAATGATAGAAAAACATAAACAGTGGCACGAGAAATTATCATTTGCTCTATTGGGGTATCGCACCATAGTCCGCACATCAACCGGGGCAACCCCTATATGCTGGTTTATGGTACAGAGGTTGTCATTCCCGCTGAAGTAGAAATTCTTTCCCTAAGGATCACACAAGAAGCTAAGCTCGATGACGCAGAGCGGGTAAAAAGTCGTTATGAGCAACTAGCCCTTATAGACGGAATGAGAATGAATGCAGTCTGCCATGGTCAACTCTACTAGAATAGAATGTCCAGAGCCTTAAACAAAAGAGTCAAGTCGAGACAGTTCACACCAGGGCAGCTGGTGTTACAGAAAATTTTTCCGCATCAAGAGGAAGTAAAAGGGAATTTCTTTCCCAACTGGTAGGGTCCATACATGGTTCACCAGGTTCTGACAGGAGGAGCCCTCATACTTGCAGAAATGGACGGAGAAGTCTGACCAAAGCTGATCAATTCAGATGCAGTCAAGCATTACTCTGTGTAATCTTTATTCTTTCATTATATGATGTAAATTGAACTACTCCTGACCTGATTACCGTTTAAGAGGGGATACGTAGGCAGCCCTATAGGTTCGGTCACAATTCAATAAAAATTTCATCTCCCCCCGCAATTGGAAACTGGGGCAGAATTTTGAGGAGGACCCTCAAAATTTCGAAGTAATTTCAGCCGATCGTCTCAAGCAACAGTCAGAAGCGTCAACCCATCAAACTGGGGTAGAATTTTGAGGAGGACCCTCAAAATTCCGTAGCAAGAAAGGTTGCAATGTCCCGAACCACGTCACAGTCGTCGGTTCATGAACTATTATGTCGTATTTTTACAAAATCATGCATATTACTGAAATTGCTTTGTTTAGCAACGCTACCCAAATGATACATACAGTATCACCAGATCAAAGTCGAACAGGTCAAGCAAAGCCAGCGGGGATACGAACTAACCTCCCCTTTTACAAAACTCACGATTTTTCTTTGGATGCAGGCACTTGGACTACGAAATCATCAAACATACCATACGCCCATGGGACAAACATTATTCCGGAATACAACTCTCAGAACCGTTGCACTTATAAACATTTGCTATCCGTACACACCAGTGATATTCCGTATGTCACAATGTCCCCAACAATCACAATGTTGCAATCTGCTATCAACTAAGAAAGCTCTACTACCATTTGCCATTTTATTTCTTGCATAAGGCTACCATTCTGCCTTCCGAGACTAAACGCTGTCTCCATATGCATTTTTTGCATTGCATAAGGCTACCATCTGCCTTCCGAGACTAAATGATGTCTCCATCTGCATTTTGCATTGCATAAGGCTACCATTCTGCCTTCCGAGGTTAAGCTATACCTCCATCTACATTTGCATTGCATAAGGCTACCATTCTGCCTTCCAAGACTAAACGTTGTCTCCATCTGCATTTTCGCATTGCATAAGGCTACCATTATGTCTTCCGAGGTTAAGCTCTACCTCCATCTGCCTTCATCCTTGCATGGCTGAAAGATCGCCTCATACTGCATCTGCATGGCTGAAAGATTGCCTCATACTGCATCTCACAGCTGAAAGATCACCTCATACTGCATCTGCATGGCTGAAAGATCACCTCATACTGCATCTACATGGCTGAAAGATCGCCTCATACTGCATCTGCATGGGCTAAAAGATAGCTACATACTGCATCTGCATGGCTGAAAGATCGCCTCATACTACATCTGCATGGCTAAAATATCACCTCATACTGCATCTCATGGGCTGAAAAATTGCCACATACTGCATCTCATGGGCTGAAAGGTCGCCAAATTATCCAAAGGCGTCATCGTTCGGAGGCATCATCTTCATAGCCCGAGAACACCATGTCATGGCCTGAGGACCCCTTTTAATCTTTTGCATATCATTATTCAAAGGCAACATGGTTCGGAGGCAACATCCTCATAGCCCGAGAGCATCATTTTATGGCTTGCGAATCCTTTATTGTACGCCTCATGGCCCAGGACGTTATGGTCTAAGGACGTCATCCTAACCGTCCGAAGACAACATCCATGGTCCGACAAGAATTTGCATCATGTTTAAATTTACGCGCGATATACGCTTGTATTGTTTCTAATTGCATGTAAACTGGCGAGCAACGGCCATCTCGGCAGGAGCGATCCCGCTACAGTTCCCACAGCCATGTCGAACCTAACCATTCCCACAAACCTGTCAATCACTCGGCCCTAGATATTGCGTTCGTTCTTGAAGAGTCTCTATCGGCATACTCCGCCGACGGATCCTGAACTACATGTGGCCTGATTCCTGTAAAACCAGGGACATGTAGGTAGCTTAGAAGCTAGGGTACAACCTGTCTTCTTCAAACCAGTTCGCTCGGTCAAAATTGGCCATCATATCTTTACTCCGACAACTCTTTCATCCTTGCCGGGTAAAGAGGAGCAGCTGTTGATACCCAATTTTTCTCTATATATTTTTTCAAAATGAAAAATAAATTCAAAATGGCATATATATATATATATATATATATATATGCATATGTGAGCATATCCAAGTGTTTTATCATTTTTCCATAATTTTTAAGGTTTTTAAATCAATTTATTTCCCTCTTTTATCCATAAAAACCCAATAATTATTTTCAAAATTATTATTTTGGTAATTCATTTATTAGACTTTCATATTTATGCTAGAATATAGTAAATGTAATTTTTTCATATTTTTACAAATTTAGTTAGTATTTTTAAACTAAATTGTACGTAATTGCAATATTAGCCTCTTTTAAGATTTAATTGCGTTTATATTCATAAAATCAAGTCCTATATTTTTAAATTTTTAATTATATGTTATAAATCATTTTATAGCTTTAAATTTATTTTCAGAAATTAATTTACTATTTTTTATAAAATGAATAGGGAAAATGGCTATTTAAAATCTAGCCAGATTGGCTTTCAATTTCAGCCTAAATTGAGCCCCAAATCAGACCCAATTTCCCAGACCAATTGCAACTCAAACCCGACCCCTAACCCAATTTAAACGACCCAACCCAGATTCCCCCCTTAACCCCTTTAATCCTAGCCGTTGATCATTTAGATTAACGG
The DNA here is from genome assembly GCF_000393655.2 of Nicotiana sylvestris. NCBI lineage: Eukaryota > Viridiplantae > Streptophyta > Magnoliopsida > Solanales > Solanaceae > Nicotiana > Nicotiana sylvestris. The sequence goes on along the minus strand of NC_091062.1, from coordinate 98,202,953 downwards.
CCACTATTCGCCCTTCCATAATTAAACCCAAAAAACCCCTTACCCTACCTCATTCTTCACCAAACACCGCCCTTGAATACTTCTTCTCTCTCAACTCTCTCTGAAACCTCTCATGAACCCTAGCCACCGCCATCTAACCCCACCCTAATCCACCTCAACCCCTACTTAATCCATGGCCTCTCATGGTCATTCGAGACATGTATCAGCCTCCTATGGCTCCTGGGTGTTTGTTTCTGTGGTTTCATGGCCAGGCCTTGAAGGGATCAGGTCCAGTCCTTGCTTGACTTAAGTTCAGTGCCTTTCTCCAGCCATCCATGACCTTTCTCCGGCCATTCATGGCCTTTCAAGGCAGATCCTTGACTTTCCTGGTTAGATCGGAAACTTTCAAGGTCTTTCTCAACTTTTCTGTGTTTTTTGAAACCCTAATATTTAATATATTTCAACTTTCTTTCAGATCTACTTTAGATCTGTATTTGCTATGAATTTCTTAAGTGTTTTCTCGAAGGTTCTTCAACTTTTCTTTCAAAATGACTCTTCATTTTCTTCGATTAGGGTTTTTCTTAACCTCTCTTTTAAAAATCTCTTCTCTAATTCTTGATGTTGTTTTATGATTTTACTATATGCAAACTACTTGTTATGCTTTCTTTCTACTTGAGTCGGCATGTTAAAACCCTAGTTCCCTTTTTGTCTCATCCGAGTCCTGAAACTGCATGTTTAAATGGGTACTTGTTCGATTAAGTTCTTCGTTCTTGCTTGACTTATTTGATTATGAGTTTTACCATCTTTTAAACTCGATTATTGTGGAAAATCCTAGGTCTTTTGGTCTGAGACTGCTAGTTTGAATATATACATGACTCGATTAAAGGTTCCTTGTTTCAGACTCTCTTTTCTTTTATGTGACTTATCTGATTCTGAGTTTCACTATCTTTTTAACTCGACTATTGTTGAAACCCTAACTTCTCAAAAGGTTTCCTCACTTGTTATTGTGAGACCTTTACTTGTTTTGACTCTCTTCTTCACTTTGGCTATACATGTGAGCCCTGACTATCTAACTTTGTTCACTACTGAATCCTATGCTTATTTCTGCTACTATTGTATGTTGTTTCTTCTGCCAATGTGCTTGGCCTCGCATGTCTGATGCTTCTGTTCACTCTATTTATATACTAAAGTGCAGAATCATATTTCTTCCTTGATTGATCTTGGTCTTGTGACTGATTTGAAAGGCTTTTCTTTTATGACCCCTAATTTCACTCGCCTGTTTAAAATTAATTGATTCCTTTCCCTTTACTGTGATGTTTTACCTTGCTGAATCCTTTCCCAAAATAAGCATATTTTTGTACTTAGACTTGATTGTTTACTGCATGCTTTTACTGCCCCTTTTATGGCAATAATCAATCTGTTTCCAATATGATTTTCCTTTCTTAATTAGACCTATTGTTACCCGTTAAACAGTGATTCCTTAATTAAAGGAAGTCACTTGTGGTAATTGATTCTGACTTGTGATTGTTTCCATGTTTGTGTTAAGACTTTACTTATTACCTTATTCTTCTTCTGTTTTTCAAAACTATAAACACCCACCCTCTTTTCTTTCAAAGGCACGCACAATTTGAGTTCAAGAACACACACTTCACTCAAAACTCTCTCTTTTCTCTTGCTACTTGTGCCACTGCTTTGTCTAGCCGATTGAAAGCCAAGGCTAGGCCGTGAAAATTCTCTTACCTTTTCTTTCTGCACTTTGCCTCTTTACTGGTATGTTCTAGATAATTTTCAAGCATCAACAACAACATGTTTTTGTAATTGTTCCAACTTCTCTCATGTTTGTCTACTTCTGCTTATGTTTCTGCAATCAAGTTACATTACTAGCGTGTTGAAATGTGTTCCCTTTCCCTTTTAAATTAATGCTCTCTTATGTGTATGAATCCCCAAACCCCACATCCCCTCTTTGTGTTTGTGTTCTCTGGCTAGTTTGTGGGCATACCAGCATCATCTATTGTTGTGCATGTCCAAACCTGACTCTTCCTGGGGTCATATGCTTCATGCAATGTATTCCCAAAACCCCTGACCCCTTTATGCAACTGCTGATTCTGTGTAATTTAAGCTTTACTACTATTGTTTTCAAATCACCATTACCCCTTACCATTCTCAACCCAGTTTTAAATAAATCTATATTTTTTCACTTCCACTACACTCTTAGGAACTAGGTTCTGCCCCTCTTGTGTGAGCCTTGCCTTAGGACCCTTGAGCTCCATCTGAACTTGGACACATAAGGGCTGGCCCTTCCATACTGCACTCATCTCTATCTGGTTATGCAAACCTGGGTGTAAGCACTGCCCGGGGTCTCTTGAGACCCTTAGGGAACTTTGATACACCCAGGTCTGAGAAACGCTTTGAAACAAGTGGTACTTGAGTTGGTTTATTCCATAACTCAGAGAGGAAGTCAGGAATCAGGCTTCCTATGGTTGTAACTTCTTTTTTGCATTTTTCTAATGTAATTCAGTCATTTCGGTCTGTAATAATTTGTAATAAATATTGGGGTTGGTTAGTGAAAAGGGATGGGTAATTATGCATGTTTAGCTATTAGAAGGGTAGAGAACATGCATATAGGATCTGTTATGTTTTAATTCAAGTTCTACATGCTCCACTTTCACGCAGATTGAGAACATGCCTATAGGATTTGTTTAATGAACTCTGCATGTTTTATTGACACACTTAGACACCATTCCTATAGGATCTAAATGGCTATAATCAGACGTCATGTCTACAAGGTTAAAATCAGCTTCGAAATTAGTTGTCATGTCTATAAGATTAAAATCAGTATTTTTCATGGAAATCATGCCTATAGGAATTTCAAGTAAGTCCTGACTGCTTCATTTCACGTTTAACTAGATATCATGTCTATATGAATTAAAAATTAGCAATAATAGAGATCATGCCTATAGAATCTGAAACCAGTCTAGTTTAAAAATCACTTTGACTCCTACTGTTCTGAATCAGTTTTAAACAACCTACTCCTTTTATTAATACGGTTTAGATAGCATGCCTATAGGATCCAAATCGCTCGTTTAAAACTGTCACTGCTTTGCTACATTCTGAATCAGTAATAGATATCATGCTTATAGGATGTCATCAATACACACTTAGGCAAGCCTTAGGTGATAACAACAAAACTGAATCTGCCTTTGTTAATTAGTAACCACTACAACCAGCAGGCAGGCCTGATTCGGAATTCTTATCTAAGTTATGTAATAAACTGGTCTGCTTCAACAACTAAAACTCCCATGTCTTAGTACTTTAAATTCTGACCCTAAATGTGTTTAAGTCATGCTATTTATGTGCTTTACTTGAGGAGGTATATATGAGCCTCTTAGTTGCTTACATGTTTCCCCTAGTATGCAGTCCTACGTGTTTTGAATGTCGTCTTAGTCTTTTTACCTTTAAAAAACCTAAGAGTCAGCCTAAAATCTTCCCTTTTATAGGAATAACAGTCCTAAATTCCTCCGGGACTGATAGGAATGAGACAGGTAATAGCATGCAATAGAGGTCGAGACCAATCCGCGCTTTAATACCTTAACAGGGTGGGAAGGGTAGATATAGATATGATGACCGGTGCGCTAATACCACGTGTATCCCCTTTTCTGAGGAGTATCATACTGGGTATTGCATTGATGTGATCCATATTATAAATAAACCTAGGACCCCTCCCCTCCTTTCCTTTTTATATTCTCAAGTATTTGTAGAACTGTGACTTCTTTTCAAAATTCACCTTTTAATAATTGTTCTTTCAAACTCTTATGTGTTTAAACCTAAATCCCCTACTATTTGAGCATGTACTTGTCTATATGCTAATTGTACAAAATTCACAAAACTCTCTGGCCGAGAACTACACTAGTGGATCCTGAGGGGTGCCTAACACCTTCCCCTTAGGATAATTTCAAGTCCTTACCTTATCTCTAGTTATCAAACAAACTTAGAAATGAATCCTATAGGTGTCCTAATGCACCTTAAATCATTAGGCGGCGACTCTTCAAATGCAAAATCCAGTTCCCATAAGGAATGAGTTGTCCTATACCCAAAATTTCATAAACCTGATTTTTCGATGCAAAGAGGGAAAAAAGGGGCGCGACAATATGGTGTATTTTAGATTAGAGCAGTGTATTAATAAGACATTAATTATTTTTCTGGATAATCGACATTTTTTGCACCTCATAATGTTGATTATGGGGTCCTTAAGTTTCAGACATTATCCGACCCCAGTTTTCCTAGCTAAATTAAAGAGTTATTGTCTCCAAATGGTTTACAGCTTTTCAAGAAGACATGTTTTGGTTATTTGCTGTCAATTCCCAAAATATGTATGCAAAACCAAGCTATTCATCTTCTAATGAAGTATGGATTGAATGCATCTGGTTCTTCCTATTTTTCAACTGAGTTAAAGGGTCAGAGATTGAATTTTGGCTTGAGAGAGTTTGCGTTAATAACTGGTCTTAGATGTTTTACCCAAGTGACAGACTTTGGTTACACTCCGGATTATGACAGTAAGATAATGAGGAGTTATTTTCCAAACAAGGAAAAAGTGGAGAAGTCATACCTAAAACAGATTGTAACCAACAAAAGCTGGGTGAATGATGAGGACGCAGTCAAGTTATATATTCTATATCTCATAGAATTCTTCATCTGTCCTTCAGACAAAGACAATGTTGGGTTGGTAGACCATTTTAGGTTTTATTTGGTGGACTCCAGACAATATGCGACATACCCATGGGGTATTGAGTCTTACAGAAAGTTGATTGAATCAGTTAGGCATAGGCTCAATCCTTTTGTTCATTCAGTCGAGGATTCGCACTAGCTATGCAAGTATGGTTATATGAGTGTTTCTCTACCGTCAACACTGATATAGCTATAAGAGTTGCTAATTCAATCCCTCGCATACTTAACTGGTCAACTAGTAAGGACAAGATATGGTTAGCTGCAATTGAAGATAGAATGATCAAACCTGAATGGATTAAGGTAAATGGTTTTTATTTATGAATATACAATTTAATACAAATTATCTACAATTTGTATACACATTCTGTTTAGTCAAGCTAATTTATTTTTTTTGCATTCAGTTCACCAACATAACTGAAGCAACTGAAGAACTTTCTATGATGTCTTTGCCTGATAAAGTTGAGTACATACTTGAAAAAGTTGAACACATTTCTGAGGATCCGAAAGTTGATGCTCCTCCATTGGAACCCAAAGAGTCAATTGGAAAAGAGGACAAGAAGTTTATTCTTAAACAAATTAGAAAATTAAAAGAAGGTCTTGAGAAGGTAACATGTATACATAAAATTGCATCTGTTTTTTAATGTATGTTAAAGCCATATTTTGAAGCTAACTCTCTATATTTTTAATATGTAGGTTGATTCAGATCTTGCATCTTTCAGGAAAGATGTCTTTGAAGAACTAGGTAGCCTTCGAGCGCTACTAAATGACTCTATCAAGTCTGTTTTGCAGGTGATAAACAGTCGAAATGATAACATTGATGCCAAGGTAATATTTATCAGTTTATTCATTTAACAAAACTATTTCTGTCACCTCTAAGTTATATTGTTATTCATAAAATAGATATCCTAACTAATATAAAACTTTTAATTTGCTGGGAGTTCTACAAAAAATGCTTACCACCCAAAAGAAAAGAACAATCAATAATTTCAGTGCACTAGTGGAGAACCATTGCATGCCAGCAGCAACAAAACAGGTATATACAAAAATACATACATTTTATCTACAAATTAACTACAAGTTATCTACATCATACATACAACATATCTTCAAAATATCTTCAAATTATTTAGAATATATTTACAACATATCTACAATATACATACAATTAAATACAGTATATTTACACAGATCTACAGATTTATGTAGATCTCTATAATATACCTACATATCTCCTAAAAATGTCAAGCAACTACTATTCATTATAATTCAAATACTTTAATGAAAAAACATGGCATGTTAATGACATGAAAAATAATGAGAATCTTCTAGCACGTGTTGACTTATATTCCCATTTTGAAGGTGCAGTTGATGAAAAAAATGCAGGCATGAAATTGTATTCAGAAATTTTTGCTTTCTGTTTCAATTTTTTTACTATTCTATTAAGCTAGATATACTAAATGTAACAGTGAGGGAATATATGCACGCACAATCTCCAATTCACGGAGTCACAATAACAATTCAAGGAGAATAGAAGAATGAGGAAGATGCGAATGTAGGTGAAGAAGCCGAGTATGTAAATGTAGGTGATTCGGACGATTCCAGAGGTGAGAAGAAGGAGGTTACACTTGATGATTTTGAGCTGCCAGATAACTTCTCCCAGTTGGTTAAGTTCGACGAGCCTAACCAAGATGAAACAACACCTGTGCATCAAGGTAGAACAAGGCAGCCTGGAAAGCATGCCCGATCACCATTTCTCCTTTTATACAGTTCTGGTGGCAGCACTTCGGTTGGACCTCTAATTTTTCATCTGAAGCACCCATTTACTACTGTTATTGGTCAAGATGCTAATCCTGAGTTGTTGGAAGAATTCAGCAAGTGGTTATACTTTGGTACCGACAAAGCTTTAAAGAGGTTTGTTTTCACAATTTGATCCTTTGATTCCAGTATTCATCTTTTAGATATCTACTTTATTCAACAAATTTATTTTAATTTCTATTTGTTTAAATAGGAGGAAGGCTCTATATTCTATAAAGGATAACCAAATTAAGCCATGGTTTGATCTTGGAGTGGAAAAGCTTGATAAGAAGGAGTGGTTATATAATATAGCACACCCCGACCAAGTCCTCAATCACACGGTAAACTCATACTCAAAATATGTAGTTATTTTGTTGAATTGTTTCTTTATTTGTAACTATAACACTGTTATAGTGCCATCTCCAGTATATGTAGTTATTGTGTAGATATATTGGAGATATTCTGTATAAATGCTTAACATCAAACTGAATTGTAGGTATATTGTAGATGTTTTGTAGATATTTTGTATTAATACCTAATATCAAATGGAATTGTACTTAGTTTGTATATATATTGTAGAAACTTTGTAATAATGATTAAAATAAATAAAATTGTAGTTTTTATGTGGATATTCTGTAGATAATTTATAATACCGATTTAAAACAAAACGTGATTGCAGTTATTTTGTAGATTTTTTATAGATAATTACCAAAAGTAATAAATTAAATGCAATCTGTTTTTGTTGCAGCACATTGATGTTATAATGTACTACTTGAGGAAAAGAGGAAAGTATGGACCCCACAACAAGATAAGGTTTACCACCACTGATTGTATGTTCAAGACTAGAATTGAACAAATTTATAATAAGTTAATCAATTCTCCTCAAGAAAAGAAGTTTGTTGTTGTCAAACCCCAGGACGTCGTAGCAGAATACATATTGGGGTACAGATTACTCGCAAATATTGCATGGGATCAAGTTGATTATGTGATCATGCCCGTCAACATTGTAGAAAAATTGCACTGGGTGTTGGTTGTTTTTTACATTGCTGATAGGGTTCTTTATGTGTATGATTCTATGGTCTCTTCACATAATCACTCTATTGTTGAATCTGTAGTCACCAAGTTTTATGTTATGATCCCCCTTTACTTGTCATGCACCGGTTTTTATGGCAAGCGTTCAGACATCAACTTCAAGAACACAAAGGCATACATTGAAAAATCTGTTACCGACCCTATAGACATTCAATGGATAGTCGGAGAGATACCACAGCAAAAAGAAGGATCACTGTATGAAAAATCTTATTTCTTTCTATTTATTTAACATTTTTTTGTTCATTGTTTGCTAAATATTGACACTTTTTTATTTTTGCAGCGACTATGGTGTATATGTTGCTGCCTTTGCAGAGTATGTCAGCATTGGATACCTAGCAGTTCCTGCGGATGACCTTTTTGATATTGATCAACATCGTAGATGCTATGGCGTGCTACTGTGGGACTACGCTAGGAAGAAACAAGAGAATGGTGTAATTAGTGAAAGTAAGGTGACTGGCAGATTAGAAAGGAAAAAAGGCGCACCAGTTGTGAACGAAAAAACACAAGTCTTGAGGAAGAAGAATTAGTTGCAATTTTTTGTATGGAACTTGTAGTTAAATTGTGTAGTTGCAACTAGATTTGTAGAAAAATAGTAGACAAGTTTATGAACAAGATTGTTGAAGTTTAATTGTAGCATATTTGTGCTACAATTATTTTGCCCTTTGTTTTTCTTATTTTATCTAGTATACTAGTTCAATCAATGGTGAAACATTCTGTTATTTTAATATTCACTTGTTGAAAGTAAACAGTACTTGATCTAATTATTGTTACTGGTTAACTCCTTTTCAACTTAATTATTATGTAGTTACTCTGTCAACTCCAGATTATGTAATTATTTTGTAGTTTTTTTATAGATAACTTGTAGAAGGACAAGAACAACTATCGATGGGCGCTGGAGATAATAAAACAACAGTGTACTACATATATACAAATCATTCACAAACCAATCAAGCTATGAAAGTATTAAATCAATACAAAATACTAATTAAACAAAACAATTTCAAACTAACTACATTAAGAGTCGAAGATGCCTCAACAATTACACATCAAATATAATTCTCCTTAACTCATCAACAATTTTTATGGAAAATTCAGTTTACTACATAAAATTTTATTTCTTTTTGGGAGCATTCTTGCAAGATCTTTTGTTATGCCCTTCTACTCCACAGTTGCCACATGAAACCTTGTACTTCTTTGAATTTACTTCATCATATGTTTTGTATCTTTGTTTTTTGAGGTCTTCCTGGCTGTGTTTTCCCACCTGAAGGAGGATTTACAACTTCTTCAGTTATATGTTGTGGCACATTCCATTTGGTTTCATCAGGTTGGGGATTTACTGGTATTTCATAAGTACGCAAGAGGTTCTCCCTTGTGTAATAAGAAGAACAATATTGTTCAAAAGACTCATCCCTGTGTCTTAAAGCAGCCAAAGCATGTGGACAAGGAAATTCATCAAGCTGAAATTGCCCAAAACTACATCTCTTGTTTTCAAGACAAACAATATAGGCCCAGGTCCCAGCAGTAAAGCAACAGGCCATAGGGAACCAGTCTGAGGTTCCCGAGCACAGTGAGGACCCAGGGACCACTCAGGAGCCCATCCAAGAAGACGGGCCATAGGGATCTCTATATCCTTTTCCCTTTTTCTTTTTGGTGCATATTTAGTTTAGTTGGCATTGGGGACAATGCCAGCTTTCATTTGAGGGGGTAGGCCCTACTTTTATGGATTTGGATTATTGTACATATTTGATAGTTTTTAGGCTTTCTTTAATTTTCATCTTTGGTTTGTATATAATTTTAACATTTTGTTACATTTTGCATACTTTTATTTTACTTTGGGTTTGTATATAAAGTTATGTTACATTGTACATATTTATCCCTTCTATTGTATATTCGACAAATCCCCTCTTGTATATATTCATTTTACTTTCCGCAATTTTTCGTTCTTAGCTTCTTATTTATATTCATAGCTTCTTGTTTTGAAAGTTTGCAATAAGCCTTTGGTTTTCTTAATGCCACGGTTCTTTCCAAAGGTGGATTTGGTGTGAACCGGGTGGCTCTTCCCAATGATGGATGGCGTAACAAGTTGGTGTGAACCGGGTGACTCTTCCCAATGATGGATGGCGTGACAACCTTCTTAAGGGTTTGAGTCCGTTTTTCTTTTTGTTTTTAGTAGTTAGTGGTTAAGGGTGCCTCAAGCAAAGCTTCACTTGGGCCTAGCACATTTGTCTTTGATCTTATGGTAAAAACAAATTGTTGTGTTTAGGATGGTGAAAGTCGTGACTTTGAGACTCTTGTGTTGACCGATAATCATCAAGTAGTTTTTCGGGACCATTATATCCTCAAATCTTATCTAAGGTCATTGTGGGCCCCCGACTCTTTGTCTTTAGCAATCCCATAGCTTGTGTGGTGAGAAATTGCATTGCAAGTCCAAGTCCCGAGCCATTGGTCTAGAACTTGCCCTGAATGTTTGTTGAGGCGAATCCTAAGTGAATTTTGACTTGAGACATGATTATAGGCTCTCCTTGATCCAAATTATAGCTTGACCACTTCCATAACCTACCAATAATAAGATCCCTAGTCAACCCTTTTGAGCCTTAGACCTTCTTTTCTTCAACGAACCATGATACAAGCCTTTACCCGTTCTAAAAGATACCCCCTCTTGGCACCTGATCTTTCCTTTAGCACATGGCAAAAGTATAAGTTTGGGGGGAGAGACGAGGATGGCAAAAAAGTGGTAAAAAGGTACAAAATGAAGAAAAAGAAAGGCAATGAAAAAGAAAGAAAAGCAAAAAGACAAAAAGAATGCTCAAAGTAGAATTGAATAAAAAGGGATTCAAGAAAAGCAAAGAATGAAAGGTGTGGAAAGTTGAGAAAGGAGAAAAGATTTGAAATGTATAAGAAAGAGTGACAGTGTGTCTCTCTATCCCCTTAGAAAGAAGTGAAAAGACTCAAAAAGTCAAATGAATTTGAGCCAAAATGAAACAAAAGAAGTGCTTAAGGGAATATGGAACCTACTTAGACCAAACATTACCTACCCTAAACCAAAAGCCTTCACCATGTCTCCATAAAAGCCCTATATGATCTTGAGTTGAATGAAACTTACATTAGTGGTGACTCACATAAGGGGCAAGCATATGGTACTTAGAGTCAGACTTGTGACTTTTCCTTGAGAGAGATGAGTGATTTTCCATTAATCTCGTTCTGAGTGCCACTATTCTAAAGGTGAGGTTTGCTTAAGGAGAGTTGAGGATGTATGAGTTTGGGTTCCACAATGACCAAAGTAATAGAAAGAGTTCTTTGATGTGTTGAGTCAACTCTTGATGCTTTTGTGTCGCACTTAATCCATAGTGTTTCAAAGAGTAAATGTTGTTAATGATTTATTTGTATTGAAGGAAATTGTTAGTCCCAATTGATACTAGATGAGGTTACTTTAGGACATCTGCATTTTCTGGGATTTTCACTTGAGGGGTGAGTCTTATTTTGTTTGCTTGAGAATAAGCAAAAGCTTAAGTTTGGGGGAGTTGATAACTAGGGATTTTGCTACATTTTATACTCCTTCTTGCTTATGTTTTGATTAGAAATGTATACAAAATAGTCCCAAAGGCTCACAAGTTGTGCTTGATTGCAGGTTTGATCAACAAGGTGACAAGATGTCAAAGATCAGCTCAAAAGGAGTGAAACTTGCACAAGTATCAAGACAAGACATAGCTCAGACAAAACAAGGCCAGTGCGGCCGCACACCATTCTGTGCGGTCCGCACAAGTGAGGTTCAGAGAGTATGATATTCCGGAAAAAAGGGCAATGTGGCCGCACTAGCACTGGGATCAATGTGGCCACACTCGATTTAGTGCGGTCTCCAGTAAGAAGGATCAGAGAGTTGCTAGTTTCGAGTTTCAAGCCAATGCGGTCCGCGCTCCATTTCATGCGGACTGCACTAGAAGCCTCTGCGGTCTCACTCCATTCTGTGTGATCCGCATTGCCTGAGTTCAGAGATATGGATTTTTATGTCAAGAGCTTTAGTGCGGCCGCACGTGATTTTGTGCGGTCCGCACTAGCCCCTCAGGGGTATTTTTGTCCAGATTTTTCAACTTAGTATAAATAGTTTTTTCCCCCATTTTTAGGTTATCAAATAGTTTTAGTTAGGAGCTGCGCTCGTGGGTTTGAAATAATTTGGTCAATTTTATCTACATTTCAACATTGAATCTTCTTGTTTATCTTAGTAATTAATTAATATGAGTTGTTCTTCATCTATTTCTTGCTTTTCTTCTTTAATTATGAGTAGCTAAACCTATAAGCTAGGGTTCTGGCTCAACCCTAGTGTGAGTAATTGATGGGTCTTGTGTTTTAGGGCTAGATTGACTATGGGTGTTTGATATTTGGGCTAATTTCATGTTTAATTGCTGAATTAGTAGTAGCAAGCGCTAGTTTGTGTTTAGTTGACTTGATCTCTTCTTGAGAAAGAGAACTTGAGTCTCTGAAATTGGTCCAACAAGGAATTGGGCGTACTCAAGAGATTGATAGCCCCAATTAAAGGGTTAAACCTCGAGAGAGTAATACCCGACTTGAACCTTGATTGTTTGTGCAAATTTGCATACCCAATTGGTCTTGAGAAAGTCAATTCGGGCAAAATCACTTGAACCACCGAGAGGTATAGAGTGGGTAAAATCGTGCAACGGTTATATCTTACTCCCCAAATATGTCTATCATGCCTTAGACTCAAGTATCTGTCAATTGACCACCTAGGCGAAAGTCACTACTCTAGTACCTTTTAAACCATTTGAACAACCCACAACATTTTACTCTTAGCTTATTCTAGTTTAATTTACCATTGTAGTTTGGTAAAAGTAGAAGTAAAACAAAAACCCAAAAATGTTTAGAAGTGTAATTTGGAACACATACCCAACTCTAAATTAGATAGATACCCGACTCCAACATCTATCTCTCTGTGAAAATCGATCCTGAACCTAAATCGGGTAAAAGCTGCTTCGACCCTCTCTCGCTACTCAATAGTAGTGCAGGGTAGGCTTCTATCAACGACCAACAATGGAAGAAAAAACCCCAAAATTGCGGACAAGATGAGTATTTAAACATTCTGCCCAGGCTTTAGATCCTTCTTCGTGAATGCTGTCAACGCCTTGCATTCGCGAAGCACAAAATGAATTTGACCAAAAATCCTCTTACGAGAACGCAACATGCCCATCGCGAATGCAATGGTTCCTCAGACTTACTCTTTGCGAACACACTCCCTCTCTCGCGAACGCGATGAACAACTCAACTTCAAACCCAGCTGACCAATTTCTTCTACGCGAACACATAGCCTTCCTCATGAATGCGAAGGCTTAAATTCCACCTTCCTCAACTGACCCTTCACGAACACGATGGTCCACTCGTGAATGCGAAGAGTAAAATACCTGCAACAGCTGAAACTAAAAGCTGCAATTTTCTTCAACTTAAACTGATCTGTTCAACCCTCCGAAACTCACCCGAGGCCCTCAGGACCTCAATCAAAGGCACCAACATATCCCAAACCTTATTCAAACTTGTACCAATCTTCAAAACACCTCAAACAACATCAAATCAACCAAAATACATCAGATTCAAACCTAAGTTTCCAAAATCTTATAAATTCCGCTTTGATAAAAAACCCAACCAAACCACGTCTGAATGACCTAAAATTTTGTACACACATCCCAAATGACACAACGGAGCTACTGCAACTCTCGAAATTCCATTCCAACCCCTATATCAAAATCTCTCCTACCAACCAGAAATCGCCAAAATATCAACTTCGTCAATTCAAGCCTAAATCTACTTTGAACCTCCAAAATTCATTCTGATTGCGCTCCAAAGTCCCAAATCACCTCCCGAAGCTATCCGAACCATCGGAACTCATATTCGAGCCCTCTAACACATAAGTCAACATCCGATTGACTTTTCCAACTTAAGCTTCCTCAAAAGAGAGTAAGTGTCTCAAACCTTACCAAAATCATTCCGGATTCGATCCGGCCAACCCGATACAACATAATACGGATAAACAAAGTATAAAGAAGCAAAAGTAGGGAAAACGGAGTGATAACTCATGGGAGGACTGACCGGGTCATCACAATGTGTTGGTGAAAATTGTACATGGCACTTCAAGGCAACTAGCATAAATGATTTTGCAATATTCAGGGTTAGAAAATTCAACAACTTGCACACATACTCTTTGATGGATAGTACATTCATACAACGCAAACCTACTGCCATGGTAGTTGGTAGCATGGTTATTCCAAAATATGCTGATCCTAAGACAATTTACACACCAAAAGACATACAAACTGATATGTTGTCTGAACACGGCGTGAACTTAACATACATACAAGCTTGGAGAGCAAAGGAAAATGCTTTGGACTTTTTGAGAGGTCATCCTGCTGAATCCTACAGCAAATTGCCTAGTTATTTGTATATTCTGGAGAAGACTTATTCGAGGCCTGTAGTTAAATTGAAGAAGACGGATGATGACTGCTTCTTGTATGCATTTGTTGCGATTTGTACATCAATCAGTGGTTGGGAATATTGTAGGCCAGTTGTAGTAGTTGATGGGACCTTCTTAAAGTCAGCATACAGGGGAATAATGCTTACAGCTAGTACAATGGATGCATTAGATATTATAGTTTTATTGTAGAAATATTATAGCTTGTCTGTTTTTTGGAGTACTTCTAGATTTATTGTAGATATATTGTTGAAAAGTTGTAGTTTGTATGTATATGTCTTCCTCTGCATTTTTCATGCAACCAATTAATTGCTTTTTACCACATAATGTAGGTACCATATTACCATTGGCATATGCTATTGTTGATTCAGAAAAAGATGCATCATGGAAGTGATTTTTTGAGCAATTAAAACATGCATATGGTGAAAGACCAAATATGTGTGTTGTTTTGGATCGGAATGAGAGTATCTTGAAGGCAACATCTATTGTTTATCCCGGCATGCCACATTATTCTTGCATGTGGTATATTTGGACAAATATAAGGGCAAAGTTCAAGAAGGGTAATCTAAAGTTAAGCGAATTGTACTTTGCCGTGGCACGATCATACACGCTTGATGAATTTAATGAAAGGATGTCAAAGATTAAAGAGATTGACCCGCGTGTTAAAGCATACTTATACGATATTGGCTATCATAGATGGTCTCGAGTACATGCTACGGTAAATAGAACTTGGACTATGACATCAAATATTGCTGAGTCGTTGAATGCTGTAACAAAAGATGCAAGAGAGCTGCCGATAGTAGAACTATTAGAGTATATGCAGACTCTTCTTGAACGTTGGACTAATGAAAAGTTATTTAAAGCAAATGGTACATTCACATACCTTGGGTTTAAATTCAACAAAGAGTTGGACAACAGAATATTGTCGCACAAGCTTAGAGTAAGATCTGATCATTTATTGCATCCTAGACAAGCTCCTGAGGTGCATCTTGTGACTGACTAGAGGAGGCCTCCAGTAGGTCTGCCAACTGGATGACTACATCATCCGCTCTGGGAATCATCCTCTTCCTCTTGGGAGGCCTCTGGGACTGCTCGGGATAGGGACGAGCTGATGGTACTGGGTCCTATAGCAATAAGTCCAAAGGCAGATGATCTGCCTTCATCCTGTCAACATCAACCCTCAGCGTCTTTACGGACTCCTTGGAAGCCCGCGTCTTCCTCAACTTCTTGTGCTCCTTAGCAAGCTCCTTGAGAGCCTTGCTGTGTGAATCAACTACATATGTGAGCACCTTCTGAGTGTCGAAGATTTTCTTTTGGTTGGGTAGAATCTCTTTGAGGGCATCCTCTATGGACTGTGGGACCTGTGGAGGCGGAGGTGCCGACTGAGCCTCAACTGTAGTAGTGAGGATAGACAACTTGGATGACGTTGTCTGCATCCAGTTGTTGAAACTGAGAAGAGCCTAGCTCAGTCGATGTGCAGTCACTAAATAAGCTCGGGAAGAGGGTATCTCTGGGTCAGCTGAAGTGGATGGGCCAAGAGGAATGTCTGTAGAGGTGGAGGCAGGCTGAGCAGGAGCCACTACCACAACTGGCTCTTCAGACTGGGCAGTTGGAGCAGTAGCTGTTCCCTTAAAGTTCTTGCTCTTTGGGTTGTCATCCTCCTACATGTTGTACCAAGAGAATGGGGCCCTCGTTTTGACCTTGATATCAAATGGCCTCTTTTCAACTTTGAGGTCTCTGAAGTACATAGTCAAGAAGCTGGGGAAAGGGTAGTTTCTGTCATGCTCATTGCCTACAAGTGTGATTACCCTAGACATTACATTTCCCACATTGATCGGGTACCCCGCCATGATTGAAGCCACCAAAACAGCCTGGTGAAGAGGGAGGGAGTTGTCATGAGTAGTGGGGTCCAGTCTTCTACACACAAAAGTTTCCCACCCCTTTGCCTCGAAGTTCAAACTTCTTCTCAGAATCTTGATGCATGCATTCAACCAATCGGGGGTGGTACCTGGGATTGCCAAATACTGTGCCAACCAGGGGTGGACCTCCTCGCCCATTTCCATCTTCGCCATAAATAGTGCATCCTCCTCCTCATCAAAGCCAAGGTAGTCATTTATTGTTTTCCCATCAAACATCACCTTCAGATTTCGCACCTTGGTCACTTTTGTGCCCTTTTTGATGTGGGAAACGTTGGTGCGGAATTCATTGACCAAGTGCTCATTGGCATCTATACATTCACCTAAAAAGTACTCCCAGTTAACTCTCTTTCTAAACTGCCTCCTCACATTGGGGTTGTGAGGCAGTAAGTCCCTATCCACAAAGCTCCTCTCCGGGATTAATTTCCTCACCGACCACCATTCCCTAAACTTGTGATAAGCTACATCACTGACAAATCGGTCTCGCCACACTTCCGGTTTCCTAGTTCTCGCAACCCCACCAACCTGAGGTTCACCACCTTCTCCTACTTGTCCTTCTCTTCCTACCTCCTCATCGTCTCCTACTGCACCCTCTCCGGATAATGAAGCTGTGGGAGAGGTGGAGTATTCATCCCCACCACCTTCAGTTGAGCCCTCAGACGACCCAGAAGATACATTTACTGATGCTTGGGCAGCGGGGGAAGTGGGAGGAGTGTCTCTTAGTCTATTTCTCTCCAGCCAGTTAGGGTTGTACTCTGGGATTGAGTTTGAAGATATCTCCCTGGAGGGCTCATACTCACTCCCAAACATGTCAATGGCCCTATCAGTAGCTTTAATCACCTTCCTCATGTTTTTAATGTATTACTGGGCTTGAACAGTCAATCTTACCATTTTTGTTTCCCTCCCCGGGAGGATTCTCCTTTACCTGGTTGTTTAGAGCCCTTCCCCTTTGTTTCACCATTGTCTGCAAACAAGTTCAGGTATGCTCTGTTAGTATCAGTAGATTCAATTAAGTTCACAGTTGCAGAAGAATAAAAGTTGCAGACAGTTGCAGAAATCACACAGTACGGACCGCAAAAAATGGTGTGCGGCCGCACAGAGGCCAATGCGATCTGCACAAAGGTGGGGTTCAGACTACCCACTCTCTGAACAATTGCTCTGCGGACCGTACAAAAAGGCAATGCGGTCCACATTGAGGCACCGCGGACCGCACTAAATGCAATGCGGCCGCGGTCCTCGAAGATCAGGCTTCAGGACTTTCAGCAATGCAGTCCGCACAAAATGTTATTGCGGACCGCACAAGAGCATTGCGGACCGCACAAAAACCACTACGGTCTATACTGAGTGCCCAGTTGCGGCACTAACTTAGGATTCAAAATAATTTGCTTTTAAGTCCAATATTTCACCTTAGTAAGGTTCTTAAGTGATTGCCCATTGTTTTAAACCACCTAATTCTACTTTAATCAAAGAATTAATTACCTTAACCTAACCAATTGAAGAAAATACAGGAATACTAGAATAAAAGACAAGAAAAACAAAAAGTTGAGGAGAATAACAAAATTAAAGCAATTAAAAAGAAGTTAAGTTACCAGTTGTGAGATGAAATGAAGATTAATGAATCCAAGCAATTGATTACGAGCAACAGGGGTGACAAACAGTGCTTTAAGAGTTCTGAGAGTTCAAACATCGAAAAGTGTAAAAGGAGGGCCTCAGGCCCTGTTTATAGAAAAGGACCTGGGGCCCAGCTTACCAACCCAGTGCGGACCACCCAAAATGGACTGCGGACCGCACAAAATGGACTGTGGTCCGCATTACACAGCATGCTTCAAGTTTGAGAAGGCAACTCACTGTCATCCCCACAAAATGTCATGCGGCCGCAGTGGTCCACCGCGGACCACACAAAATGTAATGCGGCCGCGGTTGAAAACTTCAGAGAGTTGTACATTTCATCCTTCATCAATACGGTCCGCACTAAATGTAGTACGTCCGCATTGAAAACTTCAGAGACCTGACACTTTTTCCACTATATCCTGCACTGCATCAACACAATCCTGTAGCATCTCACAACCAGTTAGGCCAAAAATAAATCCTATACTACCATGAAAATCAAAGAAAAACAAGAAGAAAAATACATGGGTTGCCTCCCAAGAAGCGCCAGATTTAACGTCGCGGCACGACGCAGGTTCCATCAAATCATTTGAGATGAAGAAGTGCCACTACATGGCTGCCATCAATTTTTCCCAAGTAATGCTTGACCCTATGCCCATTCACTCTAAAAACTTCCCCATTTTTGTTCTTTAAATCAAGAGCACCAAACGGGGTCACACACACCACTTCAAAAGGTCCACTCCATTTTGATTTAAGCTTTCCTGGAAACAGACGTAACCGAGAGTTGAACAAGAGAACAAAATCACCAACTTTGAACTCCTTGCTACGAGCATATTTATCATGAAGGTACTTCATCTTGTCCTTGTACAAGGACGAACTGGAGTAGGCATGGAATCAGAATTCATCAAGTTCATTAAGCTAATCCACACGAAGATTAGCTACAACATCCCATTCAAGATTTAGCTTCCTCAAAGCCCACATGGCCTTGTGCTCTAACTCGATCGGTAGATGGCAAGCTTTCCCACACACCAACCGATACGAAGACATTCCAATCGGAGTCTTGTAAGCAGTCCTATAAGCCCATAGATCGTCATCCAACTTCTTTGACCAATCAGTCCTATTTGCATTGACCATCTTTGACAATATGTTTTTGATTTCCCTGTTAGAGACTTCAACTTGACCACTTGCTTGAGGATGATAGGGAGTAGAAACTTTGTGATTGACACCATACTTTGAAAGCAAAGTGTCAAAAGCTCTATTGCAAAAATGAGACCCCCCATCACTTATGATTGCACGAAGAGTACCAAACCTTGTAAAGATGCTCTTCTTGAGAAATGCAACAACACTCTGGTCCTCATTGTTGGGTAAAGCCACGGCTTCGACCCACTTTGAAACATAGTCCACCGCCACAAGAATGTATGTTTTCCCATACAAGCTAACAAACGGGCCCATAAAGTCAATGCCCCATACGTCAAAAATATCAACTTCAAGGATGGTATTGAGAGGCATCTCACCTTTCTTCGAAATTCCACCCGCTCTTTGATATTCATCACACCTCTTTACAAGTTCACTTGCATCTTTGTACAAAGTTGGCCAATAAAACCCACAACTAAGAACTTTGGAGGCCGTCCTCGCCCCGCCATGATTGCCACCATAGAGAGAGGAATGAGAAGCCTCCAAGATACTCAATTGCTCTTCCTCCAGGACACACCTTCGGATCACACCATCCGTGCAAATCTTGAACAAGTATGGCTCATCCCAATAGAAATCTAAACTATCCCGCTTGAGCTTCTTCCTTTGGTTAGAAGAGAGCTCACACGGGATTATACCAGTCACAAGGAAATTAGCAATATCGACAAACCATGGCATATCATTCATCGACACCGAAAGGAGTTGTTTGTCAGGAAATGAATCATTGATCTCTAGGCTGTCACGAGGCCTCCCCTCCTTCTCTAAGCGGGACAAGTGGTCCTCCACTTGGTTCTTACTACCCTTCCGATCCACAATCTCCAAATCAAACTCTTGAAGTAACAAGACCCATCGCATCAGTCTAGCTTTGGAATCCTTCTTCGTCATCAAGAACCGGAGTGTGGCATGGTCGGTATGAATAATAACCTTAGCACCCATAAGATACGGTCGGAATTTTTCCATTGCGAACACAATAGCCAAAAGTTCTTTCTCGGACACCGTGTAGTTCACTTTAGCATCATTCATTGTCTTGCTCGCATAGTACACCGGATGAAATATTTTGTTGACTCTTTGACCCAAAACTGCCCCAACCGCAACATCGCTCGCATCACACATGAGATCAAAGGGCAAGCTCCAATTAGGTACGGTAATGATAGGAGTGGTAGTCAACTTATGCTTGAGAAGTTCAAAGGCTTGCATACATTTTTCATCAAACACGAACTTAGCATCTTTTTCCAACAACTTGCACAAGGGATTCACTACCTTCGAAAAGTCTTTGATAAATCTCCGGTAGAACCCCGCATGCCCAAGAAAACTTCGGACTCCCTTGACAGATGAAGGGGGAGGGAGCCTAGAAATCACATCAATTTTTGCTTAGTCTACCTCAATGCCATGCTTTGAAATTTTATGCCCAAGAACTATGCCCTCTTCCACCATAAAGTGGCATTTCTCCCAATTGATAACAAGATTGGTTTCTTCACAACGGGCCAAGACCCTATCAAGATTTTTCAAGCACTCATCAAATGAATCCACCAAAATACTAAAGTCATCCATGAATACCTCCAAAATGTCTTTCACCATATCGGTGAAAATGGCCATCATACACCGCTGAAATGTAGTCGGTGCATTACACAACCCAAAAGGCATCCTAGAAAAAGTAAAGGTGTCATATGGACAAGTGAATGTGGTCTTCTCCTGATCTTTTGGAGCAATCAAGAATTGGTTGTACCTAGAATACCCATCCAAGAAACAGTAGAAGGCACGCCCAACAAGTCAATCTAACATCTGATCAAGAAAAGGCAAAGGAAAGCGATCCTTGAGGGTCACTTTATTCAACTTGCGGTAGTCCATGCATACCCTCCAACCTGTGACGATTCTTATAGGAATCAACTCATTTTGTGAATTTGTAACCATGGTCATGCCACCCTTCTTTCGTACACATTGCACCGGTGAAGTCCAAGAGCTATCAGAGATGGGGTACACAATCCCGGCATCCAACCACTTGATCACCTCCTTTTTCACAACTTCTTGCATTTCCTTGTTCAACCTCCTTTGATGCTCCAAGGAAGGCTTTGCATCATCTTCCAGAATAATCTTGTGCATACAGAATGTGGGGCTTATCCCACGAATATCAGCTAAAGTCCATCCAATTGCCTTTTTCTGCTTTTGAAGTACCGCTAATATGGCATCAACCTGCATGTTAGTAAGACAAGAGGAAAGAATAATTGGCAAAGTAGAATTTGAGCCTAAGAACTCATACCTGAGGTGTGGAGGCAGTGGTTTCAACTCCAACACTGGAGGCTCCTCAATTGAAGGTTTTGTTGTTGGAGTCTTTCTATTCTCGAGGTCCAAAGTTAATTTCCTAGGCTCATAAGAGTAAAGCATTCAAGCACTCCACTTGGCTTGCATCCTCATTGACATCAAGATTCAATAATACGGCCTTCAATGGGTCCTCCACATTGATCATTGCACTGGTGTCATCAATTATCACTGTTGTAATGAGGTCCACAAAAGAGCACACCTCGGTAGTGTTGGGCTGCTTCATTGATTTGCACACATGAAAGACCACTTTCTCGTCACCCACCCGGAAGGTGAGTTCCCCTGCTTCCACATCAACTAAGTCCTTCCCCGTAGTAAGGAAAGGTCTCCCTAAAATGATAGGAACTTCATAATCTACCTCACAATCCAAGATCACAAAGTCAGTCGGCAAGATAAATTTGTCCACCCGGACAAGCACATCATCAATAATACCCAATGGTCTCTTCATCGTTCTATCTGCCATTTGTAATCTCATAGAAGTCGGCCTCGGTTGCTCAATACCCAAAGTCTTGAAAACGGAATAGGGCATCAAATTGATACTAGCCCCTAAATCATATAGAGCTTTAGCAAAATCCGCATTCCCAATGGTGCAAGGAATGGTGAAAGCACCGGGATATTCAAGCTTCGGTGCTATTGAATGCACTATTGCACTAACTTGGTAAGTCATCTTTATAGTTTCACAATCCATATACCGCTTCTTTGTTACCAAGTCCTTCATGAATTTAGCATAGCCCGGAATTTGTTCAAGAGCCTCCACCAAAGGCACATTGATGGATAAGATCTTCATCATGTCAATGAACTTTTTAGACTGATTTTCATTTTTCTGCTTCACGAGACTTTGAGGATAAGGCGGAGGTGTCCTTGGCAAAGAAGCCTTGGCTTTAGGCACAACCGGCTCCGACATGTCTAATATGTGTTCCCTAGACGGGTTCACATCATTTTGAGTTTCCACCTCGACATCTTGAATATCAATCCTCACTTCTTCATTCACATTTTCATCAATCACATTTTCAACCACCAAAGGAACTTCATCTTCTTGCAACTCAACATCATCATCCACAACTTGCTTTTGTTTGGAGGCATGCATATCACTGCCTCTCTCACTTCTTGTTGTTACTGCCATAACATGATTGTTCCCACCCTTCGGGTTCACTACCATATCACTTGGTAGCGCACCTTTAGGGCAAGTATTTAAAGACTGTGAGATTTGGCCTAACTGTACCTCCAAGTTTCTGATAGAGGTATTGTGGGAAGCCAACTGAGCATTCGAGTCTGCATTCTTCTTCTTCATCTGCTCGAACATCATTTCAATTCTACCCATATCATTGCTAGAAGAACTAGGACCTTGAGATAGAAATGGGGGCGGATTGTTCGGTTGTTGGTACATTGGGGGCCTTTGAAAGCCTTGCCCCCGGGTTTCCTTGGTTTTCATTGTTCCATCCACCTTGATTGTTATTACCACCCCAATTGTTGTTATTACCATTCCAATTTCCTTGGTTGCTTTGATTGTTGTTCTGATTTCCCCAGTTGTTATTTTGGTTGTTGTTCCCCAATTACCATTGCCTTGTTGTTGATTGACCCAATTGCCTTGGGGTCTCCATTGCTGTTGGTTGGAAGAATTGTCTCTTTGGCCTTGATAATTATTCACGTATTGCACCTTTTCACTTTGTTCAGCATAACCATCATTTTGAAATCCACCACAATCATTATCAAATTGCTCTGAATTCCCTTGGTTCTGTTGCCCTCTTTGTCTTCTTTTGTTGACAAGCATGTTAATACCCTCCATGGAATTCACTTGGCGTAGATTTTGAACTTGTTGCAACTATGTCTTTGCTAGTTGGTTCATTGTAGTTGTCAACTCAGCTATAGCCTGCCCATGATCATGTATTTCCTTGTGCAAATGGATAACCGTGGGGTCACCCTGGGGCACATTGGCTCTACTTTGCCAAGCGGAAAAAGTGTCAGCCATCTCGTCAAAAATGTCACAAGCCTCATCATACGACAGCTTCATGAAGTTGCCCCCAACAAGTTGGTTCACTATGCATTGGTTTGTTGTATTAATGCCCCGGTAGAAGGTTTGTTGGATCATCGCCTCAGTCATATCATTGTTGGGGCATTCCCTCACCATTGTTCTATAATGCTCCCAAATCTCATGCAAAGGTTCTGTGGGCTCTTGCTTGAACGCCAAGATCTCATCTCTCAATGCAGCCATATGCCCCAGTGAGAAAATTTTTGCAATGAACTTGTCCGCCAACTCATCCTAAGTAGTGATGGAATGGTTGGGAAGTCGCTCGAGCCAATCCAATGCCTTCCCTCAAAGTGAGAATGGGAGGAGTCTCAACCTAAGAGCATCCTCGGACACATTAGTTTGCTTGCTCCCCCAACATGTATCCACGAACCCCTTGAGATGTTTGTAAGCATTTTGATTTGCAGCGCCCGTGAAATACCCATGTTGCTCTAGTAAGGTCAACATCACATTGGTTATTTGAAAATTGCCCGCCTGAATTCGGGGTGGGACAATAGCACTTGCATAGCCTTGGTTCGGAAGTACTCTAGGAGCCACTCTTGGAGGTGACGGAGGAGGCTCTAGGATATTGTCATTAGTATTAGCATTAGCCTGGCGGCCTCTACATTGTCCTTGAGGTACAAGAGGTACCTCATCATCTCCGATATCATCTACCTCCTCCTCCGCAATCACATTTCCAAGAGGGTCATTGGCGTTGTTCGCTGCCATTTGGTACCTGAGTTGTGACACAAACAAATTAGTAACAAAGAAGGAAAGAACGATACACAAAACTATTTAAATAGATAGCCAAAACCATTAGCTCCCCTGCAACGGCTCCAAAAAGTGATCGAAGCCTACCCTGCACTACTATTGAGTAGCGAGAGAGGGTCGAAGCAGCTTTTACCCGATTTAGGGTCGGGATCGATTTCCACATAGAGCTAGATGTTGGAGTCGGGTATCTATCTAATTTAGAGTTGGGTATGTGTTCCAAATTACACTTCTAAACATTTTTGGGTTTTTGTTTTACTTCTATTTTTATCAAACTACAATAGTAAATTAAACTAGAATAAGCTAAGAGTAAAATGTTGCGGGTTGTTCAAATGGTTTAAAAGACACTAGGGTAGTGACTTTTGCCTAGGTGGTCAATTGACAGATACTTGAGTCTAAGGCATGATTGACATATTTGGGGAGTATGATATAATGTTGCACAATTTTACCCACTCTACACCTCTCGGTGGTTCAAGTGATTTTGCCCGAATTGATTTTCTCAAGACCAATTGGGTATGCAAATTTGCACAAGCAATCAAGGCTCAAGTCGGGTATTACTCTCTCGAGGTTTAACCCTTTAATTGGGGCTATTAATCTCTTGAGTATGCTCCAATTCCTTGTTGGACCAATTTTAGAGACTCAAGCTCTATTTCTCAAGAAGAAATCAAGTCAACTAAACACAAACTAGTGTTCGCAACCACTAATTCAGCAATTAAACATGAAATTAGCCCAAATATCAAACACCCATAGTCAATCTAGCCCTAAAACACAAGACCCATCAATTACCCACACTAGGGTTGAGCCACAACCCTAGCTTATGGGTTGAGCAATCAAGCACAACTTGTGAGCCTTTGGGACTATTTTGTACACATTTCTAATCAAAACTTAAGCAAGAAGAAGTATAAAATGTAGCAAAATCCCTAGTTATCAGTCGTTTTTGGAGCTTTTTGAAGGGGATTGAAGAGGGATTCAAGGGGAATCACTTGGAGGTAAGATTCTTGGACTTAAAACTCAATTCTAATGTGAATTTCACCTAAATAATCATGCAAATTAAGCCAAAAATTGAAGAACTAGGGCTTAGAAACTTAGACCTTTGATTGAGGATTTGAAGGACCATTTGAGGTCGGATTTCAGAACTTCTGATATGTATGAAATCGTGGGGAGATAAGAAATCTATTGATTTAAAAATTATCGAATTCCGAGATGTGGGCTCGGGGGTCGGATTTTGGTAATTTCGGGATTTGTGTTGTAAATTGATTATTTTCGCTTGGGCTTCATTCCCTTAGTCTATTTTGACGTCCTCGTTCTAATTTTGGATAGATTCGACGCGAGTGGAGGTCGATTCGAGGGGCAAAAGGCATCACGAGATAGAGATTTGACCGGTTCGAGATGAGTAATGATTGTAAATGATGTTCTGAGGGTATGAAACCCCAGACTTGCACATCATTGTGCTATATTGAGGTGACGCACATGCTTGATGACGAGCGTGAGGTTGTGCACTATTGGAGATTGTGACTTGATCCATCCTGAATGACTATTTTACCGCGTATTTGACTAAAATCTATTTGCTTTCATCATGATTTGGGCTGAATGCCATATTTGGGTCTTATACCAACTATTTGAACCCTTCGAGGATTTTTATTGATATTTTCTCACTGTTTTAACTTTATAATTGAACTCAATCATGATATATTTCACTGTTTTCGTACTCAGCCATATTTACTACATTTTAAATACTTAAATGATCTTTTCAATGATAATTGGACTGAGAATCACTGTTTTACTGTTTCCCGAGGGGCTTGTGAGGATTTTGATTGAGTTAGGCCGAGGGCCTATATTGTGAGGAAACATTTGATACTGATTATGAGGCCTAGAGCCTGAGATATGTATGCCACGAGGTGGCTTGATTGATATGAGGCCGAGAACCTAGTGATGATGCCACGAGTTGGCTTGATATTGCGTTTGGGCGGTAAGGGGCCCCTCCAGGAGTCTACAGACCCCCAGTGAGCGCGGGTACCCATTGTGATATGACATTGAGCCCGAGGGGCTGGTATTGTTCTGAGATGTTGCCCGAGGGGCTGGTATTGTTCTGAGATGTTGCCCGAGGGGCAGATTTGTTGATACGGTGCCTGAGGGGCGAACCTTTATGTGTTTATCTTTTCTTAATTGCCTTTCAATTACCATGCTTAATTGTTGAAAAACCCTTTTCATGAAGTTAAATTTGAGTTAAAGGATTTTTACCTATCTTTCACTGGTTTACTGTTTTAAATATTTTTTACTGCTTCATTAAAGCATGCTTTTGTGCCTTACATGATTTCATGCTTTCAATATTTATTTATGATTATTACTCACTGAGTTAGACTACTCACTTTACTCCATGCACCCTGTGTGCAGATTCAGGCGTATCTGGTCCCACTCCCGTGTGCTGATCATTTCCGGCTCAGGCGGATCCGAGGAATCTCTAGGTAGCTGTTGGCATTTGCAGCCCGGAGCTCTTCCCTATCTTACTTCTTCATGTTCTTGGTTTTTTGTATTAAACTTTGTAGTTTGATTCGGAGTATTCCGGATTGTTTAGATGCTCATGACTAGTGAACCCCAGTATCGGGCTGTGTTGGGTTGTATTCCGCAAATTATGCTATTATCTGTTAACTTTGGGTTATCTTATCATGATTTAGATTTATTTCTTATGGTTTAACTGTTAATAATTGGAAATGGGTAGTGTCGGCTGGCCTTGTCTTCACGAGAGGCACCATTACGACCGGGTCCGGGTTTAGGGTCGTGACAAGTTGGTATCAGAGCCTAGGTTACATAGTTCTCACGAGTCATAAGCAGATTTAGTAGAGTCTTGCGGATCGGTACAGAGACGTCTATATTTATCCTCGAGAGGCTGCAGAACCTTTAGGAAAAACTTCACATTCTTGAAATTCTTGTCGTACGAGTTTGTTGATTCGAGGACTAAACTTCTGTTATTCTATTCTCTCACAGATGGTGAGGACACGCATTGCTGGTCAGGATGGACGACCACTAGTACTACCAGTTGTGGCCACTAAAGGCCGAGGATGTGGTCGTGGTCGCGGTAGGGGCAGAGGTGTGGCCCGTACATCAGCTAGGGCAGCACCTGCAGATCTACCAGTAGCCCTAGTTCAGGATCATGTCCCAGTTATGGATGCTCCAGCAGCACTAGCTCAGGCACCAGCTGTGCTCATTGTGATTTCGGTTCTTCAGGAGGCCTTGGCTCAGATCTTATCAGTTTGCACTAGCCTAGCTCTGGTAGTTTCATCCACTACAGCCGCAGCTACTTCTCAGGCCGGGGGAGGTAATCAGACTCCCACCGCTCGCACACCTAAGTAGGTCGTGCAGGGACTTTAGATGCCAGGGGCACCTCCAGCCCAGCCGGTTGTACCAGCTTAGGAGTTTGTGGTACCAATTATGCCGGACAACGAACAACGTCGACTAGAGAGGTTTGGCAGACTCCAGCCTCCAACTTTTAGCGGTATAGAAGGTGAGGATGCCCAGGGTTTCTTGGACAAGTGTTAGAGGATGCTTCGTACAGTGGGTATTCTGGAGACCAGTGGGGTCGTTTTCACTACTTATCAGTTTTCTGGAGCTGCCTTCACTTGGTGGGAGGCTTTTGAGAGGCGTAGGCCTGTTGGTGCAGCACCCCTTACCTGACAGCAGTTCTTCGTTCTCTTTCTAGAGAAGTATGTGCTGCAGTCTCGTAAAGAGAAGCTACGCGGGCAGTTTGAGTGGTTGCATCAGGGGGAGATAACCTTGATGCAGTATGAGATGAGGTTCTCCGAATTAGCTTGTCATGTTATTTGGTTGGTTCCGACATATAGAGAGAGGATTAGGAGGTTTGTTGATGGCCACACTTATCAGCTTCGTATTCTCATGATCAGGGAGAGGGTGATTGGTGATACTTTCGAGGAGGTTGTGGATATTGCCTGTGAGATTGAGTTTGTTCATCGCCATGAGCAAGAGGAGAGGGAGGCCAAGATGCCTCGAAGATCTGGTAGTTACAGTGGTACTCCTTCGAGAGGTCAGTTTCAGCACGGCAGAGGTCGTCCCTTCAAGCATGCTCAGCTAGCTCACCCAGGTTATCGTGGGGCGTCATCGGGTCAGGGTTCTCACAGTTCTCATCAGGGCCAGTCATCACTTAGTGCCCTTCCGGCTCAAAGTTCATCTCGTGCTCCATTAGTTCAGGGCTTTTCTATGCCGAGTGCATCTGCTAGTCATACCGGTGCTAGGGGTTCCCTTCAGTCCCCTTCTCCAGCACCAGGGAGTTATTATGAGTGTGGAGAGATGGGTCATATATAGAGGCAGTGCCTTCATCGTCTTGCAAGTTCATCTCAACAGAGGGGTCAGTCATCGGCTTAAGCTCCAGTTACTTCACCACCACCCACCCAGCCAGCTAAGGGTGGAGGTCAGTCAATTAGGGGTAGCCTAGAGGGGGAGGTCAATCAGGTGGCGGTCAGTCCTATTTCTATGCACTTCCAGGCAGACCCGATGTTATTACTTCAAATGTTGTTATTATAGGTATTGTTTCAGTCTGCCACAGAGATGACTCTGTAATATTTGATCCAGTTTCCACTTTTTCTTATGTGTCATCATACTTTGCTCGTTATTTAGGTACGCCCCATGAGTTTCTTGCTTCACTTATTCATGTATATACCCCGGTGGGCGATACTGTTATTGTAGACTGTGTGTACCGGTCGTGTTTGGTGACTATTGGGGGATTGGAGACCCACATGGATCTTTTATTATTGTGTATGGTGGATTTCGATGTCACTTTGGGCATGGATTGGCTATTTCCATGTCGTGCTATTTTGGGCTGTCATGCTAAGATAGTGACATTGGCTATATCGAGTGTTCCACGGATTGAGTGGTGGGGTGTGACTGATTATGTTCCCAGTAGAGTGATATCATTCATGAAAGCCCAGCGTATGGTTGGGAAAGGTTATCTTTCGTATCTAGCCTTTGTGAGGGAGGTCGGTGGTGAGACTCCCAGTATTGATTCTGTTCCAGTTGTGAGGGATTTTCCTAATGTGTTTCCTGGAGACCTGCCGGGCCTGCCACCGGATAGGGATATTGATTTTGGTATTGACCTGATGTCGGGCACTCAGCCCATTTCTATTCTGTCGTATCATATGGCACCAGCAGAGTTGAAGGAATTAAATGAGCAGCTTCAGGAACTCCGTGATAAAGGGTTGATTCGGCCTAGTGTGCCACCTTGGGGTGAGCCGGTTCTATTTGTGAAGAAAAAGGATGGCACTATGAGGATGTGCATTGATTATAGGCAATTGAACAAGGTAACAATCAAGAACAAGTATCCTTTGCCTTGCATTGATGATTTATTCGACCAGCTTTAGAGAGCGAGAGTGTTCTCCAAGATTGAACTTCGTTCAAGTTATCACCAGTTGAAGATCAGACACTCGGATATTCTTAAGACGGCTTTCAGGACCCAATATGGTCATTATGAGTTCTTGGTGATGTCTTTTGGGCTGACCAACACCCCAGTAGCGTTCATGCATTTGATGAACAGTGTGTTTCGGCCTTATCTTGACTCGTTTGTCATAGTCTTCATTGATAATATTCTGGTGTATTCGCATAGTCAGGAGGAGCACGTGGAGCATTTGAGAGTTGTGTTGCAGAGATTGAGGGAAGAGAAGCTTTATGCAAAATTCTCCAAGTGTGAGTTTTGGTTCAGTTCAGTGGCTTTCTTGGGGTACGTGGTGACCAGCAGGGTATTCAGGTTGATCCGAAGAAGATAGAGGCAGTTCAAAGTTGGCCCAGACCATCCTCAACCACAGTGATTCGCAGCTTTCTTTGTTTGGCGGGTTATTATCGCCGGTTTGTTCAGGTATTCTCATCTATCGCATCACCCTTGACCAAGTTGACTTAGAAGGGTGCTTCATTTGTATGGTCAGACGAGTGTGAGGAGAGCTTTCAGAAGCTCAAGCCAACTTTGACCACAGCTCCGGTGTTAGTTTTGCCATCAGCTTCAGGTTCATATACCATGTATGTGATGTTTCGAGAGTTGGTATTGGTTATGTATTGATGCATGAGGGTAAAGTTATTGCTTATGCTTCTCGTCAATTGAAGCCTCATGAGAAGAACTACCTCGTTCATGATTTGGAGTTGGCTGCCATAGTTCACGCATTGAAGATTTGGAGACATTACTTGTATGGTGTGTCTTGTGAGGTGTTTACTGATCATCGTAGCCTCCAACACTTATTCAAGTAGAAGGATCTTAATTTGAGGCAGTGGAGATGGTTAGAGTTGCTAAAGGATTATGATATCACTATATTGTACCATCCGGGGAAGGCCAATGTGATAGAAGATGCTTTGAGCCGAAAGGCAGTGAGTATGGGGAGTTTGGCATATATTTCATTTGGGGAGAGACATCTTGCAGTTGATGTTCAGGTCTTGGCCAATCGGTTCGTGAGGTTGGATATTTCGGAGCCCAGTCGGGTATGAGTTGTCACACTTCCTATTTTTGCCTAAACCCCGATAAAAGGGTATAAAGGAGTTTTTCCAATTAAAAGACAATCGAAACGGGATTATTGCAATTAAAGATTCAGAGTCGCCACTTGGGAGATTTATGGTGTCCCAAGTCACCGGTTTAAAATCCTGAATCGAGGAAAGGTTGACTCTGTATTACAGTCCGCGAATAAGAAATCAAAGTAAGGAATTCTGTTAACCCGGGAGAAGGTGTTAGGCATTCCCGAGTTCCGTGGTTCTAGCACGGTCGCTCAACTGTTATATTCGGCTTAATTATCTGATTTTAAACAATTATGAACCTATGTGCAAATTTTAACTTTAAAACCGCTTTTAATATTTCAGGAAAACTCAAGGTCATTTAAAGCATATTGCGAGCCACGCCACATGAAATGCACCCATGGTTCACGACACGCTCTATTTAACCTTGTTGGAAATTAGAATCAGGTCACATGAAATACACTCCCGGATTTATAACATGCAAATCACAACTACGTCGTGGGAACCATACCTGTAGCCATGATAATTATTATAACGCCCCAGAAGCACACTATGATGTTCATGATTCTTCCTAATCTTCGAGATTATCGAAGAAATGAAATTAAATTGCTTTCACATTACTAATCAAAAGGCAAGCATTAGTTTGTTGCTACGAGTATCACAACTTCAACAGACAACTCCACCCTAAAGGAAAGAACACAGCACATGATCCCTAACATAACATTGATTCTGTAGTGCATATAAAATAAAACAAGACAATTAAGAAATATAAGAGCAAATTCGATAGGTCGTCCAAATTAGAACATATTCAATGATTAACAGCGTAAACTGTATCATCCCAATTCATTCAATTACTTATCGCGTTGGATCATAAACAAAAGCAACAATCATTCACTGCAAGCTTTTCTTATGGAAGATATTTTAAGAAAATATTTATACCTTTCACGACATCGATGATGAACTCTCTTGAAATTGCATTACAAACAAATACCAAAATCTTCGTCTACCTGCTGCGAACTCAAATCCGACGACCTCCGGACGGAACTCGAACTAGAAACCAACGATAGTACCTCGACGAATGGCTGAAACGGAAACTCGGACAACGACCTCCGCCGAACTCAAAGCTCGCTGAAAAGAGATGCTAAACGAGCTTGAGTTGATAAAACTTACTAGCTATTCTGTTTCATGGGTGGCTATGGAGGGTGGTCGTTTGGCGTGATGTTTCTGTTACTGGCGACGGACAACGACTGGTGAAAGGCTAGGCGCTGGATTTTGGGTCTGTCCGGCGGGTCAAAGCTGACGAGATGGGTGGTGGGGAGCTGGGTGTTGGGTCGTTCTAGGTTGAAGCAAGTGAAAATGAAGGGCGTTGTTTGGTTCGCCGGCGATGGGGTCAGAGGTGGTCGGCGTTGTGGAAAAGAAAAGGCTGGTTTTGGGTTAAGCAGCCATGGGAGATGGTATTCTCCTCTGAAGGAGGAGCTCTGTCCGTAGGGGGGGTCACTCTGGTGTTCATTTTGAAGAAGAAAACGAATGGGGGGTCCCTTTTTTTGAAAGGCTGCGCAGCTTTTTGTCCTCCGTTTTTCAGCCTTCCTTTTCAGCGATTTTCCCTAGACCCTTAGTCTTAGGCGTTACTTCTTTTTTTATAGAGTCTAGGTTTTTGGTAGGGTTTTTAGGTTATGGAGTATGGACCTAGGAATTATGGGCTTGGAAATTATGGGCTAGGTCCAAAATTAGGCCTAAAAATGGGTTGCTCGAGCCCAAGCTTTATTCTTTTCCCGCGAACAAGACTAAAAATACGATCTCAATTATTAATTAGTCCTACTATTCAAATAATTATTAAAATAAAACTAACCATTAAAACAAATCTATTTTTGTTATTTTCAAATATCATATTAAAATAAAAATACGATACTATTTTTTTGTATTATTATATATATATTTTAGTTAAAAATGACTACAAAACATTAATGAACGTATTTTTGTAATTTTGTTTTCTTGTAATAAAATAGAGTAAAAGAGTCAAAATTACTTAAAATATCTATATTATGCCTAAATTTAATATTTATGCGCTAAAATATGAAAACTCTTGGGGAGGGTCAAAAATCACATGTCTACAGCTGCCCCTCTTTGACTGGAAAGACGTTGTATTTTCAGACAAAGAATGACTAGACAGATTTTTGACCCGACCCTTATTTGGAGAGACTAAAACTAAGAGAAAAGGGGAATGTGACTGAGCCCTGGTATCTGAGCTGCCTACATATCCTTGGCTATAAAGGAATCAGGTCACGTGTAGTTCAGAAGTGAATGAGGTGATGGAGTATACCGAGGTGGAGAGCCAGTCAAGGTGCCGTTCCGCCGAGGTTCCGATCCGCAGTCCTGTTATTACATCAAAAATCAAAACATGAAAAAGACTAGCTAAGCCTTATCAACTATGAGTTACAAGATTCCTATCTATAAGTCTTCTGAAGCTTGATCTTGAGTCTTAAGTGGTTCTTCATGCAGACTTTAGATTTGAACCTTAACGCTTGCTAGTTACAGGTGCTAGCTCGTTCTTCTTCAGATTTTCGAACCAAGACCGGACATGTAGTGCTTGTGACCTCATCCATGTTTTGAGCAGCTCACATCCTTCATCAACTTCTGCATTTGGGTGAACTTGTTGCCTTTCTCTCTTTTTCCTTTATTATGACTAACTTCTGTTGATCATCTAGGACTGCTGACTCGCATTCTTGACGTGACCTTCTTTGTTACTGACCTGAATTGCATTCTGAATTGAATTCCCTTTTTTCCAGGTGGGCGCCTGATTGCTGAACCTGAACCGTCTTCTCTTGTTACTTGACACGGTTTTCCCTTGCACCTTGAACCATTTTCCCCTTAAACTTGAACTGTCTTCCTTCGAAACTGCTTTCCCTTGAAACTCAAGTTGTCTTCCTTTGACACTGCTTTCCCTAGAAACTTGAGTTGTCTCCCCTTGTTCTCCAGGTGGGCGTCTGATTACAACAAAACAGACAAAACTAAGAAATTTTTCTGCCCCAGTTTGCACGAGGAAGATTTGTGAGTTGTTAGCAAAATTGTAAACCACTTGTACTATTGATGCAATGATGAAAGTAAACTAAATAATAGACTAGGAAAACTATAAACTAATCTTGACCAAAGTAAAAATTGACCCTATTCTCCAGGCGGGGCCCCTGACTGCTAACTTGAAATGTATTCCCTGCTCTCCAGGCGGGCTCCTGACTGCTGAACTTGAAATGTATTCTCTGCTCTCCAGGCGGGCTCCTGACTGCTAACATGAAATGTATTCCCTGCTCTCCAAGCTGACTCCTGATTGCTGACTTGAAATGTATTCCCTGCTCTCCAGACGGGCTCCTGATTGCTGACTTGAAATATATTCCCTGCTCTCCAGGCGGGCTCCTGATGGCTGACTTGAAATGTATTCCCTGCTCTCCAGGAGGGCTCCTGACTTCTAACTTAAAATGTATTCCCTGCTCTCCAGGAGGGCTCCTGATTGCTGACTTGAAATGTATTCCCTGCTCTCCAGGCGAGCTCCTGACTTCTAACTTAAAATGTATTCCCTGCTCTCTAGGCGGGCTCCTGACTTCTAACTTGAAATGTATTCCCTGCTCTCCAGGCGGGCTCCTGATTGCTGACTTGAAATGTATTCCCTGCTCTCCAGGCGGGCTACTGATTGCTGACTTGAAATGTATTCCCTGCTCTCCAGGCGGGCTCCTAATTGCTGACTTGAAATGTATTCCCTGCTCTCCAGGCGGGCTCCTGACTTCTAACTTGATTGTATTCCCTGCTCTTTAGGCGGGATCCTGACTGCTAAACTTGAATGTATTCCCTGCTCTCCAGGCGGGC
The DNA here is from genome assembly GCF_000393655.2 of Nicotiana sylvestris. Classification (NCBI taxonomy): domain Eukaryota; kingdom Viridiplantae; phylum Streptophyta; class Magnoliopsida; order Solanales; family Solanaceae; genus Nicotiana; species Nicotiana sylvestris. The sequence continues at coordinate 98,168,734 of NC_091062.1, read as the reverse complement.
TCCTAATTGCTGACTTGAAATGTATTCCCTGCTCTCCAGGCGGGCTCCTGATTGCTGACTTGAAATGTATTCCCTGCTCTCCAGGCAGGCTCCTGATTACTGACTTGAAATATATTCCCTGCTCTCCAGACGGGCTCCTGATTGCTGACTTGAAATGTATTCCTTGCTCTCCAGGCGGGCTCCTGACTTCTAACTTGATTGTATTCCTTGCTCTCCAGGCGGGCTCATGACTGCTAAACTTGAATGTATTCCCTTCTCTCCAGGCGGGCTCCTTTGCTGACTTGAAATGTATTCCTTGCTCTCCAGGCGGGCTCCTGATTGCTGAACTTGAACTACTTCTCCCTATTCTCCAAGCGGGCACCTGATTTCAACAAAAATAGACAAAACAAAGAAAATTTTCTTGCCCCAGTTTGGCAGTTGGGCACATATGTGAGTGTTAAACTGAATCATATTCCCAAATATTACTAAGAATTTGAAAGCTAGGTCCCCTTATCCTGGGGGGGGGGGTCCTGACAATTCTTAATTAAATGACAATTTTAAATCTAAGTTATATCTTCTAAAGGTGTGACTTCTTCTAAATCTTGTTATCTAAGAGGGTCTTAAACTACTCCCCATTATCCAGGAGGGTCCTGAAACTCAAAATCAAGTCTTGTCCTAAAATAATGACACTTTTACGACTGAATTATACTACCCTACGACAGAATTTATGATACATCTTGTGATCTAATGGAAATCTTAAAACTAAGTCCCATTATTCAAGAGGGTCCTGAAAACTCCTAATTGAATCCTATCTCGATCATGCAAACTTCTAAGTCAACTTATATTCCTTTGGGATACATTTATGCTAGATTATGTTATTTCTGAACTTTAAACTTGGTCCCATTTTTCAGGAGGGTCCTGAAAATCAAAAATCAAACCTGTTTGGTGACTGCCTTTCTCTACGGAGGGTTTCTCTGAAACAACCGAAATTTTCTGCCCCTATTTTAATCAAAGAAAAATCTTGTCAGTTTAAAATGTGGTGGTTGGTTTGTGTCCTTGACTTTGAGGGCGATTGCTTCTTCACTTCCCATGATAACTGATTTCCACTCGAGGACCTTGCTTGTTTATGGACTAACCACTTTCTCTGTCGTCCTTATCATAGAAAATATCCCTCCTCCGTTCAGACCCAATTCCCTTTATCTGTTGCATTGCTCATGAACTGACATTTACCAACCTTTGTGTTTTACCGAAAATACCTTTGATCCGTCCACCTAACACCCTACATCTGTTGCACCGTGCTCTTGTGTTGACATGCACTGCACCTTTGTGTTTCTCATGAATTCCAAAGCACGTTAATTGCCATCCACTTAGTGCGCATGCTATTTTTTCCTGACTTAAATCACTGGCCTTGGCCTTGGCCTTGGCCTTGAAGTCTACTGTTCCCTCACTTGTCACGATAACTTTGATTTCTGCTTGGAAGACCTCGCTTGTCATTGGTTAACCACTTTCTTTGTTGATCTCATCATAGGGAATACCTTTGACCCATTCACCCAACATCCTTTATCTGTTGCACTGTTCACGAATTGAAATATACCAAACCTTTGTATTTCTGATGGACCCCAAAGCATGTTGATTGCTACCAACTCAGTGCGCTTGTCGTTCTTTCCTAACTTATGCCATTTTGATGTGCTGGCCAGATCTCGTTTTCTGTAATTGGAAAGCTGGTGGCAAATTTTGAAGTCATTTCTCACTTATTTTGACCAACAGACTCAGGAAGAGGAAGTAAACAAGACAAAAGAAACAGAGTAAAGGACAAAGGAAATAGATGATTCCTTACTAGAAAACTACCAAGTAGAAACCTATAAGATGAGGATACCAACTCTAATGACCATGACATGCACCTATAGCCTATTTTGTTGAGCAAGTCTGATGTTCAACTCCTGTTATACCTCTAAACCATGAAACTGGGCTTTAATGCTCCGATTATCCAATCTGATTCATAATCTTTATTCGACTTGTAGTGCCTGAAGGGTTTTCACCATCAAGCCTCTCTCATTTGTTCTTTCTCTCAACTTACCGTCACCTCAAGGTGCCCGTGAAGGTTTTCACCAATAAGACTCTCTCATTTTTATTTCTCTCAACTCCCGTTGCCTTACGGTGCCTTTGAGGGTTTTCACCGATAAGACTCTCTCATTTTCATTATTTTTCCTGCTTGGACCACAGTGTTGCCCCTAATATGAATCACCTCTATTTGCTCGACTTGGCATCTCTCGAAGACTGATCGGAATGTCTTTCTTCGGATCGTAATGTGGGCTTTTGGATGGGGTTAGAAAGAAAGGGTATCAAAGGCTCAAAACCTATCAAAAATGGGTTTAAAATTACAACTTTTGGAACCAGATTTCTTACAACAACCACAACTTCTGCCCCAGTTTCTTGCCTGGGGACTTTTGGATTTTTATTTTTATGAGACCGAACAGTGAGGCTGCCTACGTATCCTTAAAAGGAATCAGGTCGAACGTAGTTCATATCATAGAAATTACTTTGTTGTTGTGATTTTCTCTTTTCTCTTTCTTTTCTTTCTCTTTTTCTTTCTTTTCTCTTTTGTTGTTTTTCTTCTTCTTTCTCTTTTCTTCTTCTTTTTTTTCTTTTTCTTTTTTTCATTCTTTTCTTTCTCTTTCCTTTTCTTTCTCTTTTTCTTTTCTTCCTTTTCTTATCTTTCACGCTTGTGTTTCTAATATTCGCTACTGATTCCGAAAGAGGGGTATGAAAGAAAATAAATAAGGCTCAAAGGGGGTGACAAGGGATAAAGTGTTTAGATAGCAGAACAAAATGCATTCGTCATTCCAATCTCCAAAACATGCCAAGTACCAACAACATAATTAAAATAAACCAAGGAAAATATTTATAACATCTTTTGATAACCATATCCACACATTCGCCTTCTGCATCTGTTGAATACAAAGCACCATTGGACAACACTCTCACTCTCCTTACCACGAACGGCCCTTGTCAATTTGGAAAACTTGCCTTTAGCTTCCACCCGATGCGGCATGATCCATTTCAATAGAGTTTCTTTATGTTCTATCTGCCCCAATTTCACATGGTTCGGGCTTCCAGTGATCTCAAAATGCCTCTACTTACTTCCCTCAAATGTCCCTATCATCTTCAAAATTGTTCCATTGCTTCATAACTAAACTGATTTTTAAAACCAGTTTGAGAATTACGCGTGCATGTCATGTCACTAGAGTCAACTAGGAAAAGAACTAAAAAAAAGTAAAGAGAACTAAATGAAAATGACTAGAAATTACAGAAAACAGAAAATTGCATTAGACATATAGTGAAAGGGTTTGGACAACAAAACAAACAAACTAAACTGGGGTCACAAACCTAGAACAAACCTAGACAACACTAGACGGGCTACTATGACTAAACAAACTAGGCAAAATAAAAGGATAGAAGGGTTTGAGTCACAAGACAATATCCGGATTACAACCCTGAAATAACCCGGACAACAGAAATGACAACAAAATAAACCACCAAAACTCCTCCCTGGATAACCAAGAAAGGAGCGTCTTTCCAATTGTCAAGCTCGACATTTTAGCCACTGAATTCCGCATCAAAATTACTAGGACCCTCACAAACCTCCATCACATTGTTCTTAATAAATTGCTTTTGGGTTCCCTTTGTTGGCTCGTTCTTAAGATCAACCTCTGATAGCACTGAAAACTTTGCGGCGCGTGGACCTTCGAGGATCTCAGAAGAATTCTTATATTCCTTTTCAAAACAAATCATACTCACCATATGTGTCTCATTATACACAGGCGATGGACTTTGGCTAGTGTCTGCTGCATCTGGATTTTGCACGACAATGTCGCCTGCATCAATAAGCTTCTGAATCGCATTCTTCAGATTCCAACACTTCTCTATGTCATGCCCCAAGGCGTCTGAGCAATAGGCGCACCTTTGAGAAAAATCAAACTTCTTTGGAAGAGGGTTTGGCATTTTTATCTAGGTAGGCTTCAACTTGTCCAAATTCCTTAGCCTCTGGAACAGACTGGCATATGACACTCCCAATGGAGTGAATGTTTTCTTCTTTTGTAACCTCTCGTTCCTAAAGGCTTGACTGGGCCAGAAGACTGATCTAGGGGGTTTTCGATAGGCTCGTGGGGGTAGATAGGCATTTTGTGGAGCTGGGTACTGGAAGAGTGATGTACGACTTTGGGAGTTTTGTGGAGAAAAGGGGTATTGGGGAGGATTATCTGGTGCATAAGGATATCCACGGGGACGATGTCGAGGCTGGAAGTGTTGATCGGGAAAGCCCATTGGATCATCTTTTCTGTTTCTCTTTCTTCCACCCAAGCTTACTGGGATGTTCTGAATGTTTTTCGAACAACTCATGATTTTGCCTGACTTGATTCCCTCTTCTACTAGCTCCCCCATTTTTAACACATCATTGAAAGGCTTCCCCAGGGCCGGGATCAAATGACTGAAGTAGGTGGCCCCTGAGCTTGTAGGAAAAGCTCAACCATTTCTTCTTCACCAATCGGGGTATTGACTCGAGCAGCCTTCTCCCTCCATCTGAGCCCAAACTCTCTAAAGCTTTCCTCCGGCTTCTTTTCTATTTTAGATAGGGAGAAGCGGTCTGGGGTAACACCCGATCTGTATTGAAAGTATCGAACAAAATCTTGAACCATGTCACCCAATGTAGGCCACTTACCAATATCTTGGCGATTATGCCACTCCAACGCTGCCCCAGTCAGGCTCTTACTGAAGTACACCATCAACAAATCATCTTTCTCGCCAACACTTCTCATTTTATTGCAATAATCCCTCAAATGGGATACCGGATGCCCACACCCATCATACAAGTTAAACTTTGGCCCTTTAAACCCCGTAGGCAGACGAACGTCGGGGGACATAGACAATTCTTTGTAAGACATGCTACCCTGGTCTCCCATTCCTTGCTTGTTCTTTAAGGACTGTTCTATGCCTTTCAACCTCCTGGGTATCCCATCTTGCCCTTTTCTTCCTGTGAACCTTTCATTTTCAACATGAGGCTCATCCCTTGGGCCCTGTTTGTATGAGTAGGGAACCTTGTGGGCGACCTCTGAGGGGTAATATTGGGCATCATGAGCTTGGGGATAAGCGGGTGGATTTGGAGAGTATGGAGAATCAACTGGCATTGTGTCCGAAGTTTGGGTAAGGGCAGCATCTAGGAAGCTAGGTGGTGGCGGGGGTAGCGCCTTCCTAGTTATCCAAGCCTGATACATGCCAGTCATGTGTTGTTTTAACATCTTTACCTCTTTAACCAACCCAATGTCCTGTTCAACCAACTGCTTTCGAGCGCCGGTATCAACCAACTCAGTTCTGTTATTGTCTGCCATTGCCTTTGACTTTATGTTGTAGAGAAGAGTTACCCCTTTAAAACCACAAACCAACCACCCTTCTGCTATGAATATAACAAAAAATGAAGCCATCACGTTAGCATTAGGGAATTTAACATAAGATAATCTCACTTTATATGCAATGCATCTAGCCACAGTTATCGGTTCTAAAATGACTTCGAGGTACAAAGGTCAGTTGGCATCATCCCAATTTGTTCATTTCAACCTCTCTTTTCTTTGCTTTCTAGCACTTGCTGGCTTGCCTATTTTTCTTCATTTCTCCTTTCTTTTTTTTTCATCATCACTCTATTCTTTCTCTCATATCTCACATCCCACATTTTCACCTCTTTTTTTTCGGTTTTTCCCTTTTTTCATATTCTTTTAATAATAAAAAAATAATTTGATCGAACCCAATGTAGGTTGCCTACGTATCATGACCCCGCATGAATCAGATCTTTGCGTAGTTTTGGAAGATCGGGAATAAAGTAAACAAACTAACGTTCTCATTTTTTTCTTTTTTTCTTTTTTTTATCTTAATGACTACTCTGATGAGCAAAGAGAAATAAAGGAGGCAAATCTTTTTTTTTTCTAGACTTAATGTTCTATAACCTATTCTAAACTCAAGCTTAACGAGCATATATTTTCCTTTTTGAAACAAATACACTATGGGAAATTATTAAGGAAAATCCCTACAAGAGAAAAAATATTTTTGATTTTGATTTTTTTTTTCTTTTTTTAAGAAAGAAATCTAAAGGCTAGACCAAAGAAAAATATTTTGAATTTTCACTTGATATCCTGAAGAAAAGACTTCGAAACAAGAAATGAAAAAGATAAAAAAACTGTTTTTGGATTTGAATTTTTGATTACCTAAGGAAGAAACTCTGAAAATAAACCAAAGAAAAAGTATTGTTTTTTTTTTCTTATATGTACAATGTCCTAAAGTTCTAATAAAAATAAAAGAATTTTTTTTCTTCAAGTCATTTTTCATCAATTTCCCAAAGAAAAACCTCAACAAAAATCTTTTTGGATTTTTGGATTTAATATCTTAAAAGAAAACTTTTAAAGAGGCACTAAAGAAAATTTTCTTCTTTTTTTTTTGAATTTTTGGTCTTAATATACTAAAAGAAATATAAAAGTAATTTTTATTTTGATATTAATTGCCTAAAGGAAAAACAACCTCAAAAATTTTTCCATTTGTATAATTAGTATTCTAAAGAAAATTTATAACGGATATATAAAATGCAACATCTCTTTTCTTTTACTTTTTGATTTATAACACACTTTTTCAGATGCAAAATAGAAAATACAATGGTAATAAAAAAACTCGACATTACTATACAAAACTAGAAAGTAAAAGACGACATAGAAAGAATCTCCTCAAGCAACTTCTGAATGCAGTGATCCTAGGGTATCTATCATGCTCAAACTCCGGTAAGTAGATCCACACCTTTATGAGAAAACTTAAACCAACACTATGTGAGACAATAACATTCCCTAAGACACATGCAAGACATGATTGAGGCTATTTTTGCAAAATGGCTTATTTGGCCAAAAGGTAGCTAGAAGTGCAAAATTTGGCTAAGACCCCGCAAAGCCAAGAACCTAAGATTTACTAGGAAGACCGGACCCTATGTGGATTTCCTACGTATCATGCCCCGGAAGACGAGAATCAAGTTCGCGTAGTTCGGGCAGATTGGATACGGGCGAGAATTAAAACAAAAACAACTAATTTAGAGAAAAAATATATTTTTTGCCTTTTCCCTGAAAATGATGAAACATGCAACATCTTCTTTTTTTGATTTTTTGATTTTCGGAAAATGATGAAAAAGTGCAAAATCTTTTTTTAAAAAAAATTTCAAGCTTTTTTTTAACAAAAATGTGACAGAAAACATAATTGGTTCGCTTTATCTTCACACTTCACCCTCTCTTTTTTTTCTCTCTTCTTTCTTTTTCATTATTTTTTTCATTTTCTTCATTTACCCTCAGCTATCATTGGTTCGCCAAATGACCCTTTTACCCTTGAATAAATGCAACATGTAGTACATAAGATGCATCAGGATGGTCTTTTATTTTTTGGGGTATACCTGTCCTAGACGGACCCAACCCCTGTGTTGAGTCCCCTAAGTCAAGTGCACATGATGCAAACAAGCGTTCCTACTAGGGATCTGACATGAGGCTAAGTTATTCTAGGTTCAAAACCTGGGTTTATTGTTCTAGACCTGGCTTACCCGAGCGGACAACTCGAAATGGGGGGCAGCGTACCGGGAATATAGAAGCTTCACCGGCTTTGCAACTTGTCCGAACCTCGTTCTAAATTTGGAATATGACTCTAACAGAAAAGAACTCACATGAAATGCACACTTCTTCATGATTTAGAAGACTCAGAGAGAAGGGGATTTCAAAACAGTTTATATACAGTTCACGGAATATCAAAGAGGTAAAAGCGATCAATTAGCACATAGGGCCCAAATCATGTAACAAAAACAGATAATGGATAAAGCCAACTATAACAAATATTCTAAGCTCGAATTGTTGAACCCTGAACCAGAGATTCTGGGTTCGTTCCCCAGCAGAGTCGCCAGAGCTGTCACACCTCCTTTTTTTGCCTACAACCCGATAAAAGGGTATAAAGGAGTTTTTTCAATTAAAGTACAATCGAAACGGGATTATTGCAATTAAAGATTCAGAGTCGCCACTTGGGAGATTTATAGTGTCCCACGTCACCGGTTTAAAATCCCGAATCGAGGAAAGGTTGACCCTGTATTACAGTCCGCGAACCAGAAATTCGAGTAAGGAATTTTGTTAACCCAGGAGAAGGTGTTAGGCATTCCCGAGTTCCGTGGTTCTAGCATGGTCGCTCAACTATTATATTCGGCTTAATTATCTGATTTTAAACAATTATGAACCTATGTGCAAATTTTAACTTTAAAACCGCTTTTAATATTTCAGGAAAAGTCAAGGTCATTTAAAGCATATTGCGAGCCACGCCACATGAAATGCACCTGTGGTTCACGACACACTCTATTTAACCTTGTTGGAAATTAGAATCGGGTCACATGAAATGCACCCCCGGATTTATAACATGCAAATCACAACTACGCTGTGGGAACCATACCTGTAGCCATGATAATTATTATAACGCGTCAGAAGCACACTACAATATTCACGATTCTTCCTAAGCTTCGAGATTATCGAAGAAATGAAATTAAATTGCTTTCACATTACTAATCAAAAGGCAAGCATTAGTTTGTTGCTACGAGTATCACAACTTCAACAGACAACTCCACCCTAAAGGAAAGAACACAACACATGATCCCTAACATAACATTGATTCTGTAGTGCATATAAAATAAAACAAGACAATTAAGAAATATAAGAGCAAATTCAATAGGCCGTCCAAATTAGAACATATTCAGTGATTAACAGCGTAAATTGTATCATCCCAATTCATTCAATTACTTATCGCGTTGAATCATAAACAAAAGCAACAATCATTCACCGCAAACTTTTCTTATGGAAGATATTTTAAGAAAACGTTTATACCTTTCACGACATCGATGATGAACTATCTCGAAATTGCATTACAAACAAATACCAAAATCTTCATCCACCTGCTGCGAACTCAAATCCGACGACCTCCGGACGGAACTCGAACCGGAAACCAACGATAGTACCTCGATGAACGACTGAAACGGAAACTCGAACAACGACCTCCGACGAACTCGAAGCTCGCCAGAAAGAGATTCTAAACGAGCTTGAGTTGATAAAACTTACTAGTTGTTCCGTTTCATGGGTGGCTATGGAGGGTGGCCGTTTGGCGTGATGTTTCTGTTACTGGCGACGGACAACGACTGGTGAAAGGCTGGGCGCTAGATTTTGGGTTTGTCCGGCGGGTCTCTCTGGTGTTGATTTTGAAGAAGAAAACGAACGGGGGGGTCCCTTTTTTTAAAAGGTTGTGCAGCTTTTTGTCCTCCGTTCTTCAGCCTTCCTTTTCAGCATTTTTCCCCAAACCCTTAGTCTTAGGCGTTACTTCTTTTTTTATAGAGTCTAGGTTTTTGGTAGGGTTTTTAGGTTATGGAGTATGGGCCTAGGAATTATGGGCTTGGAAATTATGGGCTAGGTCCAAAATTAGGTCTAAAAATTGGTTGCTCGAGCCCAAGCTTTATTCTTTTCCCGCGAACAAGACTAAAAGTACGATCTCAATTATTAATTAGTCATACTATTCAAATAATTATTAAAATAAAACTAACCATTAAAACAAATTTATTTTTGTTATTTTCAAATATCATATTAAAATAAAAATACGATACTATTTTTTTGTATTATTATATATATTTTTTAGATTAAAAATGACTACAAAACATTAATGAACGTATTTTGTAATTTTTGTTTTCTTGTAATAAAATAGAGTAAAAGAGTCAAAATTATTTAAAAAATCTATATTATGCCTAAATTAAATATTTACGCGCTAAAATATGAAAAATCTTGGGGAGGGTCAAAAATCACATGTCTACATTGGCTTGTGTGGTTTCTCGGTCTTCCTTATATGATTGCATCAGAGAGCGCCAGTATGATGATCCATATTTGCTTGTCCTTAGGGACAGAGTTCAGCATGATGATGCTAGAGATGTGACCATTGGTGATGATGGGGTATTGAGGATGTAGGGCCAAATTTGTGTGCCCAATGTGGATGGGCTTCGGGAGTTGATTCTCGAGGAGGCCTATAGCTCGCGGTATTCCATTCATCCGGGTGCCATGAAGATGTATGAGGATTTGAGGCAGCATTATTGGTGTAGAAGGATGAAGAAAGACATTGTGGGATTTGTAGCTCGATGTCTTGATCACTACCAACTCCACACTACTAAAAAGTAGGAAGAGAGGTTCGCAATAACTTTTACCCGATATGAGGGTCGGAATCGATTTCCACAGGGAGCTAGGAATGGAGTCGAGTATCTATCTAGACTAGAGTTGTGTAATTGTTCCAAATGTCACTTCCATACATTTTTGGGTTTTTGATTATAAACTACTATTATCAAACTATTAATTGAAACTAGATTATGCTACGAGATAATTGCTAAGTTGTATCTAATGGGAAGAAGGGCACTAGGGTCGTGACATTACCTAGGTGGCTAATTGACGGGTAAATGCTTCTAAGGTTCGATTGACATGTTTGGGGAAATATGCTATAACCATTGCACAATTTTACCCACTCTCACACCTCTCGGTAGAGAGAGTAATTTTGCCCAATTGACTCTCTCTAGACCAAATGGGTAGGCAAATTAGCTCAAGCAACTAGGGTTCAAGTTGGGTAATTACTCTCTCGAGGTTTAACCCTTTAATTGGGACTATCAATTCTCTTGAGTGCATCTCAATTCCTTGTTGAGTCAATTTTGGAGACTTAGGCTCTCTTTCTCAAGAAGAGCCGAGTCAACTTAGCACAAACCAGTGTTTGCAACCACCAATTCATAGATTAAACCATAAAATTGACCCAAATAACAAACACCCATAGTCAATCTAACAATAGATGGCAACACTCATCAATTACCCACATTAGGGTTGAGCCACAACCCTAGCTAATGGGTTTATCTACTCATGCTTGAAGGAGAAAATAGAGAAATAGATGAAGAACAAGGCATATTAATTAAACGCTAAATTAAAATACAAGAATCTATTGTTAATTTGAAGCTAAGATGCCAAAAATGACTACAAATGAGGTTCCCACGAGCGCAGCTCAGTTCTAGATATATAAGATAACCTAAAAATGGTAAAATGTTATATTTATACTAGGCTGGAAAAACTGGAAAAAAATACCCCTGCGGGTTCAGCGCGGGCCGCATAAAATGGACCGCGGCTGCGCTAGGCTCTTGGACTTCAATTCTGGGCTCTCTGAACTTGGGCTCCACAGACTGCGAAGAATGGACCGCGGCTGCGGAGGCAGCTGGCGCGGTCCGCGGACTGCATGGCTTGAACTTTGGCATTTCCCATCTCTCTGAATCTATCTTCCGTGGACCGCACAAAAAGGTAGTGCGGCCGCGGAACCTTCACCGTGGACCGTGCAATGCGTACTGCGGCCGCGTTGCCTGGAGACTGGTTTTGCCATCTCTCTGGTTTTGCCATCTCTCTGGTTTTGCTATTTTTGGTCGTCAGGTTCGAAAGTTGAGGTTAAAGGATATAGCTTGAGTGAAAGTGCAGTGGAGAGGTCGGTCTGTGGAGGAGGCTACCTGGGAGACCGAGCGGGAGATGCGGAGCAGATATCCTCACCTATTTGAGGCTTCAAGTATGTTTCTTGACTCGTTCGAGGATGAACGTTTGTTTAAGTTGGGGAGGATGTGACGACCCTTCTAGTCGTCTCATGAGTTACCACTCCGTTTTCCCTATTACTACATCTTTATGCTTTGTTTATTCGTGTTATGTGGTATCGGGTTGGCCGAATCGAATCCGGAATGATTTTGGTAAGGTTTGAGACAGTTAGTCTCTTTCAAGGAAGCTTAAGTTGGAAAAGTCAACATGATATTGACTTATGTGTTAAAATTCTCGGATATGAGTTCTGATGGTTCGGATAGCTTCGGGAGGTGATTTGGGACTTAGGAGTGCGATCGGAATAAATTTTATAGGTTCGAAGTAGATTTAGGCTTGAATTGGCGAAGTTGATATTGTGGCAATTTCCGGTTGGTAGGCGAGATTTTGATATAGGCGTCGGAATGGAATTCCGAGAGTTGCAGTAGCTCTATTGTGTCATTTGGGATTTGTGTGCAAACTTTCAGGCCATTCGGACGTGGTTTGATTGGATTTTTGATCAAAAGCGAAATTCGGAAGATTTTGGAAACATAGGCTTGAATCTGATGTGTTTTGGTTGATTTGATGTTATTTGAGGTGTTTTGAAGATTGGTCCAAGTTTGAATAAGGTTTTAGGATATGTTGGTGCCTTTGGTTGAGGTCCCGGGGGCCTCGGGCGAGTTTCGGAGGGTTGAACGGATCATTTTAAGTTGAAGAAAATTGCATATTTTGGTTTCAGCTGTTGCAGGTATTTTACTCTTCACGTTCGCGAGTAGACCATCCCGTTCGCGAAGGGTCAGTTGAGGAATGTGGATTTTAAGACTTCGCGTTCGCGAGGAAGGCTACGCATTCGCGTAGAGGAAATTGGTCAGTTGGGTTTGAGGTCAAGTTGTTCATCGCGTTCGCGAGAGAGAGAGTGCGTTCGCGAATAGTAAGTTTGAGGAACCATCGCGTTCGCGATGGGCATGTCGCCTTCGCGTAAGAGGATTTTTGGTCAAAGTCATTTTGTGCTTCGGGAACACGAGGCGTTGATCGCGTTCGCGAAGAAGGATCTAATGTCTGGGCAGAATGTTTAAATACTCATCTTGTCCGCAATTTTGGGGTTTATTTCTTGCATTGTTGGTCGTTTTGGAGCTTTTTGAAGGGGATTGAAGAGGGATTCAAGGGGAATCACTTGGAGGTAAGATTCTTGGACTTAAAACTCGATTCTAATGTCAATTTCACCTAAATAATCATGGAAATTATGCCAAAAATTGAAGAACTAGGACTTAGAAACTTAGACCTTTGATTGAGGATTTGAAGGACCATTTGAGGCCGGATTTCAGAACTTTTGATATGTATGAACTCGTGGAGAGATAAGAAATCTATTGATGTAAAAATTATCTAATTTTGAGACGTGGGCCTGGGAGTCGATTTTTGTAAATTTCGGGATTTGTGTTGTAAATTAATTATTTTCACTTGTGCTTCGTCCCCTTAGTCTATTTTGACGTCCTCATTCTGATTTTGGATAGATTTGACGTGAATGGAGGCCGTTTCGAGGGGCAAAGGCGTTGCGAGCTAGAGATTTGACCGGTTCGAGGTGAGTAATGATTGTAAATGATGTTGTAAGTGTATGAAACCCCAGACTTGCACATTGTTGTACTATATTTAGGTGACGCACACGCTAGATGACGAGCGTGGGGCCGTGCACTGTTGAGGATTGTGACTTAGTCAGTCCCGGATGACTATTTTACCACGTATTTGACTGAAATCTATTTGCTATCATCATGATTTGGGCTGAATGTCATATTTAGGCCTTGTGCCAACTATTTGAACCCTTCGGGGATTTTTATTGATAATTTCTCACTATTTTGACTTTATACTTGAACTCAGTCATGATATATTTCACAGTTTTCGTACTCAACCATATTTACTCTGTTTTAAATACTTAAATGATCATTTAAATGATAATTTGGCTGAGAATCACTGTTTTACTATTGCCCGAGGGGCTTGTAAGGATTTTGACTGAGTAAGGCCGAGGGCCTATATTGTGAGGAAAAATTTGATACTGATTATGAGGACGAGGGCCTGAGATATGTATGCCATGAGGTGACTTAATTGATATGAGGCCGAGAGCCTAGTGATGATGCCACGCGTTGGCTTGATATTGCGCTTGGGTTGTAAGGGGCCCCTCCAGGAGTCTGCACACCCCCAGTGAGCGCGGGTACCCATTGTGATGTAAGATTGAGCCCGAGGGGCTAGTATTGTTCTGAGATGTTGCCCGAGAGGCAGATTTGTTGATACGGTGCCCGAGGGGCGAACCTTTATATGTTTATCTTTTCTTAATTGCCTGTCAATTACCATGCTTAATTGTTAAAAAAGGCTTTTCATGAAGTTAAATTCGATTTAAAGGTTTTTTACCTATCTTTCACTGGTTTACTGTTTTAAATGGTTTTTACTGCTTCATTATAGCATGCTTTTGTGCCTTATGTGATTTCCTGCTTTCAATCTTTATTTATGATTATTACTCAATGAGTTGGATTACTCACTTTACTCCCTGCACCCTATGTACAGATTCAGACGTATCTGGTCTCGCTCCCGAGTGCTGATCATTTCCGGCTCAGGCGGATCCAAGGAGTCTCTAGGTAGCTGTTGGTGTTCGCAGCCCGGAGCTCTCCCCTATCTTACTTCTTCATGTTCTTGGTTTTCTGTATTAAACTCTGTAGTTTGATTCAGAGTATTCCGGATTGTTTAGATGCTCATGACTAGTGACACCCCGGTATCGGGCTGTGTTGGGTTGTATTCCGCAAATTATGCTATTATCTGTTAACTTTGGGTTATCTTATCGTGCTTTAGATTTATTTCTTATGGTTTAACTGTTAATAATTGGAAATGGGTAGTGTCGGCTGGCCTTGTCTTCATGAGAGGCGCCATCACGACCGGGTCCAGGTTTAGGGTCGTGACACACATACTAGCTTGTAGCTACAAAATAAAAATAATTTAAACAATAGTATAAAAAATGTAGATAAAAAAATAGTTGTAGCATAAAAGATCATATTCAACAATTTATATACAAAACAACTACAAATTATCTACAATTTTATTAAACAATATCACCAAAAAAACTGAAGAAGTAAAAATTTACAAAAAAACTACAAAATAAAAAATAATTGCAAATGCAATGTTTCTACCTTCTAACTCTAGATCTTTTCACCCTAATTTGGAACTTGTTCATGACAGAATAGTGTTTCATTGCACTTGCAATTGTTTGCTTGTCTTGGTATACTTGGCCCTTTTCAATCACTTGGTGTACTTTCTATTATTATTATACTTTCATATTCCACTATCGCCGGAGATGTTGGAATATCAATTAACTTCAGTGTTCCAGATGAACCTGCAATAAAATAAAGATAAATATTGTTATGAACTATTTTTTATAGATATTTTATAGTTAATTTGTAGACATATTGAAATTCTGAATTTCATAATTAGCTACAAATGATATGTAGGTTTATTGTAGAAATATTGTAGATAGAATGAAATTCAATACTAATATATATATATATATATATATATATATATATATATATTTGATATGTAGTTTTTTTGTAGAAATATTTGTAGATAATTTGTACATAATTAATAGACAACCAAAATTCGATAGTAATGTAATAGAACAAACCTGCAACTGTTTTCGAATTGGTGATACTCAATTCCAAATTGAAATCACGTACTGTTATACTGTGATGACTCGGTCAGTCGTCTCATGAGTTACTGCTCCGTTTCTCCCATTTCTGCTTCTCTTATGCTTCGTTATCCGTGTTTTGTGGTATCGGGTTGGTCGGATTGAATCCGAAATGATTTCAGTGAAGTTTGAGACACTTAGTCTCTTTTAAGGGAGTTTAAGTTGGAAAAAGGTCAACCAGATGTTGACTTATGTGTTAGAGGGCTCGGATTTGAGTTCCGATGGTTCGGTTAGCTTTGGGAGGTGATTTGGGACTTAAGAGTATGATCGAAATGGGTTTTGGAGGTTTGGAGTAGTTTTAGGCTTGAATTGGCGAAGCTGATATTTTGGCGATTTCCGGTTGATAGGCAAGATTTTGATATATGGGTCGGAATGGAATTTGGAGAGTTGCAGTAGCTTCGTTGGGTCATTTGGGATGTGTGTGCAAATTTTCAGGTCATTCGGACGTGGTTTGGTTGGGTTTTTGATCAAAAGCGGAATTCGGAAGATTTTAGAAAGTTTGGCTTGAATCTGATGTGTTTTGGGTGATTTGATATTGTTTGAGGTGTTTTGATGATTGGAGCAAGTTTGAATAAGGTATTAGGATGTGTTTGTGCTTTTGGTTGAGGTCCCGGGGGCCTCGGGGTGATTTCGGATGGTTGACGGAGAAGTTGGATTTGTGTTGCAGCTGCTGATTTTTGCTGCTTTTGGTATTTTCGCAACTGCGGATTGGGGACCGCAGGTGCGGCGCCGCATATGCGAGAGAAGAGCCGCAGAAGCGGTTTTGGAAGAAATTGTCAGGAACCGCAAATGCGGTTGTGGGGCCGCATCTGCGGAGCCGCAAATGCGAAAGGATGACCGTGGATGCGGATGGCTGGAATTTAAGTGATTTCCGCAGAGGCGGAGGATTTAACCGCAAATGCAGTACCGTAGAAGCGGGTATTGTGCCGCAGATACGAAAAGGTCTGGGCAGAAGGTATAAATTGTCTCCTTTGCGAATTTGAGTTATTTCACCAATTTTTACTTCGGCTTGGGAGCTTTTTGGGCGATTCGAAAGAGGGATTTCAAGGAAACTTCATTGAGGTAAGGGATTTGGACTTAAAATCATTCCTACGCTATTATTTCACGGATTAGAGCTAAAAATTATGGAAATTAAGGGTGAAATTTGGGGAAACTAGGACTTAGAATTGGAGACCTATGATTGAGGATTTGATGGACCATTTGAGGTCGGATTTCTGAACTTTTGATATGTATGAACTCGTGGGGAGATAAGAAATCTATTGGTATAAAAATTATTGAATTCCGAGATGTGGGCCCGGGGGTCGGGTTTTGGTAATTTCGGGATTTGAGCCCTTTATTGATTGTTTTTGCTTAGGCTTCATTCCCTTAGCATATTTTGACGTCCTCGTTCTGATTTTGGATAGATTCGACGTGAGTGGAGGCCGATTCGAGGGGCAAAGGCATCGCGAGCTAGAGATTTAGCCGGTTCGAGGTGAGTAATGATTGTAAATGATGTTCTAAGGGTTTGAAACCCCGGATTGCACATCGTAGTGCTATATTGAGGTGAGACACACGCTTGATGACAAGTGTGGGGTCGTGTACTATCGGAGATCGTGACTTAGTCCGTCCCGATTGATGATTTTACCGCGTATTTGACTAAAAATTAATTGCTATCATCATTATTCGGGCTAAATGCCACATTTGGGCCTAGTGCCAACTATTTGAACCCTTCGGGGCTTTTTATTAATATTTCCTCACTATTTTGACTTTATACTTGAACTCAGTCATGTTATTTTCCACTGTTTTACTACTCAGCCATGTTTACTCGGTTTTAAGACTTAAATGATATTTTAAATGAGGTTTGGGATGAGAAACACTGTTTTACTATTGCCCGAGGGGCTTGTGAGGATTTTCGACTGAGTAAGGCCGAGGGCCTATATTGTGAGGAAACACTGATACTGATTTGAGGCCGAGGGCCTGCGATATGTACGTCACGAGGTGGCTTGATTGATATGAGGCCGAGGGCCTAGTTTTGATGCAACGAGATGGCTTGTTATTGCGCTTGGGCCATAAGGGGCCCCTCCAGTAGTCTGCACACCCCCAGTGAGCGCGGGTACCCATTGTGATGTGAGATTGATCCTGAGGGGCTGGTACTGTTCTGAGATATTGCTCGAGGGGCGGATTTGTTGATATTGTGCCCGAGGGGCGAACTTCTATTTACTTACTTTCCTTAACTGCTTGTCAAATTACCTGCTTACTTGTTGAAAAAAGATTTTACTAAACTTTTCACTGGTTTACTGCTTTAAAATGGTTTTACAGCTTCGTTATAGAATGTCTTATGCCTTACGTGTTTTCTTACTTTCATTTGTTATTTACAATTTTTACTCACTGAGTTGGAGTACTCACTTTACTCCCTGCACCCTGTGTGCAGATTCAGGCGTAACTGGTCCCGCTCCCAAGTGCTGATTCATTCCAGCTTCAGGTGGATCTCGAGGAGTCTTTAGGTAGCTATTGGTGTTCGCAACCTGGAGCTCCTCCCTATCTCTTTCCTTTATGTCCTTAGTTCAGTATTTACACTCTGTAGTTACATTTGAGGATTCTGTGTTGCTAGATGCTCGTGACTTGTGAAACCCCGGTCACGGCTGTGTTGGGTTGTACTTCCGTACTTTATTGATATTACCCGCTACATAGTATTGCTAAATCATGTTTTAGACTGCTTTTATGTTGTTTAACTGTTTAAAAGGTGAATTGGGTTTCATTGGTTGGCCTTGTCTTCATGAGAGGCATCATCACGATCGGGTTCGGGTTTAGGGTCGTGACATATACATAGTGGATAGCTTCCTAAGTTTTGTTTTCCTTTTACGTCTCCATGTATACACGAATACCCATATCGTTCCTAATTTCCATTGGAGGACAATGTTCGTTGACAATGTATTTGATTTCTATTATTTTTTCGGATGTATCTATCATTAGATGCTCTACTATTGTAGAAATCAATAGGCTATAACTCGCATCCTCGTCGACTACAATTTCATCGACCTGAAAGTCTCTATATCTCCCATAACTATCCCAATTCCCATTCAGTTGAAGCATAATTGGGATTTTCGATATAATTGCGGTTGCTACAGAAACATTGAAGCTAATTTAGTTGTTTTTGAATTGTGAAATCAGAAAAACCAGTGAAACGAAGTATTGTCGTAAAAACAGAGTACTGAATTTTGGAGAGAAACGGGCGAATTTTAATAGCGAGATTTGCGTTTTATCTGGAAGAATCCTTAATATCCCAACATTCGCACGCCTATTAAAAGAATTGTACAGCTAACATGATTCTGTTTTTAATGATTTGTTTATATTTTGTAGAAAAACTGTTAGCAGGGCGGGTAATTTGCAAATTATAGACATTTTTTGTAATATAATTTCCTATATGGTATAGGAACGAAAATTTCCCTTTTTTCTTAGAATTTTTACCTCCTATAGCAAAGGTCAATATTTTATTTATTTTAAATAAATACCATTTAAAAAAATTATATTCTATAGATACCTTTTAATGTTTATAGCAAAATATCTAATTTTGGTTACCTCCTAGCCCTAAGCCACTAAATACGCTATTCAGTTACACTATTTTCTTTCTCTCTCTACTTTGATACATGTCATTCTCTTCCTCATTTCCTGAAAACACAACTGAGGGCCAAAATCCCTCATCGAAATTAAAGTCAGCATAATTAGAAATCCATCTAGCTTGTACATAAGCGTTCAATATATTAAACACGAAAACCATCATCGTAATACTCACCGGAAAACCACTTGCCGGCGGAGGATTCTTGATTTTCCGACGAGCAATTCTTGATTTTCCGGGAAGCTTAATTGGGTAAATGATTGTGCGATTGATGTAATGAAAAAGGTAAGACAAAATGAGGACAAAGGATAATGGGTTGTTGTAATTTTGCCCATAGGGAAAGAGGAGATTTGCTGCAATAGCAGATTCTTTCTTTGTGTTGTGAAAAGGATTCGTGATGACTCTGCTCACAAGAGAACAAAGGCACTTGATTGAATACAAAGGGTCAGAAGCAACTTGAATTTCTGTTACGAAGGGCCCTTCATATTTGGTCAAATACGAAGGGCACTTGATTGAATACGAAGGGCCTTTTTGGTGAGATTAAGGGTTTTTGCTCGACGGCGGATTCGTTGGAAATTAGGGTTTGTTCTTGAACAAAGACGACGGAGTTTGGGGCTGAGCAATTTGATTTTCTGTTAATATATTTCAATGTATTTTCAACGTATCACGCTGTATTCCAATGTATTCATTGTCTTTTTTTCATTGTAATTCAATGTATTTCGCTGTATTCCATGTATTTCATTGTATTCACTATCTTTTTTTAATTGTATTTCAATGTATCCCGTTATATTCTATGTATTTCATTGTATTTACTGTCTCTCTATATGTCATGAATGTATTCATATGTTTTTTTAATTAATATAATTTATGTATTCAGATGTATTATATAATTTCTCTGAAGATTGCTATGTTTTGGGGTATTTTGGGTTGAAAATCTTTTTTATACAAGGAAATACAAAATATGTGCGTTATAATTGAGTTTGTTGAGTTATATTAGGAGTCTATTATGTTAATTGATTCACTTTCCGTTTAAAAACAGTATAATCCCCTATTTCACGTCGTGAATATAGTCGAATACAATAATCTGTCCAGCTGTAATCCCATTTTTCACGGTATGAATACAGTCGAATACACTCGAATACAACAACTGATTAGCTGGACTTCCCTAATTCACGCCTATTTTTGCTACTGTATTCATGAATACAGTAGCTTAAATACATCTAATATATCTTATAACAACATAAAATATATCTATGATCCCTAATATAGCAAATAATATCTATAGATAGCTAATTACCACTAAAAGATAGTGCTTTATGAAAATTTCTCTTTTTTTTTTTCCTCAATTCATTCTTATATGGGCCGGTAGATGAAAGTTCAATAATTTCCTCATGTTTGTGTACTATTAATCTATGAGCATAATTTCCTCGTATTAATGATCCTTTCAGGTAGCAGTGTGATGAGATATTTTTGACTTTATCGTGTTACTGTCATTTTAATGATGTGTGTTTCTTTCGAGGAGGGTTTTCCCACATACACATTACACTCTGGCTTGGGGCTGTGACATTAATTAATTAATTTCTTGTTAGGTGCGTTTCAAATACATCCCTTGGCATTACATGTGCTAGTGCATTATTTGCACGGATGGCCTCTTTTTGGCCACTCTTTAAATGATATTCCATTAGTTCAGTGATTTAACTATAAAAGTAATAGAATGAATTTTTCTTTACAGACAATTTTAGAAATCATAATTTAAAGAATGGCCTCAAAATATATCATTTGTGCAAATGGCCCCATTTGAGTTGCAGAGACTCAGTTGCTGCAGCTAAGTGAAACAAGCCCGACAGAATGCCCTCCTCTCTAGAATCCTAGAGGCCCAGGCCTTCCATCATGTCATGTGGTTCAATTCATCTCTTTCCTTGGAGATGCCGGGTCGGGATATCCAATTATTCTAACTTTTATGCCCCACGTGTCGAATTGAGTTCCCCATTCCTATTGGTTTATTTTTCAATCAGAAAACATAAGATATTTTTTGTTTAATCACTCGCTATGCGAAATTTATTGACATGCTGATCCAAATTCTGCATTGCTTAGGATCTATAAAAGGGGAAGCATTTAATAAGGACTTCTTCGTTCATATGATTCTAATTCGAGACATCTGACTAAAATTAGAAAAATCATTTATCATTCCATCATATCGTTTGATGGTAAAGCTAACATATTAATAACAAATAAACTACTAGTAATTAAGAGAAAATAACAATATATCATCGATGGAGTGCCCAAAGTGCCATATATCCTAACAAATGGTGCTAACTGCTAACATACATATTAAGAAAACATGACTTTTCTAGCCAACATTGCCGCTAGTGCCACTGGAGAAGACATTTGAGTTTCTGTCTTCTTTTTATTTAAAAATCCAATTGTCACCAAAATAGTTACTCCTATAAGACATATTATTATCATACTCTGAGGTGAAGAATCCCATTATGGAGATATCCTAGCCTATAAAAATTTCCTAATAGAATTTTTCGTCCTTAATTAATTAAGTGTTTTAAAATGTTGGATAGGTAATTTCTCTTTAAAATTGTAAATATTGATGTTTCTCTACCAAGATTAGACTTATGATTGGCAATTGCAACGTATGGTTATATTGCAACATCCATTATAGAAAGTAAAGGTTGCCTTTGAGCAAAAGATAGCTTCAAAGGATTAATATAGTAGGGTAGCCAGATGAAAGAAGCATTTTGAAGCAAATAGAGTAGCAAGTTGTCCCAAATTTAAAGTCTGTCCTGTCTTAAAGAAACAAAAAGGGCCGTATGATGTTTGTGTGGATTTTAAGATGGAAAAGTCTTAAAAAGAGGGTAAATGGGAAATGGAGGAAAAATAAAATTTTTGAGTAAAATTTTAAGTTTTCCTCTCTTGAAACATTGTCTCATATTGGAAGAAGAAAAGGATTTTGGTGGGTATATATACAATTGCTCTTCTTGTAGCTCTTAAAGAGTTAAGAAGAATGCAAGCCTCGCGTCGTCGTCGTCGCTCGCTCGGCTCGGCTACGGCTACGGCTTCGGCTTCGGTCAAATGATTGATTGATTGATTTTTTGGACCAAATTTATTTGTTAATAGTAATTATTAACGTAATATTATTCGTGTTTGTAACGGATATATTCCAATCCGTGGATTTGTTCCAGCAAGCTAATGCGTCTCCCACCATTGCCAAATGCTTGCTCCATAATAGCAAGTGATTGCTCCATTAGTTAGCAGCCTGGTGCTCCGTCCACCATGGCCAAGTGCTACACTAAATGAGTGGCAGCGGGTTCGTTTTTAGCAGCTAACTGCACTATAAATAGATGGTGCAAGCAGCTTGTTGAACACATAGAAAGAAATCGTTCCTCTTCAGTTTACACAACTACTGATATCCTCTTCAGTAAGAACTCAATATCGGCTATAAATTGCATTCCTTCCTCTCGGAATTTCTATTCGACTTCTGAGTTCTCCTCCTTTGTTGTGCATTGTTTTAAAACTACAAACAAAGCAACCGTAAGTGTGATTTGCTACCGAACTTTGTGTTCGCTGAACACTGGGGTTTGAAGTACCGCTACACCATTGTGTAATTCGTTCTATCCTGGGAGAAAATAATCCATAACCTTGGGTACTAGGAGGGGATTAAATTCCTTAAGAAAACATTGTGAATTCAGTGGGCTCGAATTAATTACTGTTTTGTTTATATTTACGTTTATATGCTAACTTTCTTTTCTCTAGAATTATAATTTACAAATACAGCAAGTAAGAAGATACCATAAACCAACAAGCTTAAGGAATTTAATTTATTTCGGTATTTGTGTTATACTTACTGCTCTGGAGACTAAAACCTTTGTGGTTTTGTCTACTCCCGTGTTGGAGATTAAAGCCTTCGTGGCGGTTTGTTGGAGATTAAAATTTACGTGATTTTTTTTCTCCAAGTTTAAACGTTTGTTTATGTCATTCTTTTACAGAAAAAATGGCAAATGACAACGGAAACCGAGTTGTTCCGATGATGACTGTCAACGCATCAACAAGCCGAACACCGGCGTTGGCACCGGCAGAAAAACCCGAAAAATTTTCCGGGATTGATTTCAAGCGCTGGCAGCAGAAGATGTTCTTCTACTTGACTACGTTATGTCTACATAAGTTCATCAAGGAAGATGTTCCTGATCTGCATGATGAAACTCCAGAGAATGAACGCTTTCTCGTGATTGAGGCGTGGAAGCATTCTGACTTTTTGTGCAAGAATTATATTCTTAGTAGACTGGAGGATAATCTGTATAATATCTACGCTAATGTGGAGACGTCAAAAGAATTGTGGATTGCGCTTGAAAAGAAAAACAAAACCGAAGATGCCGGGATGAAGAAATTCGTTGCCGCAAAATTTTTAGACTACAAAATGGTAGATAGCAAGTCTGTTATTACCCAAGTCCAGGAATCGCAAGTGATTATTCATGATCTACTTGCTGAAAGTATATATAAAATGAATACTGATATTGAAAGTAAAAATTTTAGTATTTTTACTAACGGAATTTTCATTGAATGTCTTGTCATCAATGAAGCATTCCAAGTTGTAGCAATTATTGAGAAGCTGCCTCCTTTGTGGAAGGATTTCAAGAACTACTTGAAACACAAACGAAAGGAGATGTCCCTTGAAGATCTCATTGTTCGGTTGAGAATCGAAGAGAACAACAAAGCAGCTGAAAAGAAAGGCCGTGGAAACTCAACAATAATGGGAGCAAATATTGTTAAGGCTACTTCTCAAATTAAGAGAAAGAGGAAGCAGGCTTCTAGGCCAAGAAATAACCCAAGCAAGAAGCGGTTCAGTGGAAATTGCTACAACTGTGGAAAAGCTAGACACAGATCTGTAGAGTGTCGTGCTCCAAAGAAAGACAAGAAGAAGAGTCAAGCAAACATGGTTGAAAAGCACGAAGATATTGATGACTTGTGTGCTATGCTTTCTGAATGCAACCTGATAGGAAATCCTAAGGAGTGGTGGATTGATTCTGGAGCCACTCGCCATGTTTGTGCTGTGAGGGAAGCATTTTCTACCTATGCTTCTGCTGGACCCGAAGAAACGCTTTCTATGGGAAATGCTGCTACAGCTTCTGGCAAGGTCATGACTTTGAACAACGTCCTTTATGTTCCCAAAATTAGGAAGAACTTAGTCTCTACTGGACTTCTTGTAAAGCACGATTTCAAGTGCGTTTTTGTATTTGACAAGGTGGTTATAAGTAAGAATAAAATGTTTGTAGGAAAAGGTTACCTTACTAAGGGCCTTTTCAAGTTTAATGTAATAGTTGTCGAAACTAAGAATAAAACTTCAACTTCTTCTTACTTACTTAATAATTTATGGCATGTACGTTTGGGTCATGTCAATTATAAAACCTTGCAGAAAATGATTAACTTGGAAGTATTGCCTAAGTTTGAATGTGGAAAATCAAAATGTCAAATATGTGTGGAATCTAAGTATGTTAAACATCCTTATAATTCGGTTGAAAGGAATTCAAATCCTTTAGATTTAATTCACACAAATATTTGCGACATGAAGTCAATACCATCTCGCGGTGAAAAGAAGTATTTCATAACTTTTATTGACGATAGTACTCGATATTGCTATGTTTACTTACTTAATAGTAAAGTATCTCTATGGACTAAAACAAGCACCCAAACAATGGCATGCAAAATTTGACCAAACAATGTTGTCAAACGGTTTTAAGATAA
This sequence comes from Nicotiana sylvestris, assembly GCF_000393655.2. Classification (NCBI taxonomy): domain Eukaryota; kingdom Viridiplantae; phylum Streptophyta; class Magnoliopsida; order Solanales; family Solanaceae; genus Nicotiana; species Nicotiana sylvestris. The sequence continues at coordinate 98,144,028 of NC_091062.1, read as the reverse complement.
ATAAATGTGATAAATGTGTACATTAAAAATGTTCCAAATCACATAGTCAATGTTTGCCTATATGTGGATGATATGCTGATAATGAGTAATGACATTGCCAACATAAATGCGACTAAGTGTATGCTAACTAGCAAGTTTGATATGAAGGACTTGGGAGTAGCGGATTTAATTCTGGGGATTAAGATCCAAAAGACTCCTCAAGGTCTGGCATTGTCACAATCTCATTATATTAAGACAGTACTTGAAAAATTCAAGCACTTAAGATTTAAAGTTACAAAGACTCCAATTGACATGAATCTTGCATTAGCAAAGAACAAAGGCCAAAGCATATCACAATTGGATTATGCTCGTGTATTGGGATGCTTAATGTACATCATGAATTGTACACGACCAGATATAGCTTGTGCTATAAGTAAACTGAGTCGATACACGAGCAATCCAGGTCAATCTCATTGGATGGCAATGAAACGAGTTTTGGGATATTTAGAACATACCCAAAACTTTGATTTGCACTACAGTAAATATCCTGCGGTGATTGAAGGATATTGTGATGCAAATTGGATCACCGGTTCAATTGATTCAAAGTCCACAGGTGGATATGTATTTACTATTAGTGGAGGAGTGGTATCTTGGAAGTCATCCAAACAAACTTGTATTGCTCGCTCTACAATGGAGGTTGAGTTCATAGCCTTAGATAAAGTCGGTGAAGAGGCTGAATGGCTCTGAAATTTCTTGGAAGACATTCCATTTTGGCCCAAACCGTTGGCACCAATAGGCATACATTGTGATAGCCAAGCGGCAATTGGAAGGGCTGGGAGCGTTATGTATAACGGTAAATCTCGTCATATACGACGAAGACATAAAACCGTTAGGCAACTACTCTCTAGAGGAATTATCACGATTGACTATGTAAGGTCAAGTGATAATGTGTCGGATCCACTTACAAAAGGCCTAACTAGAGAGGTAGTTGAGAAATCATCGAGGGGAATGGGACAATGGCTGAGAACAAGTCATTGTGGCGGTAACTCTACCTAGAAGACTGGAGATCCCAAGATCTAGGTTCAAGGAGATCAAACAAAGTCATTAATGACGGTTCAACATTGTCAACAAAAATTTTGGTCCATTCTCGTGATAAGACAATGTTCAGTACCAAGGATAAAGCATTAAGGCTTTTAGTGATTTCTAAATTTGATACGGGGTATATCAAATAGTGTATCTACGGGATGACACGATTAGAAATCACCTATGTAAGCGTGAAGTGTTAGTCGCTTCAAGTAGAATTTTGCAAGGCCAATTCTTTACGCACTTATGAAACCAGGCGGTGTTCATGGCTGAAACGAACACAACAATGAGAACCAAAGATGGTTAAGGGATGATTGTGTGACTTATGGTTATCTAGGTATACACTAAAGTTCGACAGTTCAAAGATATCAAATCTACCGATTGACCTAGTATATCTGACATAAGTTCACTACGGAAAGTTTAAAAGGAAACCTACTTATCCAGATGCAATTAATCCTTGCTTGCAAATCACACAAGTTTTTCATACATACTTCCGTGATATAGCCATTCCCCATTCATGTGGGGGATCGTTGAGGATTTTAAGATGGAAAAGTCTTAAAAAGAGGGTGAATGGGAAATGGAGGGAAAATGAAATTTTTGAATAAAATTTTAAGTTTCCCTCTCTTGAAATATTGTCCCATATTGGAAGAAGAAAAGGATTTTGGTGGGTATATATACAATCTCTTCTTGTAGCTCTTAAAGAGTTAAGAAGAAGGCAAGTCTCGCGTCGTCGTCGTCGTCGCTCGCTCGGCTCGGCTATGGCTACGGCTTCAACTTCGGATTCGGATTTGAATTTGGTCAAATGATCGATTGATTGAGTAATTTTTTGGACCAAATTTATTTGTTAATAGTAAATATTAACGTAATATTATTCGTGTTTGTAATAGATATGTTTCAATCCGTGGATTTGTTCTAGCAAGCTAATGCGTCTCCCACCATTGCCAAATGCTTGCTCCATAATAGTGAGTGATTTCTCCATTATTTAGCAGCCTGGTGCTCCGTCCACCATGGCCAAGTGCTCCACTAAATAAGTGGCAGCGGGTCCGTGTTTAGCAGCTAACTGCACTATAAATAGATGGTGCAAGCAGCTTGTTGAACACATAGAAAGAAATCGTTCCTCTTCAGTTTACACAACTACTGATATCCTCTTTAGTAAGAACTCAACATCGGCTATAAATTGCATTCCTTCCTCTCAAAATTTCCATTCGACTTCTGAGTTCTCCTCCTTTGTTGTGCATTGTTTTAAAACTACAAACAAAGCAACCGTAAGTGTAATTTGCTACCGAATTTTGTGTTCACTGAAACACTAGGATTTGGAGTACCGCTAAACCAGTGTGTAATTCGTTCTATCCTGGAAGGAAATAATCCATAACCTTGGGTACTAGGAGCGGATTAAATTCCTTAAGAAAATATTGTGAATTTAGTGGGCTCAAATTAATTACTGTTTTGTTTATATTTACGTTTATACGCTAACTTTCTTTTCTCCAGAATTATAATTTACAAATATAGCAAGTAAGAAAATACCAACAGTTTGTTTGTGCATTTGTTTTGGCAAGGATGTTTCTTGTCCAAGTAATCCAGAAGACTCCGTCCATAGAAGTGACCGAAAGACTTTGATAATTAGTTCGAACAGTCCATACAATGATAATCCTAAGAATTCAACTTATATTTATTAATAGTGTAAAATGTTTCTTGCACTATCACTCTATCAGTATATTTTAATAGGTTATAACACATAATCTATCTTATTTTTCAAATTACTAATCCTATTTTATAGATACCTATAGTTTGTTACCTTCGAGATACCTTATAGTGTAATAAAAATTCTTTTAAACTATCAATATATGGAAGTCAAAATCCGTAATCCTAATACAACTATATATATGAGATGTGAGCAGGGGCGGATTTAGCATAGGAATGTCGGGTTCAACTGAACCCAGTATTTTCTTTAACGACCCGACCAGTCGTTTTCAGAATTAAAGCCCCGTTCGGCGGCATAAGGTCTTGAGCAGCTTCGTATTATGTATTGTGACTTGCATGCGTGGTTGAGTTCAGTTACCGGATGATTCGGAGCCAAGTTGGTAGAAAGATTTCTAGTTTTGGAAGCTTAAGCGGTAAGAGTTGACTAAAATTTGACTTTTGTGTAAACGACTCCGGAATGAGGTACGGATAGTTCTGAAAGCTTTGTATGGTGATTGAGGACTTAGGCGTGCGTCCGGATTTGGTTTGGAGTTCCGTAGGGTAATTTGAAGTATTTCGACGAAAGTTGAAAAAGTTGAAGTTTTGGAAGGTTGAGAAGTTTGACCAAAAGTTGACTTTGGTGATATTGGGGTCGGGATGCGATTCCGAGGGTTGAAACAGCTTTGTTATGTCATCTGGAAATTGCCTACAAAATTTAACGTAATTCCGGTTGATTTGATAGGTTTCGGGGCGAGTTTTAGAAGTTGAAAGATTTGAAAGTTCATAAGTTCGATTCATGGTGCGATTCATTGTTTTGACGTTGTTTGATATGAGTTGAGGCCTCGAGCGGGTCCGTATTAAGTTATGGAACATATTGATATATTAGGACGAGGTCCCGAATGGCTAGGACGAGTTTTGGACGGGGTTCGGATCATTGGAGCATTGTTTGGAGCTATTGGAATTTTTGTAATTTGGTGTTTTCGCACCTGCGGTCCCTCACAAAGGCGTGAATTGGTCTCAGAAGCGAAATAGGTAGGTCTGGGCAGTTGCCGCAGGTGCAAAGATTATTTCGCACCTGTGTGATCGCAGAAGCAGACGAGCTATGTGCAGGAGCAAAGAGGAAGTGCAGAAGCGCACCTATGTTAGCGCAGAAATAGGGCTTTCTCCGCATGTGTGGTTAGCAGCCTCCAGTGATTGTTCCGCAGAAGCAGCTAATTATGTCGCAGGTGTGGTCATACCTAGGCAGAGAGTTTATATTCGAGGGCTTTGCCATTTTCTCCATATTTTGAGTTTTAGACCTCAGTTTTGGGAGATTTTTTTGTGGGCTTTTCAAGCCAATCATTGGGGTACGTGTTCTTCACCTAGAATTTATTATATTCCATGATTCTATCTTTAATTTCATTTTATAATTTATGTTTTGAGTTGTGGAAAAATGGGAATTTTGAAGAAAACTTTCAAAATGTAAAATAGTGATTTGAGGGATGAATTGGTATCGAAATTTGATAATTTTAGTATGGTTGAACTCGTATCGGAATGGGTGTTCGGGTTTATAAAATTTATCAGGTTCCAAGGTGCGGGCCCCAGGGTCGACTTTTGGGCTGGTGTTTAGTGTTTGATAAAGATTGAAATTTTATTATCTGGAATAGTTTCTTATGAGTTTTATTTATTCTTTAAAGTTATGGCTATATTTGAGCCGTTCGGAGGTTATTTCACCCGAGAAGTTCATTTTAGAGTAACAATATGTTTACTTTGTGGTAAGTATCTTACCTAACCTTGTGTGAGGGAACTACCCCTTAGGATTTGAGTCTTCTATGCTAATTGTATCATGTAAAGTCTGTGTATGCGAGATGATGAGTACGTACTTGGGCTTATTTGTGGAAAGTTGACCTTCTAGGGCTCTTAGGTTCTTATGTTCATTAGGTATGAAGTTGTTTTGTTATGTTAATTTCCCTATTTACTAGTTTCACCTCTACATGTTTTTAATTGAAATTAATTGCTTCATGTTCCCCCTCATTGCCTATTTGACTTTCATGTGCCTTAACTGAAGTTGTTGTCTCTTTAATTACCATGCTATCTTTTCCATTGCTTATCCTTAACTGAGTTGCTGTATTGTTTCCATAATTTTTTCAGACATAAAATAAATTAGTTATCCTTTATCATAGTTGCCTCATCCTTATTTGGAATTCATGGCTCATGTTGTCTCCCTTGTTGTCGAATTTTACTTTATGAAGTTACTATTACATATAACTTTTCCCTTGTTGAGCTACACTTATTGTGACTGGTATTATCTATTATATTTATTCTTTGTGAGTTCGTTTCTACCATTTTTTGCGTTCTAAAGCTTTTGAGTTGATTTACTTTTCTTATTCTCGTGTATTGTTGTGGTTGTTGCTATGGTACTCAGTTTGTTGAGCCGTGGACTATGCGCGATTGTGGTATTTAGATTGTTTAGTGGAAATATTGTGGAATATGGGCACATGTTGTGAAGGCTATTCTAATGTATTGTTGTGTTGTTGGCACGCGATGTTGTTGGGATATTTTGTTCGGGTGTTAGCACGAGTTTTCTGTCGTGATATTGTTACTATTGATTGTGCACATGCGGCGTGACAAGGCGGGCTATATCTGTGTATTTGCGTATGTGGCAAGATAAGGTGGGAATATTATTATGCGCGTATGGCGAGACAAGGCGGGCATTTACTTTATTATTGCACACGTGGCGAGACAAGGTGGGATATATCGGGGATTCTTTGTGATAACTTGGGGCATTGTTGTTGTTGATATTTGTGTAGTGGCATACTTACCCTGTGCTTGTTATACCGTGTACATTTCGTGAAAATTGTCTCTTATGTGTCATTCATCGTTTCTATTCTTATTAGTTGGCCTGAACTATGATAGAACACTGGCACAACCATACTCGTAGTTATTCACCCCTAATAGTTTAAGAAGATGGATCCTGATGTTATTGATCATTTCTATACACCATTGTCTACTTGCCTTCTATGTATAAAATGGCTCTATTGGCATGTGAGTTGCCCGTGTGGTTATAAAATTGTAATGAGGGCACATGATGCCAAGTGTTTAAGGTTCAGGAATTGGGACCCGTGAATTGTGAATATTTTGAGGTTCGGTACCTCGTGGTAATTATTGGCTAAAACCTGGTGTGAAAGTAGTCGTTCTTGTTGAGTTGTTACTTGCCTTTCCTTTATCTGTGTTCATCAGATTTAAATGTATTCAGCTTGCTCCACTGTGTTATTACTTTTTTTGTGTGTGTGTTCTGTTGCTAGCTGTTACTTCTATTTCCTACTGCAAGTACCGTATTCTTGTTGTCATTATGTATAGCTTTGTAGAGATATCGTACTCTATGCCTATACATTGTCCAGGTTATTCAGACTAGTAGGTGTCTTGACTTTCCCTCGTCTCTACCCTACTGAGGATAGTCTTGATACTTACTGGGTACCGCTGTGGTGTACCTGTACAATTTTTGTGCAGAACCAGGTATTTCGAAGTCAGTCGATCGTTAGCTAGCTATGAAGGCTTTTGTTGAGGAGACTCAAGGTAAACATGTTGCTGCGTTCGCAGGCTTCGGAGTCACCTTCTGATGTTGTTGTTATACTGTTTATTCTTATTTCGAAACAGTTGTATTTAGAGGTTCTAGCAAACTCTGTAGAGCTTATGACTTGTACTACCGGTTTTGGGATTGTAAGTCTTGTATAGAGATTTCCTAATTTGAATTGTCAATCTTTATTCATTTTGTTATTATTTTCAGTAATTGTTAGGCTTACCTAGTCCCTAAGATTAGGTGTCATCACGACCTCCTACGGAATGAGATTTGGCTCGTGACATTTTCGATCCGAAACATAAATTTATGTGTAAAAATTCACTAAAACTATAAAAACTAGTAGATATAAACTCATAACTTTTAAAATATAATGGGTTCAATGCTAAAAAAAATTGAAGATTGAATCCATAGAGATTTAAATCTTAGATCCGCCTCCGACTGTGAGCATCAGATATTGCTTGTAAAGCCGACTATGTATAAGAGAATTACTTGGGAGTAATGCAACTACTAGTTTAAATTTTAGCAACATTAAATCTAATCAATGTATTGTTGTGAGAACCTGGAAGATGCTCGATCTTAATCTTTTATATTAATTTGCATGAACTACTTTTCTCATTTTTCACTTGATTCTGATTTAGTTTGCACGTATTGCTCACATGTCCCTACAGCAACTAAAATGCATGGAGATTTCTATTAGCTAGGTAGTTTTACTTCCAGTTGACGTTGCAGTTTAATTTGTTTCCTGAAGATAACATAACAAGTTCAGAGTTTTGGTTTTTCCACTCTTATTAAGAATAAATAAATTGAGCTTTTGACTTTATGATACAGCGATTTCAAATCGAAGCAATGCCCATACATATCACTTCAAAAACAAATTGTGTGCCTGCTAGCTGTGTCTGATAGTGTACTGTACACTATAACTAGCTTAGTCATTCTGATGCTGGGAGATAGGGGAAGTTATTATTATATATTTACTATAGACTTTTGTGGCCCAGCCCTTTTCCGGATCCCACGCATAGCGGAAGCTTAGTGTACCAACGTGCCCTCTTTTAATTTCCCCATCTGAGCTCATTATCAAAAAGCAAATTGTGAATTGAAAAGTTTCAGTTACGATGAGGAAAAAAAGGTTCTGCATTTTTCTTTCTTTACAATGAAGAGGGGCCATAAAATTGATGATTCCATTCTGAGCAAAGAAATCTACAGAAACTTCTCGTTGACCCAAATTAGACGGTTTAGATTTATATCCATCATTTGTTTCGTAGCTACGCAAAGGTCACCAGTTGCCAATGTCAACGTCTATCGCGTTATAAATAAAGGAAGCCTTTTGGTTCTCTGCCTCATTATTTTCCAACAGATCGATAGATGGCGGCTGGTCTTGGGTTTCGACGCTATTTATTGTGCATCTTGTTTCTTCTTTCAATCACTATATTTTGTGTTTCAGCCCGTAACTCCATTTCTCTCTCAGGTATATACTATGAGTCCCTTCCTTTATTTATTTGGGGACTTTTATCTCTTGTCTTTTCATCGTTTGTCATGCACCTAGTGGAAGTAAGAGTTTTTTTTTTTTTTTTTTTGTAGTAGTTATTTGTTTGGAATTTATTGGTCCTGCTCATGTGAATTCGTGCTGCGTAAACCTCTTTAAAGGGAAAAGCACTCTCTGCTAAGATTTTATTTATTTACAAAGTTTTAACTAAGGATGAGATAATCATATCTATTCTACCGCATTCCTTAGTGGCATGGAGGTAGGGAGTGAATGATAAACAGTTCTTTCTCAATAAAGAGCTTTTTGAACTCATATGCAAATACTTGACGCCTTCAACTTTTGAACCGGAAGTTAATCTGAAATAGACTAATGTGTTAAAAATTGTAGGTATTACATAAATGGTATTGACTAGCTAGTGACAAAAAAGGCTCCATGTCAGTCGGTCTTATGATTCCATTTACTTCCTCCATCCTAGTGATGGTATTTGATTAGGTCATAATTTAAGGAAGAAAGATTTTTGGAATTTATGATTTAAAAATAAGCCAAAAAGAAGTTTAGAGTTAAGTTACTTACTAATATAAAAATGTACTACTATTCTTCGTAGGACCTAAAAAAGGGCATTACATATTTTAGGAGGAGGGAGCAGTACATATATATGTACTTACTATCAATACTGTGACGAAAATTCCCATATAACACAGAAGTTACATTTCCAGTTACTAATTACTATACATTATACTCTGTTTTCTGGAAAGTGAAAATCTCTTTTCTTTTTTCCTTTTGCAGGGGACGAGATGAAAATGCTGCAAGTGAGCCCACAGGATTACGGTGAACCCTCCGCAAACAACAACCACTATCCTGGCAGGGGCAGGTTCGATGGTGGTGGCCGTGGCCGCGGTCGCGGCCGCAACAAGTGGCCATGACAATGTTGACTATATATCCTCATGAGCACACATTTTCCGTACGTTGCACAATAAAAATCTGCTACCTCGTATATTTTGTACTTACTATATATGAAGCCTCTGCCGTTCCTGCCATTCGTGTTATTTCATGTGACTCTTTACAGAAAATTCTTGTTCAGCAAGTGTTAGTGAGGCATTTAAGGTCTAGGACCAATGAATTGAAGTAGTTTCATTATATTGACAAGATCTTCCTATGATGTTGATACAGTTTCGTCTTTGTACACCCAGAATAAATGTGATTTATATATTATTAAGCTTATTAACTATGGAAACAAATTTTTCTGCAGATTATTATATATTCATTTCATTTGAAAAGATGCTCACCTTTTACATTCTAACATTCAGTAATTGAATGCATGAGTCATAAACTTGTTAGTGACTAAGTGTGAAGCTTGTAACAACGATTTGTCTACTAATACTTCCCCACCAAAAAGAAATCGTTGGCTGAGTAATATTTGATATAAATTGCCAAATTGGAGTTATCAGCCATGTATTATTTTGAATTAATTGAATTTAAAACAACAAAGTTTCTTCATAAAAGATGCACTATTAAAATGGTACTACTAAAAGATTGTACTTAAACAATTCTCCTTCCGTCCCAATTTATATGGCGGTATTTGAATTTCGAGAGTCAAACGAATTTTTGTTTGACCTCAATCTTTTGATATGTTCTTTGAAAGTTTTGAATTGTAATTATTATGTATTATAGTACTTTTTACATAATTTTCATATATGTAAATTTTAGTTCCAAATTTTTTAAATATTCTATGATAGAATTTATGGTCAAAATTAACTCGTTTAAATCTCAAAATCCACAAATTGTCACATAAATTGGGATGGAAGGATTATGAAATATGAACTTTAGTCAACAGTTTTTGTTAATTTCAATAGCTTTTGTCATTCACAGTGTATATCATATTTCTTCATGTGGGGTAAAATTTCAAAAAATCTCAATAAAAACAAAAAAGGGACTCAATTAAATTAAGGTGTCAACTAGACCAGTCCGTTCCAGGAACATGCCATAGTCGTAAAAATAGCATGGTATAGCCAGTTTTCGGATTGGTCATTCAAAAATAGCCAGCGTTTACGAAGTCAATGAAAAATAGCCACTATTTTCTGCAACAGAGACCGATCCAACATATTATACTGGAGTTCGGTGCACCTGTGTATGAACACCTGCATATTATGCTGGACCGGTATACTTTGCTGACTCCAGTATAATATACTGGAGACTGGAGCACCGGTGCTCCAAACTCCAGTATATTATACTGGACAATTATACTTGCTGGAACTCCAGTATATTATGCTGGAGTTCTAGTGTACTTATGCTGGAACTCCATCATATAATGTTGGAGTTCCAGCATACTTATCCTGGAACTCCAGTATAATATGCTGGAGTTCAAGCATACTTATGCTGGAACTCCAGTATAATATACCGGCGTATTTTTCAGGTTTTGAACAGTGTTTTCGCTCAGATTTATCTTTACATGAAAAGTGGCTAAATTTCGATTACTTTTGAAACTGGACTATTTTTAAACAACCAGTTATAAATCTGGCTATTTTTGAATTTGTCGCTATATTTTTACCACGGTCCAGGAACCGGCCCACGCCCTTACTAATCCTAAAACTGTCAATAAGACGAGCAACAAAATGCATGAAGAACAGAAAAAGTTATTAGCTTGGCCTGGTGGTAAGTTTAATCATGCTCTTTGTATCATGTGCAAATATCACTTATCGTAATTAGTGGTGGAAAAATAGATTAAAAAATAATTATTTATCCATATTAAGATAAATTCAAAAATAGTCAGATTTACAAATGGTAACTGAAAAATAGCCACACTTTCAAAAGTAATCGAAATTTAGCTAGTTTTCATGTAAAGATAAATCTGAGTGAAAGTATTGTTCGAAATTTGGAAAATATTCCAGCATAATATACTGCAGTTCGAAATTTTTACACATGAACTTCCGACATAATATGCTGGAGTTCCATCATAATATGCTGGAAGTTCATACACGTTGTCACTCCCCTTTTTCTCGCGAAATCGGGTTTCAACGTGTGACAACTCTTTTAAGAGAGGGTTTTAAAAGAGGGGGTCGTCACCTAACGAGTTAAGGTGCGTTAGGGCACCTATTTGTAGATAACTTTGTCTAACTAGTTTGTGTCACCAAAGATCGGGTAAGGGCTCGAAATTACCTCGAAGAGAAGGTGTTAGACATTCTTCGAGGTCCACAACTGTGAGTTTCGGCCGAACTCAATTATATGAATTAGTCTATGTGATCAAAGACAAGAAAATAAAGGGATTTGGAGAAGTTCATTATTAAACACAAATAATTGATTGAAAGGCAAGGTTTTGGGGGGGGGGGGGAGGTCCTAAAGTCGTATCCTATGCGTGCACTACCCGTCTCATGCCTGTGGTCCAGAAGGCATTTGAACTTTTATTTTAAGGTGATTCTAGACTTTAACTTAGGTTGTTAAAAAGGGAAAATACTAAGCGACATACAAAAGAGTTTAGGACTTTCACATATATACAAGTAAGGGCTCAAGTTAGCCTCCGCACACTACAAGGAAGTATAGAATTAGCAACAATTTTTTTGCAACAACAATAATATTGTTGCAAAATACAATAAATGACAACAACTTTATTTAGTTGTTGCTATATCATAGAATTTTTACCCACAAAATTTTTTTGTTAGCAAAAGTTTTAATATCGTTGCCATATTTAACAAACAATATAATAAATTTTAAATATATATAAGTTAGCAACGACTTTTTAACAACAATAATATGGTTGTTGGCTAAGTTTAATAAATGGCAACAACATAATTAGATTGTTGTTGCATCACAAAATTTTTAACCACAAGGTTTTTCTTGTTACCAAATATTTTAGATTCTTTTTACTTTATTTTAGGAGTAATATAATAAATATAAAATATAAAAATAATTGGCAATAACAAATATTAGTTGTTGCTATTACACAAAATTTTCTCAACAACTCCATTGAGTTGTGGCAAAAAATTTAGTAAATCACTTTTAGTTTTCCGCCAAAACAAACGCGCCAAAACAGATTTCCCTATTTTATTACTTTTCCCCAAATTTTTAGCGCTCAATTTTAGTTTCCACTGCATCTAGGTTTTCTCTTTTCATTATCTAAACTAAGTTCTTGCATCTGTGTGTTCGATTTTTTGATCTCTTCCGCTGTGTTCAACCCAAAATCTGGTGAGTTCTCGCTTTTGATTTCGTTTCTTCTCAATGTCTATTGCTTTCTGCTTTTGATTTAGTTTAATCGTATCATTCTTCTTAATTTGTGATACCTTAATCACTAGTCAATGATTGTTTACTGGGATTTCCTTGAATTGTTTTGTAATATGAGATGCCGTTGATCTTTTCTTGGTTGTTATAGTGAGTGTTTTCTATATAATTTTCTTAATTTTTTTCATGGTCATGCTATTTGACGTTCTTTTTTTGGGGAATTAATGGTGTGAGAGTGAGAATATTTGGGATTGATGATTTACAATATGGGCTATTGTCTACTTTTTTCTGAATCTGATAAAGATTGGTGCCTTTATCTGTTCTTTGTTTCATCCGGAAAAATGGGAGTCCCCAGTTTATTGTGAAACCAAGTGCAGCCATTAATACCACAAGACTACTTTGCTTATTTCAATCGCTTTCTTCACACGACTTCTATCCATCACCCTGCCGAAATGATTAATTTCAACTTTCTACTACTCCTTTTATATTTTATTTTTTGTGATTTTTTCTTTGTAAATTTATTTGTTTCTCATTTTTCTGAACATATCTTTTTTTTTTTCTTATCATTTTGCTGCCTTCACTTTTTCATTTGGCTAATGTCCAATAATATAATTTTTAACATGTTATAGCCTATCATGACAATAAATGTGCATGTTTCTAGTAATACTGAATCTGCTGCCGATGTAGTTTCAAATTCACAGCCAGGTAAGTTATTTCATTTGTTAAAATTCTAGCCCTTTAAAATCTCTTGATTGTATAGATTTAATTTGCTATATACCTAAATATCTTCCTATGTTGCCGAAGGAAAAAAGAGAAAGGGAAGGGGGAAGACAACAGGGCTTTCAGTTCAAAAGAAACGGAAAGATAGTGACAATGGAAAGTTGAAGGTGATTATTCCACCGGATAGAACAGTAGCAGTAGGCCCTGGAGCTAAAGATTTTGTTGCCGAGCTCTCCGTCAAAGTTCTCCAGCATGCTAGGCATGATGTCAAGAAATGGAAGGAAGTCCCTAATCTAGCAAAAGATAGAATTGTTGCTCATATGCTGGTAATTCACTTTGTTTCTTCTCGATCACTTGATAAATTCTAGAAAATTGGTCACTTTCTTGATCAGCTTATCAAATTCTTATTTATAAACTTACTTTTTTTAACATCTCATTTGATTAATTTAGCTTATGAAAAGCATACAACAAAGAACCAGCTTCTACTGAAGTAGATGGTTCAACTCCTACTTATATGTTGAGGTAGCTAAGATAATATATAATCAAATTCTAAATTCCAAATTACTTTTGAACTTGAATAATTCACCAGAACAATGATGTAAGTGTACAAATAAAGTATGTTTATAACTTATTAGTGGTAAGCCAATTTTAGGCATGCTAACCTGAAAGGTCCTCAACACATTGGCAGACAATGAAAGTTATATTCTAAGTAAGCTCACTTAAGTATTTTTGAGTGCAGGACACCTTTCTACTTCCAGACACACAACACAATCGAGATACTATCCTTCAAACAGCTAATAATTTATACCGATATCGTCGTAGTAGACTCCACGATCATTTCAAGAAATTTGCTTCGAATGAGGAAAGCTTGCAGAACATGCCGGCAGAAGTTAATGAAGCTGAATGGAATTTCTTAGTGGACTATTTCAGTTCTGATGCTTTTAAGGTAATTAGGAGTATATCAAAATTAAATGGACTATTAGTAGTAGTAAGCACACCATTCCTTTGTTGCTTAGTAGAGTTGTTCCCATTGTCATCTAATTTATCAACAGTTCCAGGTTGATTAGAAACACCTTCCACTGACTGAATATTTGTAGGCTTACATTCTTCGTTAACATCTGCTCCGGGTTGGTTAGAAATAACTTCCACTAACTCATTAGTTTTAGCTAAGCATTCTCTATTAGCATCAGTTCCAATTGAGAAAATTTCATCTTCCACCAAATGCTGTTGAATCTCTTTTTTTTGTGTCCTTTTCTTGCTAATGATTCTCTGGATAGCAGTTCTCTCCCTTATATCCCTCCGTTTTTTCTTAATCCTTTTTCTTTTTCCTGTCAACTCTCTCTTGAACAAAAGGGTCATTTTGTTTAGGAGATTCCTTATTCTTATTCAGATATGGATGTGGTTACACTGTTTTGCTTGCTAGACTCAACTTGATCAGATATGGATGTGGTTGTGATTGTTTTGCTCTCATCATCTTTTTGTGAATTTGTAGTTGAACTTTATAATATTACTTAGTTTCTTCTTATACTTTCTTACTTAAATTAAAATATATTCATGCAGCAAATGAGTGCATGAAATAAAACTAATAAGGGAAAACAAGAAATGAATCATATTTGTGGCAGAAAGTCCTTTTAAGCAGTATCTTATGATGTGGTAAGATGTCTTTATTTTGAGCAATTTTGATCATTTTTCTGTAATAACATAATTTAATTTGTTTTATTAGAGAGATTCAAGCACTGGCAAAGAGCCAAATCTTCAAAAACTTTGGAAAATGACTCACATGAAGTCAGGACATTGGGTTAATGATGCCTCTGCTGAATTTAATATATATACGAAACTCTTATCTTTATCCTAGAATATGTGCCGATTGAAATAAATATCGCAAGTTTAAGCTCGTATAATTGTTTGTAGGATAAGCTAACAGAAATTGTGGCCGAACAAACTCAAGAAGTGGAAGAGGATACTGATGTGGACCCAATTATTAATGCTGCTTTTGTGAAACTTGTTGGAGAAAAGTCAGGATATTGCCGCGGTCAAGGATCGGGAGTCATGCCAGCTAGTAGGAGATCTATGCATGTAACTCAAGAGCAACTGCAAGCACAACAGAAAGAGGTGGAAGAAGAACGTCATAAACGAGAGAATGTAGAGTGTAAACTAATAGAAGTGGAAAATCAACTTGCGGAGGAGCGGAAAAAACGAGAAATCATGGAAGCTCGTCTAGTGGGTGATCAAAAAATATTAAAACAGGGCATGATGGCACTAGTATCCCATATACAAAGTTCCGAGGTATTTAATTTGTTTAAGGCGTTAAAGTTTCAATTACTTGCTTTTGATCCTAAAAATAATTTTATTAAACTGCTTAAGAATAAAAGAGGAACCAAGTAGCAGTTGAATTCAATAGCTATGGCAGGGCTTTGCTATTCTAAATGTCTACTGGTGCTTGTTGGTAAGATGGTACACAGATACAATGAATGTAGGAAAGAGACATTTTACCCATAGCTTTTTTAAATGATTGAGAAACTATCTTAGCTTATCAGTATACGAAGCAAATTGCTGGTGATTTACTTTAGCTCTGTAGCTAAATATCAGCTATAGTATGTGAACTTTCACAAACTTCAGACTTACTTTAAATACTATGATAAAAATATTTCTAAGTCCAACACATGATGTTCTGTTTTATATCCTATGGTAATAGCTTCGAAGAATGGACGTTCTCATACACTAATCTGTTTGTCATTTCTACATGAGATATTAGATATTCAAGGTATAAAATGCTTTATGTATATGTTGTCTGTTTATTTGGATCTATAGAAACTATATTTTGTGTTCTACTGAAAGGAAACGTGTTCTAATATTTTTGATGTTATAAATTTGCATCTTCGAAGTTTTATCATATTTAAGTTTAGTTGTACAATGTTTAACAAACTGGACTTCCTACTACAATTTTTGACATGATTGCTAATTTAAATGATTCAGATGAGACAAGTCCTACAAGTCTTATGGATGATAGCATGGTAAGTAAACTTATTCTAGTTCTTGTGAAAGGAAGTTTCTTGGTTGTATATGCAAATGAATCTATTTGAATAAATCAATCTTTGTTCTAAATTTTTTTCAGACTATAGTATTGTATCTTTGGGAGTATTTAGCATGTTCTGATGCAATTTTATTTTGGGGAGTATTTTAATCAAGCTTACACTGCTTACATGCCTATTTTTCTTAAGTTGTTGCAGTTATTTCTCATTAAAATATATTATTGATTTTTCTTAAGTATTTGGTTTCAAGAAGACTTTTGGTCTGAATACCTATGGGAGGATGACTTGAAATATACAAAAGTTGTTTGTGAACAGGATTATATAACTTCCTGCCTAGCTGTGGAAAATGAAAAAAAGGAAAAAAGATAACCATACCAAATACCAAATAGTTTGAAATAAGCATTAAATCAAGAGTGCTTTCAGTCATGATGCACTTTACCTATGCACATAATCCAGATTGTAGGTGATTGTTTCTTTCTCTTGGTCGTGCATTATTAATCTAATATTCCCAACCATGTTTCTGAGAGTGCTTTTTTAAGTTAATGTTGTGTTTCCACTAAGCTCTTTTCAGGTTGATGGTTCCTGTTATGGAGTCATTTTGGTCATCTTAGTATCTTGATATTTTTTGTGTTGCTTTTACATGGCTTCCCGGTGTTGTCTCTTCTTGTCTTTTTTTCATTGATGTGGTACTTATGTTGTACTGAGCCGAGAGTCTATTGGAAACAACCTCTTTATTTTCACAAGATAGGGGTAAGATCTGCGTAAATTGGGATTATACTGGGTATATTGTTATTGTTGTTGTAAGTTATTGCAGTAAAATAAGCTTCCACTATTTCGTTTTGCACGTTTGTACTTTATAGCTTCTTTTTATCAAAATCTAATTATATATTTTTTTTTAGGATGAGTAGCATTCCTGACATCTGGTTCATGTAGTGCACAAGCTGGTGGAAGAAGATTTATTTTTTGGGTTAATATTAGAATAGAACTTAAGGACCTTGAATATATGATACTTTTGTTTGTTTTGTAAGTAAAGATATACTTTTTAGGATTATTTAGCTTTTGAAAGTTAGTATATCCACTGCATCAATTTTATGTATAGACGCTTTATTTATAAATATATATATATATATAAATTAAACTACAATTTATTATCTCTATATGTATTTGTGAAAATTTAAAGAATATATGAATTATGTATTTAGTAACACCACATAAATTGTTGTCAAAGTAGTACTAGAGAATATGTTGAAAAAAAAAGTAATTATTACCACAATAATAGTTGTTGCTAAAAGTCTTGATAACAGATTATTAACTTTACCGCCAATTTCTTTAGCAACAACGGATATTGTTGGCAAAAAACTAATTTTGTCGCAACAATAATTTTTGTTGGTACATGTCTTTATAATCCACGACTTCATTGACCTTTTACTAACAACAAATAATTTATGACAACGATATATATTGTTGCGCTAAGTTACCTTTTGGCAACAATATTTTCTGTTGTTGCATATACTTTTCCCATCGGTGTTTACTGCAACGGAGTGCAACGACTTCTTTGTCGTTGCCAAAGATATTTTTTGCAACAACATTGAATATATGGCAACAAAATTTGTTGTTGCGATATGCCTTCTTTCTTGTAGTGGCATTTAGACAACAAATACACGCAAGTCAGATTAAAAAAAGACAATTGATGATTTTAATAAATGGAGGTTGCAGAAACCTATAGGCATGATCTCTATATGAATCTGGATTTAATGAGCGGGCATTTTACAATCTCTGAAACCTACATAGTTGCCTGCCGTATAAGCGATTAAAATTATAGGCATGATATTTAGGCATTTTTTCAGTAACCGATAATGGTGATCATTGGATTATGTTCAAAATTGGTTAATCGGGTCCTATAGGCATGGTTTCTAGTGATAATATTTAACACCGCGTTGGGGATTATTAAAGAAATGAGTATGACAATTAATTAACTGACTCAGATCTTATAGGCATGATATCTACCCAACTTGTTGCAAGTATAAGATAAAAATCCCTTTCCCAATTTCACTAATACCCCAAAATATTATTACAATAATTATTATAGACCCAGAATGAATGTTATAAATTACATAGTAGATATAGCTATAAGGAGCCTACAATATGCCCAAATACACATGGACAAGCCATGCCTTCATTCTCACAATTTACAACAGATCCAAAATTACATATTCATAGATACATAAACAACTGATAGTTGAGTGATTCACTCAGTGGTCTTAAAACAGAATTGAGCATATAGAACCAAGACCCCAGTGTGTCAGAGTTTCTAAGGGCTTCAAGAACCCAAGACAGTGCTCACACTAGGGAAGTTAATAAAGATCATTCAGAGGAGGAACTAGAGACCAAATCCTAGTGTGTCAGAGTTCACAAGGGCCTTAATTGGACCCCGAGCAATGCTCACACTAGGGCAATCAAAAAGATAGAACCTAAGTAGCCTTGGCTTTCAACCGGCTAAGAATGGGATTCAAAGAACTCAAGCAACAAGTGAAAGAGAAAGGACTAAGGTTGAGGGACAGGAATTAAGGGATTTAAAGAGACACAACCAAATTGAACTAACCAGGCAGGCAGTTGATTAAATCACAGAACTAAAGAACAACCTTAATGCAAACTGGAAAAAAACAGGTTCAACACTTAGCATAGGAACAATCACATGCTGAAAGAGTTAAGAAAAGAACATGTTTGCAGGATTGACAATGATTATTATACACAGATGCCCATTGCTAAACAGGTTGAAACATGGTTGGAAACTATGCTAAGTATATAAGAAACAAGGCAACATTGTGCTAAACCGCATAATCACAAAAAGAAGAGGGCATCATGTTAGCAATGGGGCATGATCACAGACACATAACATATGCTAGGGCATTTTTACAGAGAGTCTGGACAGCATGAAAGATAAACAAATAGCAGATAAGCATTCAAGCATTGTTATAGAGGTCTAATTAACAGAATATGATTCAGTTTGTGCCAAAGGTTTAGCCTAACACCTCAAAGTAACAATTCAAAACATGCTGAGATAACTGTTCTAAATCACAAGCAAATACTAACGGGGTATGGGATCAAGTGAGCATGCTGAGTGATACAATGACTAACACTGAAAGTCTCAACACAGATTACTGTAGGGATTCAAGGGGTAAGTGAATAAACATGTTCATAGGCATTCAAGAGTCAATACACTAACTGAATAAGCCCTAAGAAGTTCAGATTACTCAATTAGGTGTAGATAGTCTCAGAACTAGTAGCATTAAGAGTGAGTAAATGCAAAAGTTAGCAGAGTGATGCTTAAAAGTAAACCAGAAACATGTTAAGCTAGAGATTCAAAGATAAGAACACATAAGGATGAAATTGCGAAAGTCAAGTAACTCACCAGTTAAACGAGAAATGCAAGAAAAGAACAAAACCCATAGTGTTCTGAATTGTCAATGAGTAGCAACAACCCAGAACTTAATGGCATTGGCTTTCAGCTGGCCAAGACCAAAGTATAGAACGAAATAACAGAGTAAAGTTTTAGATCTAGTGAGATTGTAATGATTCCCGAGTTTGTTTAAAGGGAATGGGGGAAGGGGTTTATATAGGGGTAGATATTAACACATAAACATGGAAAATCATCAGTCAAACACTAGAAAGGAAAGCAATTGAAATCAGTAAGAAAAAGAGGAAATTCCAGAACCCTAATTTTAGGCATAGTGCACAAATTAACGGAAATAAAAAGTAAAAATCACATGCTGCATAGAATAAGATGAACATAGATAGAAATCTATTCAAAATCAAAGAATTGAGTCAGGTTTGGATTGATTTAAAAAGTATCTGAAACCCTAAATTAGGGTAAGTAAAAATCGGCAAAAATAAACAAATCTACACATAATAGGGCAAATATAGCAAGATAATACTTAAAATAAAAGGCTTAAACCAACTTTGGTTCGAATAAAAAAAAAATCTGAAAACCCTAGTTTTAGGGTAAGTAAAAATCTCAAAGATACATAGAGATTCATAGAGATTCATACCATAAAAGAACAAGAACGATCACAGATAGAAAGGGTCAAAGAACTGAAGCAGATTTGGTTCGATTTCTAAGAGATTTGCTTGTCATGTTTAGGCAAGCAAATTAGGTAACACCATAGACGAACCAGTACGGGGGGGGGGGGTAAATAAGGTAAGAAAATCTATGGTGGATTCCATTTTAGGGCCGAATTTGGAGGGGTTAAGAGAGACGGCAGCTAGGTTCATAAGAGACAAGAGATGAGAGGGTTTCAGGGCGGCGGGGTGGTAAAAAATTATTAGGGTTTGGGGCTTGGGTGTAGTTAAAGAGGAGGGTGTAACGTGAACCGTTGATCTCAGGGATCAATGGCCACGATTTAGGAGTTCTGGGTCGGGTGGTTTAAACGGGTATGGGGTTGGGCTAATTTGTCTTGGACCAAGGCTAAGTGGGTTAGTGTAAGGGTGTTGGGCTAGTGTATTGGGTAGTGTTAGGTCCGAATTTGGGTAGGAATTTAGGCTAAATTTTAAATACCCAATTTTAATCAAATAAATAATTTATAAAACTAATAAATAAATAACAAAATATCATTTATGCATTAAAATGGTTTAAAAGATGCTAACCTTTTACATTCTAACATTCAGTAGTTGAATGCATGAGTCATAAACCTATCAGTGACCAAGTATGAAGCTTGTAACAACGATTTGTCTACTAAAACTTCCCCACCAAAAAGAAATCGTTGGCTGAGTAATATCTGATATAAATTGCCAAATTGGAGTTATCAGCCATGTATTATTTTGAATTAATTGAATTTAAAACAACAAAGTTTCTTCATAAAACATACACTATTAAAATAGTACTACTAAACAAGTTTGTACTTAAACAATTCTCCTTCTGTCCCAATTTATACGGCGGTATTTGAATTTTGAGAGTCAAACGAGTTTTTATTTGACCTCAATCTTTTAATATGTTCTTTGAAAGTTTTGAATGGTAATTATTATGTATTATAGTACCTTTTACATAATTTTCATATATGTAAATTTTAGTTCCAATTTTTTTAAACATTTTATGATAGAATTTATGGTCAAAATTAATTCGTTTAAATCTCAAAATCCGCAAATTGTTACATAAATTGGGATAGAGGAATTATGAACTATGAACTTTAGTCAAGAGTTTTTGTTAATTTCAATAGCTTTTGTCATTCACAGTGTATATCATATTTCTTCATGTGGGGTAAAATTTCAAAACATCTCAATAAAAACAAAAAAGGGAATAAATTAAGGTGTCAACTAGACCAGTCCGTTCCAGGAACAGGCCATATCTTTTTACCACGGTCCAGGAACCGGCCCACGCCCTTGCTAATCCTAAAACTGTCAATAAGACGAGCAACAAAATGCATGAAGAACAGAAAAAGTTGTTAGCTTAGCCTGGTGGTAAGTTTAAGAGAAATTTTCATAAAATACTATCTTTTAATGGTAATTAGCTATATATAAATATCATTTGCTATATTACGGATTATAGATACGTTTTCTGTTGTTATAAGATATATTAGATGTATTTAAGTTACTGTACTCATGAATACAGTAGCAAAAATAGGCGTGAATCAGGGAAGTCCAGTTAATCAGTTGTTGTATTCGAGTGTATTCGACTGTATTCATGGCGTGAAATATGGGATTACAACTGGACAGATTATTGTATTCGACTGTATTCATGGCGTGAAACAGGGGATTACACTTTTTTTAAACGGAAATTGAATCAATTAACATAATAGACTCCTAATATAACATAACAAACTCAATTATAACACACAAAATTTATATTTCCTTGTATAAAAAAAATTCTCAACTGAAAAATAACCCAAAAACATAGCAATCTTCAGAGAAATTATATAATACATCTGAATACATAAATTATATTAATTAAAAAAAACATATGAATACATTCATGGCATATAGCGAGATAGTGAATACAATGAAATACATAGAATACAACGGGATACATTGAAATACAATGAAAAAAAAGACAGTGAATACAATGAAATACATGGAATACAACGAGATACATTGAATTACAATGAAAAAAAAGACAATGAATACAATAAAATACATGAAAATACAGCGTAATACATTGAAAATACATTGAAATATATTAACAGAAAATCAAGTTGCTCATCCCCAAACTCCGTCGTCTTTGTTCAAGAACAAACCCTAATTTTCGGTGAATCCGCCAAACAAACCCTAATTTCTGGCGAATCCACCAACAAACCCAAATTTTCGGCGAATCCACAATTGCTATCTCTTGTTACTGGTCTCCTTTGGATGATAATATCGAGGTTTCTTTGCCTTCTTTTTTGAAAAATGTCCTTCCAAAGAAAATGTTGATGCTCATATACAGACTGGTCTTTCTTCTGTTGAATTTCTGAGGAGTAGTTGTGCCGTCCCAAGTCTCTCTTCTTGCCATCAACTACCAATAAGGTAATCAAGGGTTGTTAGTGACTTCCTTGTGTTTAAAAGGGTTGTAATTGCTTTTGTTGCATTGCAAATTTGACAATTCCAGGAGTAGTACTATCACAACAAAGACAATATACTGTCAAATAATATCTAGGATATGAATGGACAATTGGACATGGATCATCAACATAGAATTGTTCTTTCTCTCATACTATTGAACGAAACCAATCAATACTTTCTCTCGGATCATCCTTTTCAGGATACATAAAAGTTAGTTAGGGTTCCGATAGAGTGAAGGATGGCGGAACCGGCGAGTCCAGGCGGCGGTGGCGGAAGCCATGAGAGTGGCGGCGAGCGGAGCCCTCGGTCGTGTTTTCAGGGAATGGGGAAAGAGAATGACATGTATCAAAGTAGAGAGAGAAAGAAAATAGTGTAACTGAATAGCGTATTTAGTGGCTTTGGGGTAGGAGGTAACCAAAATTAGATATTTTGCTATAAACAGTAAAAGGTATCTACATAATATAATTTTTTTAAATAACATTTATTTAAAATAAATAAGGTATTAACCTTTTCTATAGGAGGTAAAAAATCCTAAGTTTAATCATGCTCTTTATATCATGTGCAAATATCACTTATCTTAATTAGTGGTGGCAAAATAGATTAAAAAGTAATTATTCATCCATATTAGGGTAAAATTCAAAAATAGTCAGATTTACAAGTGGTAACTGAAAAATAGCCGCACTTTCAAAAGTAATCGAAATTTAGCCACCTTTCATGTAAAGATAAATCTGAATGAAAAAATTCGGAAAATATTCCAGCATAATATACTGTAGTTCAAAATTTTTACATGTGAACTTCCTGCATAATATGTTGGAGTTCCATCATAATATGCTGAAAGTTCATATAGATGTGCTCCAATCTCTAGTATATTATGCTGAAACTTTTCGTGTGGTGGGGTTTCAGCATAATATGCTGGAAGTTCATATGAAGGCACACCAATCTCCAGTATCTTATGCTGGAACTTTCTGTATTCCAGCAAAATAGTGGCTATTTTTTAATGACTTTGCAAATGCTGAATATTTTTTAATTATCAGTCCGAAAACTAGCTAACCCGTACAATTTTCACTCCATATTATTCACTAAAAGATAGGTTGAATAATGAATTTTTTATATAGGGGTCAAATATGGATAAGATTCATATTATCCACTTAAAAATGGATAACCAGTGTGTTTAACTTTTACAATTGCAAAGATTAGGCCCGACGCCCCCTCCCCCTCCCGTTTGTCACACATAATTGTAGTATTTATGGTAGAGCATAATTTTTATATATTGGAGATAATACATAATTACCACATTAGGGTTGTCCCGCTTTACCAGTTTTACCCTCATACTTTGCGGGGGTCCTATGACCCCTGGCTTTATTTGAAATTGTCACTACCCAAGTTCTCCCTCCATGAACTGTCATGATGGCACCTAGTCTCTACGACTAGGTAAGCCTAACCATTTGCGGAAAATAGGAATTTAAAAGTACAACTAGCCATCTAACAGATAAATATATATAAAGTGTTTAAAATGCCGCTCGACATATACAATAATAACACTCTCGACCAATAATAATACTTCCAAAACCCGAAATCTCATGAATCACAAACTAGAAAAAAATACATAGTGTTCTAACTCCAGAAGTCTAAACAAAAGTAATTACAGAGGTCTATAGCTAAAAGGGGGAATAGAGAGGGAAGTCTCGGTCTGCGGATGCGGCAGATATACCTCGAAGTCTCTGAAATCGCCTCGTCTCACTGATGGTATGGCTGAGCAGAAGAACCTGGATCTGCACACAAAAAACATGTGCATGAAAGGGCATGAATACACCAAAACGGTACCAGTAAGTGCCAAGCCTAACCTCGGTCGAGTAATGACGAGGAAGGTCAGGACCCTACTGGTTAAATATATATATATATATATATATATATATAACAAGATAAAACAGTATGAAATATGACAATATAATTAAGATACTAACAGTCGATAAAGAATGAAGTCACAAAAAGAAACAACTCAGAACATAGAGATAACAACAGGGGTCACAAGATATCGTCCCGTTATCCCAAAACTTAAATGTGCAGAGGATCTCCCGGGGATCTCGTCCCGTAGTCCGAATCATAAATATGCAAGGGAATCTCCCGGAATACCGATCCGTAGTCCCAAAGTAAATATCCAGTACATGGGGGTCTCCCAGGATATCGTCCCGTAGTCCCAATTATAAAGTACAGAGGGATCTCCCGGAATACCGATCCATAGTCCCAAAGTAAACACACAACAACATTAAGAAAGAAATCTATAATTCTATTCGAGAATAAACATGAATTTCTACTCTAAACATGCTGCACAGAATCCAAGTAAGCAGTTAAAGCAGATACCGATGTTAAGTCATATAGTCATGCTTTCCTAAGCTACACAGAAAACTTCAAGTACAAGTATTGCTCAATTAAAAGAAAACACAAATATTTACTTAATGAAAACAGAGTTTTTCAATAATTAGCACGTGTGCGCACTCGTCACCTCACGTACACGACACTTTTATAACAACAATACCAAAACCCTAAGGGGAGTTTCCCCTACACAAGGTTAGGCAAGCCACTTACCTCGAACCAACTCAAAATCAATCTGATATCATGCTCTTGCTACGATTATCCAACTCCGGGTGACCCAAATCTAATCAAATTAATATCACAACGTAAATACAATTACAAACAACTAATTTAGCTAATGAAATTGAAGTTAAGGCAAGAAAATAGAAAAACGCCCAAAAAATACTCTCCGAACCCACGTCTCGAAATCGGGTAAAAGTCACAAATTATGAACACCCATTCACTCAGGAGTCTAACCATACTAATTTCACTCAAATCCGATACCAAAATCTTGATCAAAATTCCAAAATTAGGCCTAAGAACTTTTCTCAACTTTTTTCTAATTTTTTCACCCCAAATCCGAAATTAGATGATGAATTCATGTTTAGATTAATGAGTTATAATCAAAAAGGAGTTAGGAATCATTACCCACAAACTTCCTCCGAAAATCTCTCCAAATTTCGCCTCCTACCGAGCTCTCAATCCAAATTTTGAGTTATGAACTAAACTCCTCGATTTGAACTTTAAATTCTGCCCAGATACGACCTTAATCGCGATCACATAAACTCCCTCGCGATCGCGAAGAACAACTTCGCTTGCCCCTAGATTTGTACTACGCGAATGCGTAGCTCCCCATGCGAACGTGATGTCTTCACTGCTCAGACCTACGGGATCGCGGTTGACCTCACGCGATCGTTATAGAAATATAATAAATACCACCTCCGGTAACTAATACCAGTTTCAATTAAAATGACGTATGACACGCACCAATCATATTGTGACAAGTGTTTTTAAACTACATAATTTCCTTTTTTATTTATTATTATTTAGTTTATCTTCCCTTTCTTTTTCTTTTTTCCTTTTCTTTATCCCCAACCCCCACCCCATACCAACAAGCCTCCTTTTTCGTCCTAGCGCTCCCAAGCTATCCCTTACCCCAGCTGATTAGTTCTTGTGTTTGGTTTTTTAATTTCAAAATTTTCTATTTTTGGCTTCTTCTTTTTCTCTCTACATCCAATCTCCCCAGCTATTTCTTCATCTTCTTTTTTATATTAAATATCCCCATTGTTTAAAGTGTTACCGGAATCACCATTGTTTCCGGCAAAAAATAAGAAGAAGAAAAAAGAAAAAGAAGAGAAGAGAAAATATACTGGAGATGACTTTTAGGATGAAACGAAAGAGTTTTGGAGGAAAATGTACTGGAGATGATTTCTATTAAGCTGTTTTTTTTTAATATCCTAAGCTTTTTTTTTTTAATCAAAGTGGTGGAGATTGTGGCAATCAAAGTGGTGGTGGGTGTGATTTAATGGATAAATATATGGAGTATAATTTTTTTTGAAGAAATTCTGGTGGGTTTGGTGTAGATGGAGGCAGTGAAGTGGTGGGAGAAGGGACTGTTGTTATTAAAGAAGAAGGAAGAAGAGAAGAAAGAAAAGAAAAAGGAAAGGAAAATGACGAGGAAAAGTAAAACAAAATAGAAAGAAAAGTAAAAAATTACATTTAAATAAAAAATCTTGCAAAAAATTCAATTTTTAATTTTATTTTTAATCCCCTCACTCTCTTTAAGCAAGTGATATACACTCTCCGTATCATATGGGCTGGGAGTGAGATAATGATATCAGTTCAAAGTTGTCAGGGGGTTCCGCAAAATAAAAGGGTGTGCCTCTAGCAAAGTGTGACAACCCCAATAGTGTAATTATATATTATCCCTATATATTGATGACATAAAAAAAATTACATCATCAAATCATAAAATTACTGGGAATACAACTGCAAGTAATTAATGATAAAAACATGTCCCACATGTTTAATGGGCTCAAAGATTCGTTGGAAACTAATCCAATTGTTCTGCAACTATGTGGAGCAAAAGAGAAGTAGGTCGTCTTGAAACTTATTTTCTTTTAGGATTAATAAGCAAAAGTTTCATTGGCGCCTTAGTTTTTCACCACCATCTAATTTATACTCATTTTTAAAAGAAGTCTCACCGGTACTAAATTTTGGATAACTTCAAAAACGTTTTTCTCTTCGTCTTGTATTCTTGTCACATGTATTCAGGAGCTTCGCTGCTGTTTTCTTCTTCTCAGCATAAATTCAGGAGCAGTTTGATTTCTTCTTCTTTTCTTCTTTTCTTCTTTTCTTCTTTTCTTCTTCTACTTCTTCTTAGTTACAAAACACCATTGTAGGTTGTGTTTACAGTTTCTTCTTCTTCTTAGTTTTAAAATAATTTGTCGTTGTTTTGATAATTTGATAATTGAGCTATGTTATTTATGATATTTGAAAGTAATGTTTTAAATTGGAGCTCATTTGGAGTAGATTTGAGCGTTCAATTGTGTGTTGAATTATTAAAATTCGAAGAACAAGTTAATGTTTCAGAACTTAAGATCCGAATTTTGAAGTTGAATTGAAGAGATAGATCTGCTTAAGATCTGATTTTTCTGAAGGTTCATTAGAGAAAGATAGAAAAACTTAGGATCTGATTTCTGAGGTTGCATTAAGAGATAGAACTACTTAAGATCCGATTTTTTTGAAGTTGCATTAGAAAGATAGAAGAACTTCATATCTGATATCTGAAGTTGCATTGAAGAGATTGAACTACTTAAGATCTAATATTTCTAAGTTACATTAGAAAAACAGAAGAACTTCAAGTCCGATTTTGAAGTTGCATTAAAGAGATAAAAAATTCAATTAGGGTAATTTTTTGCAAATTTTATGCAATACGTATATAACTTTAATTGTAGCCCCAAAAGTGGATATATGTGAACTTCGTCCGAATAATTGTATTAAAATAAATTCTAAAATACCAATGAAAGCCAAAAAATTTCTACTACATGATCCCTATTTTTGCTCTTCTTCTTTTTTCCTCTTTTTTTTCTATCCTTTTTTCGTCCCCTTTTCTCCTTTTATTTTCTATTTCCTTCTTCCTCTATTTTCTCCTTTTTTTTTCTTTTTGTTATGAATAGTTTGTACATTGGATACTACTTTGGATACTATATTGGATGCTACATTAGATGCCTATGTTGTGAATAACTTAAAGATTAAATTTCCTACTTTATGTCCATCATCTTTACTTTTTATACCTATAAAAGGCCATGTAATTGCAATGGAAAAATACACCAAAGTGAAAGAAGAAAACACTTCTCCCTTCTTTCTATCTCTTCTTATTTACATTTTACTGCATTACTTTTATTTTATTACACGTTATCAGCACGAAGCTCTAATTTTATTCTTAACTCCCGCTAAGTTGAGCCATATTTTATTAAGGATCGGTCGTTTTGAGCTCCGGCGCGTCATTCAGCAGTTTGAGGCCATGAGCAGCTTCATCTCAGGTATATTGACTTGTGTGTATGGTCAGAATTAAAATTCAGGAAGTTTGGAGTCAAATCTAAATGGAAATTCTCATTTTGAAAGCTTAAAATTGAAGAAATGAACTAGGATTGGAATTTTAAGTAAACGACCTCGGAATTGGGATCCGAAGGTTCCAGCAGGTTCGTATGATAATTTCGGACTTGGGCGTATGCCCGGATCGGGTTTTGGATAACCCGGGAGCGTTTTGGCGCCTATTGTGGAAGATAGCATTTTAGAAGAAATTGCATTAGATTGGCTTAAAATGCATTTCAGTGTTATTGATGTCCGTTTGGAATTCTGAGACTGGGAGTAGCTCCGTATGGTGATTCTGGATTTGGGAGCGTGATCGGAAGTGAATTCGGAGGTCCGTAGGTCATTTTGGAGCCGTTTGGCTAAATATAGAAATTTGAAGGTTTTTGAGAAAATTCGACCGGAAGTGGAAATTTTGATATCGGGGTCGGAATGCGATTCCGAAAGTTGGGGCAAGTCCGTAATGTCGAATGTGACTTGTGTGCAAAATTTGAAGTCATTCCTGAATGATTTTGGTAAGGTTTGAGACACTTAGTCTCTTTTGAGGAAGCTTAAGTTGGAAAAGTCAACCAGATATTGACTTTTCTGTTAGAGCGCTCGAAACGCAAATTTTATGGTTCGGATAGCTTTGTTAGGTGATTTGGGACTTAGGAGTGTGTCCGGAATATTTTTGTGATGACCGGTGTAGAATTAAGCTTGAATCGGCAAAGTTAGTATTTTGGCGAATTCCGGTTAATAGGTAAGATTTTGATCCGAGGCTCGGAATGGAATTCTGAGAGTTGCTGTAGCTTCGTTATGTCATTTTGGACTTGTCTGCAAAATTTGAGATCATTCGGACTAGTTTTGACGTGTTTCGGCATCGGAGGTGGAAGTTAGAAGTTTCAAAGTTCATAGGTTTGAATCCGATGCGAATTTGGTGTTGTGATGTTGTTTTGAGCGTTACGAAGGTTGGAACAAGTTTGAACGATGTTATGGGATATGTTGGCATGATTGGTTGAGGTCCCACTGGCCTCGGGTGAGTTTTGGGTGGTTAAACGGACTATTTCATCCTTGAAAAAAATTGCAGAAATTTTTAGGCTTCTGCTGTGCCCAGAAAATTTCAGGCGCGAGTTGTCCAGTTTGGAAGCTCATATCCTGTAATCTATAAGAAATCAGAAAAATTGCAAAACACGAAAGTTGTAGCCCTTACATTCTAGTTTTCAGAAAGTTAAACCATTTGTGATTTGGATATTATATCAGAAAGTTATGATGGATCGAAAATGGCTGGTAAAGCGATTTCGACAGAATTTACGGATGCGCTTTAGAAGCTCATATCTCGGGATGTATAAAGAGTTATATGGTGTACAACCTATCACATTAAAGATCTTCGAGTCTAGTTTTTAAATATTCAAACCATTTGTCATTTGGATATTTATACAAGACGTTATGGGTGTTTACGCAGAAGGTGTCCGACAAGGGAAAATTTTAATAGGATGTACAACTTGTATAGCACAAGTGCAAGGTACAACTCGACGAAGCACGGACAGATTCTTTAAAACACGGATTTGGCTTATATCTTTCATTTCTTTCATTTGGCTTGGATTATTTTGGAGAGAATTTCAAGGGGGATTTCATCAAGTATCAAAGGTGAGTTGTTTCTACTTATTTCCAAGTTAAATACATGGATTAGAGCTGAAAACTCAAGTAATTTATGGACAAAAATGGTGGTTTAGGGCTTGAAACTTAAAATAATTAAATGAAGATTTGAGGGGTCATTTGAACTCCGATTTTGGTAAATTTGATATGTACGGACTCGTGGCGAGACGAGGAATACGGTGATGTGAATTTCGTAATTTTTCGAGAAGTGGGCCCGGGGCTCGGGTTTTGCGAATTTCGTGAATTTCGATATTTTTCGAGTCTTTTCGATTGGGTTATATTCCCTTAGCCTATTGTAATGTATTCGTTGTGGTTTTGACCAGATTCGACGCGCGAAGAGGTAAATTCGAGAGGCAAGGGCATAGCGGAGTAGACGTTGGACCGTCTTGAGGTGAGTAATGATTTTAAATGATGCACTGAGGGTTTGAAACCCCGGATTGCACAACATACTGATATGTTGAGATGAGACACGCGTTGTATGACGAGCGCGGGGTCATTTACTATTGGGGATTGTGACTTGGTCCATCCCAGTTGATATTTTTACCGCGTAATTGATAAAGATTTATTGTTTTTCACTATGATTGGGCTTATTGCCATATTTGGGCTTCGTGCCAATTATCTGAAATCTTTTGTGAATTTACATCACTATTTTCCTCACGAATTGAAATATTATTTGAACTCAGTCCAATTGAATTATATTATTTTGTGAACTCAGCTACATTTATACTCAACTCGAGATTTAATGATATTTATAATGCTGTTGAGCTGAGCACTATTGTTTTACTGATGCCCAAGAGGCTTATGATTATTTTCTGGACTGATTGAGGCCGAGGGCCATACGTGAGGATATGTTGAGTGATGTGAGGAGGCTTTCAGGCCTCGAGTGTTATATGAGGAGGCTTTCAGGCCTCGTGTGTGATGTGTGAAGGCTTTCAGGCCTATTGATATTGCGCTTGGGCTGTAGGAGCCCCTCCGGAGTCTGTACACACCCCCAGTGAGCGCAGGGTACCCAGGTGAGTTGGGAGTGGGCCCGAGAGGCCGTTGCTTGTGTGTGGTGAGTTGGGAGTGAGCCCGAGGGGCTGATGTTGTGTGCTGGTGAGTTGGGAGTGAGCCCGAGGGGCTGATACTATACTGAGATTTACATATTGAGCCCGAGGGGCAAGCTTTTGATTTATCCTTACTGTGGAAATTATTTGTCTTTACTGTTTTAAAAGAAGAATTATCTGATACTCACTATTTTACTGTATAACTGATTTTACTGCTTGGGATAGCGCTATATTGTGCCGTTATGAGATTTCATGTTTTCAGTCGTTATTTATTTTTATTACTCACTGGGTCGGAGTACTCACATTACTCCCTGCACCATGTGTGCAGATACAGGCAGAGCTGAGTTCGCTCATGAGCGCCGATTTTTTCCAGGCCAGGCGGTGACTAGGAGTAACGAGGTAGTTGTTGACGTCCGCAGCCCCGTTTTCTCCCTTATCTTTGTTATTTATGATAATTCCAGACTTTGTAAAATATTAGTAAACTCTGTAGTAGCTCATGACTTGTGACACCCCGATTTCGGGCTGAGTTGGGATGGTTTTCCTTGTTCTATCACGTTTATTTCGCATTTAAGATTATATTGCCCATGATTTAGACTTATTCCTGCTAAGTAATTATAAAGAGATGTACTGTTTTGTTGATTGGCTGGCCTTGTCCTCACGAGAGGCGTCATCACTACCGGGTTGGGATTTTGGGTCGTGACAAGTTGGTATCAGACCCTAGGTTACTAGGTCTCGCGAGTCATGAGCTGGTTTAGTAGAGTCTCGCGGATCGGTATGGAGACGTCTGGACTTATCCTCGGGAGGCTGCAGAACCTTTAGGAAAAACTTCATATTCTTGAATTCTTAATCGTGCCTCCTTGATTCAGCTTGAAAAAGTAACTTTTACAGTTCCTTCCACATATTTGTATGCGCGAACGAATGCTCAGTATTAGATGTGCCTTGATGGCTTGTAATTCCCCGATCGATGGGCGAGGTGTAATCTCTGTGAGTTTGATGTTAGGCCAGTCGGGAGGACTTGAGGCCGGATCATTGCCTATGGCTTGAACACCGGGGTGCTGATTATGTGAGCAAGTGTTTTGAACTTATATGTTCGGTATTGTCCCTATTAGTGGGAATGATGGATGGATAGATACGTGATGAGTATGTTACAATTGCGAGATGTATCTATATGACTTGGAAGTGACGATGGAGACCTGTTGGATGATAGGTGGACTATTAAGTGTTTGATTTTTCATTGTGATGCTTTGTCAAGTTGTGGATGTGTTATTAGGTTGGTTTTGGTGATTCTCTGGCAGGTGGATAGGCCCAATTACAAAGGAAACTCTGCCGAAATTTTTGAAAAATTTTGGACTTAGTAAAAAAAAAAAAAAATTGTCGCCTAATAGTGGGCTTAACTGTTGTGTGAGTGAATGAAGGAGTGAGTTTAATCTCACCATGGTATTACGGCAGCAATAGTGTATATGTGTTGTGATCTATGGCTTCGAGCCAAGTTGGGGAGTTTGCTATTGATTAGATAATTGTGCATTCATGTGCTATGTTGGTTCCGATTCGAGGCATGCTGGCGAATCAGCTCTGGTTACGGAAATTGGTCCGAAGATGGCACGAGTGAGGGAAAACTTGGACAAAGGCTACATGGTGTTTTATAGATGTGTGAGAATCACAGTATGTCTTAAGTTGTCGTTGGTAAAGAATGCTCGGTGCATGGAGCAGAAAGATGTTTGGTTGTACTAGAATGAGGTCATACCCTGCGGTGTCAGAGTGCTAATGAGGCACATGTGGTTATGTTCCTTGGATCAGGTGAATTGAATTTTGAATAAGAGTAAATGACTTGAGAGAATGGTTCTAATGTGTTCGAAAGTCGTGTAATAGTGGCTTTGAGCTAAGTGGGAGAGTCCCACCGCTTACGATTGGGTTGCATGGTTAATTACCTGCGTGAATTCTGGTTATTAGTGTATTGATGGGTTATTGCGGCTACGGAAAAGGACCATGAGTGGTAATTTGAGTAAATGAATTGTTGAATGCATGTTATGGTTAGCCTTATTGGCTCATGTTCAGACTTGAGGGAAGATTCATGATTTATGCCTCGTATAGGTGCAGGCTTCGAGGGAAGTGATCCCGCTGGGTGCTTCATAGAGAGGGTATTCATATGTTATAAAATTCAGTGGAGTGGTTGCATTCGGGGCCAAGTCGGAGCGGGTGGCTCTCAGTAACGGTCCTCATGAATTCAAAGGGCAAAGTGTGGTGCCTAATGATGTCGACATTATAGATACAGATAAGAATCAAGCTTTGTAGCAGCTTATGAGAAGGTGCCCAAAATGTTCTATAATATTTTGACTTGCGGTGTAGCATTTGGGAGATATGAAATGGTTCGTGGGATTTGAGACAGCATGGTCTCGTGATTCAAGGTCACTCCGGAGGAGTGCAGATGGAGTATGTTATGTGTTGAATGGAGAAGTATTATTTCCAAGGCAATTAAGGGTAAATTGGAAGGAGGTAGGTTGATTAGCCATAGTTGAATTGGCATATTGGTGTCAGTGATCAGTTCCTTCAGCGTGAGCAAGTTATGCAAGTGATTTGTGGCGGTACGTGTGAGGTTTGTCGGCCACCGTAATTGATTTTGTTCAGAAGCATTCTTCTGTTATGGCTTGTATGTGGAGGCAAATCCCGGAATGGTTATGGTGGCTTGGACCACTACTTAGATATTGGCATATTCGACGGTTATGAGAATTCGCCTGTATGTTGCTATAGTTCTCCCGAAGTAAGTTAAATGGAAAGTCTTATGTGATGAAATATTAGCCTATCGGCGGTTCCAGAGTTGTGATGGAAATCATGTCTATCATATATCGGCACGTGAGTGCAGTGAGTGGCATGGAATTTGAAGTAAGGACCAATGTCGCAGTTTGGTCAATGACTGTGATGTCACAAGCTCGGATGAGCAGGAAAGGAGTTCCAGTGTTTTGAGTAAGATGGGTATTGATGTCAGTATCACCTGAGACCGGTGTTCTGTGAGAAAGGCTTTGCATCCTGGTTAGGGATTCTTGATCACTTTTCAGCGTTAGTGCAGCCGGTGGTTTGAATGTGCGAACCCGTTAATTATTTCGGAAGATGGTGGGAGCTTGTCCCACAGGAAGATTGTATAAGTGTGACATGTAGTCACTTGATTAATTAGAAATTTAAACCAAGTATGAGGATTTTGGTAATATCATCCATTTGAGAATTTATGCTTGGAGGGCACTCTGCTTATTGGGTTATAGACCTGTGAAATATTATTGGCCTAGCTTGGCACGATCAGGATCGACTTGAGGTCGGGGGATAGATTTAAATGTGGAAGTGAGCCTTACATCAGGCCAGTTGTGTTTATTTCAGCAATGCGCTCTTTATGGAAGGATATTCGCGGTCTTATTTCGTGGTCATATAATTCATGTAAAGATATATTGCGATGTATGAGTTGTAAGACGGCTTGGTAAATTCCTTATGTGTTGAGGTTCCGCTCAGCGATGATGTTATATG
Organism: Nicotiana sylvestris; assembly: GCF_000393655.2. Taxonomy (NCBI): domain Eukaryota; kingdom Viridiplantae; phylum Streptophyta; class Magnoliopsida; order Solanales; family Solanaceae; genus Nicotiana; species Nicotiana sylvestris. The sequence continues at coordinate 98,109,612 of NC_091062.1, read as the reverse complement.
AGCAGGATGGCTCTTGAGACTTAGATCATGTATCGCACCTCAGTTGTGCTTGAGTTGTAGCCTATAACGCTATATGTTTCCTTGGGAATGGTATTATGCACCTTAGTGTGTTTATGACCGATATTCGGTATTTGGATGTGGTGAGCTATTCAGCTCGACGTGTATCTCCTTATGTGAGTTCTATATGTGGATCGGGTGGCACGCCGCCATGGGTATGTTGTTTGGATCGGGTTGCGCGCCGCAACAGTGTGATGTTCAGTTCAGTGCCCATATTTGCTTTTATGTGTTCTGTTTCCCTGTTTTCTGAGGAAGTCCATGTTAGTGTGCGAGTTGAGTAGTTCCTCCCAGAGTTCGCCTTCCTTTTGTATCGCGTTCAAATTGGTAGCCCACTGGCACATTGTGGCGTCTTGTGGGATTTTTGATTATGTCCGAGGTGACTTATTGCCTGAGCAGTTCGTACTGGGTGAGACGAGGTTACTAGATTTGGGGTCAGTGCAAACTGATTATATGAAGTATATTATAGAGCAAAGATCATTCTTTGGTTTGAGACAAGGTAATGGAACTTGTCAGGAGTATAGATCCAATGAATTGTTGATTCAACAGTTGATTATGAATTTCGGCACATCTCTTCAGTCGTATCGGTGTTGTAAAAACTAGAGCAAGACCTATGTAGGTCATGAGATGCAATGGGAGCATCAGATTTGTGGAATTTCGACTATTATGTTTAAAGAATGTTATTGTGGTCCTATGAGTAAAGTGATGCAAAGTGTGAATTCAGAAAAGTTATGCAGCCATGTTTGGGTACAACGTGTGGAGATTGATATGGTGGTCGTATGATGGAAACAGGCTTGGCAGGAAATTCAGGATATTGGAATTGGACCTAATGGCTTATTTGCTTGAATAAGGGAGTATATCTACAGAGTTATCGAGCTAATGTGCTCAACTGAGTGGTGGTTTCACGGGAAGGTGCATGAGGTGTTAAACAAGTGATTTCAGACTACTTCAGTGTAGTTCTCAGCACGTTCGAGGACGAACGTATGTTTAAGTAGGGGAGATTGTAACGACCCGATCGGTCGTTTTGAGCTCCGGCGCGTCATTCAGCAGTTTGAGGCCATGACCAGCTTCATCTCAGGTATATTGACTTGTGTGTATGGTCAGAATTAAAATTCAAGAAGTTTGGAGTCAAATCTAAATGGAAATTCTCATTTTGAAAGCTTAAAATTGAAGAAATGAACTAGGATTGGAATTTTGAGTAAACGACCTCGGAATTTGGATCCGAAGGTTCCAGCAGGTTCGTATGATGATTTTGGACTTGGGCGTATGCCCGGATGGGGTTTTGGATAACCCGGGAGCATTTTGGCGCCTATTGTGGAAGATAGCATTTTAGAAGAAATTGCATCAGTTTGACTTAAAATGCATTTAAGTGTTATTGATGTCCGTTTGGAATTCTGAGACTGGGAGTAGCTCCATATGGTGATTCTGGATTTGGGAGCGCGATCGGAAGTGAATTCGGAGGTCCGTAGGTCATTTTGGAGCCGTTTGGCTAAATATAGAAATTTGAAGGTTTTGAGAAAATTCGACCGGAAGTGGAAATTTTGATATCGGGGTCGGAATGCGATTCCGAAAGTTGGACAAATCCGTAATATCGAATGTGACTTGTGTGCAAAAATTTGAAGTCATTCCTGAATGATTTTGGTAAGGTTTGAGACACTTAGTCTCTTTTAAGGAAGCTTAAGTTGGAAAAGTCAACCGGATATTGACTTATGTGTTAGAGCGCTCGAAATGCGAATTTTATGGTTCGGATAGCTTTGTTAGGTGATTTGGGACTTAGGAGTGTGTCCGGAATATTTTTGTGATGACCGGTGTAGAATTAAGCTTGAATCGGCAAAGTTAGTATTTTGGCGAATTCCGGTTGATAGGTAAGATTTTGATTCGAGGATCGGAATGGAATTCCGAGAGTTGTTGTAGCTTCGTTATGTCATTTTGGACTTGTCTGCAAAATTTGAGATCATTCGGACTAGTTTTGACGTGTTTCGGCATCGGATGTGGAAGTTAGAAGTTTCAAAGTTCATAGGTTTGAATCCGTGCGAATTTGGTGTTGTGATATTGTTTTGAGCATTACGAAGGTCAGAACAAGTTTGAACAATGTTATGGGATATGTTGACATGATTGGTTGAGGTCCCACTGGCCTCGGGTGAGTTTTGGGTGGTTAAACGGACTATTTCATCTTTGAAAAAAATTGCAGAAATTTTTAGGCTTCTGCTTTGCCCAGAAAATTTCAGGCGCAAGGTGTCCAGTTTGGAAGCTCATATCTTGTAATCTATAAGAAATCAGAAAAATTGCAAAACACGAAAGTTGTAGCGCTTACGTTCTAGTTTTCATAAAGTTAAACCATTCATGATTTGTATATTATCTCAGAATGTTATGATGGATCGAAAATGGCTGGTAGAGCGATTTCGATAGAATTTACGGATGCGCTTTAGAAGCTCATATCTCGGGATATATAAAGAGTTATATGGTGTACAACCTATCAAATTAAATATCTTCGAGTCTAGTTTTTAAATCTTCAAACCATTTGTCATTTGGATATTTATACAAGACGTTATGGGTGTTTAAGCAGAAGGTGTCCGACAAGGGAAAATTTTAATAGGATGTACAACTTGTATAGCACAAGTGCAAGGTACAACTCGACGAAGCACGGACAGATTCTTTAAAACACGGATTTGGCTTATTTCTTTCATTTCTTTCATTTGGCTTGGATTATTTTGGAGAGAATTTCAAGGGGGATTTCATCAAGCATCAAAAGTGAGTTGTTTCTACTTATTTTCAAGTTAAATATATGGATTAGAACTGAAAACTCAAGTAATTTATGGATAAAGATGGTGGTTTAGGGCTTGAAACTTAAGAGGATTACATGAAGATTTGAGGGGTCATTTGAACTCCGATTTTGGTAAATTTGATATGTACGGACTCGTGGCGAGACGAGGAATCCGGTGATGTGAATTTCGTAATTTTTCGAGAAGTGGGCCCGGGGCTCGGGTTTTGCGAATTTCGTGAATTTCGATATTTTTCGAGTCTTTTCGATTGGGTTATATTCCCTTAGCCTATTGTAATGTATTCGTTGTGGTTTTGACCAGATTCGACGCGCGAAGAGGTAAATTCGAGAGGCAAGGGCATAGCGGAGTAGACGTTGGACCGTCTTGAGGTGAGTAATGATTTTAAATGATGCACTGAGGGTTTGAAACCCCGGATTGCACAACATACTGATATGTTGAGATGAGACACGCGTTGTATGACGAGCGCGGGGTCATTTACTATTGGGGATTGTGACTTGGTCCATCCCAGTTGATATTTTTACCGCGTAATTGATAAAGATTTATTGTTTTTCACTATGATTGGGCTTATTGCCATATTTGGGCTTCGTGCCAATTATCTGAAATCTTTTGTGAATTTACATCACTATTTTCCTCACGAATTGAAATATTATTTGAACTCAGTCCAATTGAATTATATTATTTTGTGAACTCAGCTACATTTATACTCAACTCGAGATTTAATGATATTTATAATGCTGTTGAGCTGAGCACTATTGTTTTACTGATGCCCAAGAGGCTTATGATTATTTTCTGGACTGATTGAGGCCGAGGGCCATACGTGAGGATATGTTGAGTGATGTGAGGAGGCTTTCAGGCCTCGAGTGTTATATGAGGAGGCTTTCAGGCCTCGTGTGTGATGTGTGAAGGCTTTCAGGCCTATTGATATTGCGCTTGGGTTGTAGGAGCCCCTCCGGAGTCTGTACACACCCCCAGAGAGCGCAGGGTACCCAGGTGAGTTGGCAGTGGGCCCGAAATGCCGTTGCTTGTGTGTGGTGAGTTGGGAGTGAGCCCGAGGGGCTGTTGCTTGTGTGTGGTGAGTTGGGAGTGAGCCCGAGGGGCTGATGTTGTGTGCTGGTGAGTTGGGAGTGAGCCCGAGGGGCTGATACTATACTGAGATTTACATATTGAGCCCGAGGGGCAAGCTTTTGATTTATCCTTACTGTGGAAATTATTTGTCTTTACTGTTTTAAAAGAAGAATTATCTGATACTCACTGTTTTACTGTATAACTGATTTTACTGCTTGGGATAGCGCTATATTGTGCCGTTATGAGATTTCATGTTTTCAGTCATTATTTATTTTTATTACTCACTGGGTCGGAGTACTCACATTACTCCCTGCACCATGTGTGCAGATACAGGCAGAGCTGAGTTCGCTCCTGAGCGCTGATTCTTTCCAGACCAGGCGGTGACTAGGAGTAACGAGGTAGCTGTTGACGTCCGCAGCCCCGTTTTCTCCCTTATCTTTGTTATTTATGATAATTCCAGACTTTGTAAAATATTAGTAAACTCTGTAGTAGCTCATGACTTGTGACACCCCGATTTCGGGCTGAGTTGGGATGGTTTTCCTTGTTCTATCACGTTTATTTCGCATTTAAGATTATATTGCCCATGATTTAGACTTATTCCTGCTAAGTAATTATAAAGAGATGTACTGTTTTGTTGATTGGCTGGCCTTGTCCTCACGAAGCTCTAATTTTATTCTTAACTCCCGCTAAGTTGAGCCATATTTTATTAAGGTATGTATCATTATAATCATCTTATTTATGGCAGTACATATCATATGCTCACTGTTTGCAGATTACTTGTGCGCTTGGGCATCTTAAATAGTTTAAGTACATTGCAGTGATTAAATAACTATTTCCTTCCGTGCTCAACTCTTAGAGGACCTCAAAGTCATCAAACTAGCTATGCACTAATGTCATGGACTCCCTGGATCAAAACATATCTTTAAGGCATTTTGAAGAACTGTGAGAAATGAATTGACAAACAATAATTTTTTAATTACTTTATATTTATTGGAACATATAAATAATGTTAGTCACGTTCAATTCTATTAACACATATATATCAATAATATAAAGTGAAATGAAAAAAGTATGTAATTTCGACTTTATGGCAAGAATAAAATGAAATAGTAGATTGTTAACATGATATAACTCTATTTTCATTTCTTTTACCTTAATCGTTTTGTTTTCATTAATTGTTTATTATTATAATTATTTCTCTAACTTATTCATCTTTTATGATAGTTTTCACTATGTCAAATTTATCAAAACTTGAATTTGTGGCACTTGACATCACCGGAAGGAACTATTTATCATGGGTTCTTGATGCTGAAATTCACCTTGACGCTAAAGGTCTTGGAAATACTATTATACAAGGAAATGAAGCATCAAATCAGGATAAAGCGAAGGCCATGATTTTCCTTCGTCATCATCTACATGAAGGGTTAAAAACTGAATATTTAACCGTAAAAGATCCACTTGAATTATGGATTAATTTGAAGGATCGATATGACCACCTAAAACTTACGGTATTACCGAAAGCTCGGTATGAGTGGATACATTTAAGGTTGCAAGACTTTAAAACCGTAAGTGAGTATAATTCTGCTATCTTTAAAGTAAGTTCTCTATTAAAATTATGTGGAGACACTATCACAGATGAGGACTTATTGGAAAAAATATTTTCTACTTTTCACGCTTCAAATGTGGTGCTACAACAACAATACCGTGAAAAAGGTTTTAAGAAATATTCTGAGTTAATCACATGCCTACTTGTGGCTGAGCAGAATAATACTCTATTAATGAAAAATCATGAAGCTCGTCCCACCGGGTCAGCTCCATTTCCGGAAGTGAATGTTGTAGCAACATATTATAAGTTTGAAAGAAAACAAAATAATTACCGTGGTCGTGGACATGGTCGTAAACGTGGACGTGGCAGGGGGCGAAACAATTATCGTCATTATGGTGGAAATAAATTGGAGAACAATAAGGGTTCTCAAATTAATCATTCAAAAGGTAAAGCTAGTATGTGTCACCGATGTGGTATGAGAGGTCATTGGGCACGCATTTGTCGTACGCCAGAACATTTTGTCAAACTTTATCAAGCCTCCCTCAAGAAAAAAGAAAATAATGTGGAGGCACACTTGACCTTTCAAAATAATGATGATGAAGCAGGTCCCTCAAATAAATATGATTCTAAGGCACATCTTGCATATAAAGATGATGATTTTGAAGGCCTAACAAATATTACTCATTTAGAAGTTGGAGACTTCTTTGAGGATATTGACTGAAGAACTAATCATCTTACTGGGGAATGAAGCTATAAAAGTTGTTATTTTTATGTTTGCAACTAGTTTATTTTTCTTGAGTGTATTTTCCTAATGCATCATGTGTTGCTAGTTTCTACATTCCTAATGTATTTCTTAATGTTTTTTTTCCGCTTGTCTTTCATATTTCTTATGATGTATTATTTGTTTTTTTATGAAGAATATGAAAATTCCCCAGTCTTCAGTTGGACTCAAGATTAATAAAGATGATATATGTCTTCTGGATAGTGCTACAACACACACTATTTTAAAAGATAAGAGATATTTCTCTTATTTGGTAATGAAAGAAGCGAATGTTAATACAATATCCGGTAGTACAAGATTAATTGAAGGTTCTGGAAGAGCCAATTTATTACTACCAGGAGGAACAAATTTGGCTATTGATGAAGCACTATATTGTAGTAAATCTCAAAGAAACTTATTAAGTTTCAAAGATATTCGCCAAAATGGCTATCATATTGAGACTACAAATGATGAAAAGATTGAATATCTTTATATTACTACAATAATGTCCGGTAAGAAATATGTGCTTGAAATGTTACCTGCTCTTTCCTCCGGCTTATACTACACAAGTATTAGCAGGATTGAAACACATGCCATAGTAAATGAGAAGTTTACTAATCAAGATAATTTTATTATTTGGCATGACCGGTTGGGCCATCCTGGTTCTAATATGATGCGTAAAATAATTGAGAATTCACATGGACATGTAATGAAGAATCAGAAGATTCTTCAATTTAAAGAATTCTCTTGTGCTGCATGTTCTCAAGGAAAATTAATTATTAGACCATCAACTATTGAGGTTAGGATGGAATCCCCTGCATTTCTGAAACGTATACAGGGTGATATATGTGGGCCCATTCACCCTCCATGTGGACCATTCAAATATTATATGGTTTTGGTAGATGCATCTACAAGATGGGCACATGTGTGCTTACTATCAACTCACAATATGGCATTTGCGAGATTGTTGGCTCAAATAATAAAGCTAAGAGCACAATTTCCATATTATGCAATTAAGACAATTCGTCTTGATAATGCTGGTGAGATTACATCCCAAGCCTTTAATGATTATTGTATTTCAACTGGGATAACAATTGAGCATCCGGTTGCTCATGTTCATACACAAAACGGTCTAGCAGAATCATTGATCAAACGCCTCCAATTAATTGCTAGACCAATGCTTATGAGAACAAAACTTCCCATTTCAGTATGGGGTCATACTATTTTGCATGCAGCAACACTTGTGCGGATAAGGCCCACAAGTTATCATAAAGTCTCCCCATTGCAATTGGCTTTTGGTCAGGAGCCAAATATTTCCCATCTTAGGATCTTTGATTGTGCGATATATGTTCCAATTGCTCCACCACAACGGACAAAGATGGGTCCTCAAAGAAGGTTCGAGATATATGTTAGATATGAATCTCCTTCTATTATAAAATATCTAGAGCCGATGACTGGAGATTTATTTACGGCAAGATTTTCTAATTGCCATTTTGATGAATCAGTATATCCAACATTAGGGGGAGAAAATAAGCAGCTGAAAAAGAAGATAGATTGGAATGCATTATCACTGTCTCATTTAGATCCTCGAACAAATCAATGTGAACAAGAGGTTCAAAAGATTATTCATTTACAAAATATTGCAAATCAAGTGCCAGATGCATTCACTGACCTACCAAGGGTGAATAAGTCACATATTCTTGCTGCTAATGCTCCAATTCGAGTTAATATCCCGGAAGGACAATTAATTAAAGCAAATGAGTCTAAGCCATGCTTGAAACGTGGTAGACCAATCGGTTCTAAAGATAAAAATCCTCGAAGAAGAAAAGGAGCAAGTGATCAAAGTGAACATAACACAGAGGTAGTGGCTCAAGAAGAGCCCCAAGACGTAACAAATGATAAAACCTTAGGAGAGGTCCAGGTACCTGAAAATAATAAAAATGAAGAGATATCAATAAGTTATGTCTCAACCAGGAAAATATGGAACCGAAATAATATTGTTATCGATAACATTTTTGTTTATAATGTTGCTGTTGAAATAATGCAATTAGATGAGGATCTTGAACCAAAATCTGTCAATAAATGTAGACAGAGAAATGATTGGCCAAAATGGAAAGACGCTATCCAGGCAGAGTTAACTTCACTTGGAAAACTTGAAGTCTTCGGACCTATAGTTCGAACACCTGAAGGCATAAAGACAGTAGGGTATAAATGGGTTTTTGTGCGAAAACGAAATGATAAAAATGAAGTCGTTAGATATAAAGCGCGACTTGTGGCACAAGGGTTTTCCCAAAGGCCTGGAATTAATTATATGGAGACATATTCTCCTGTAGTGGATGCTATCACCTTCAGGTATCTCATAAATATGGCAATGCAAGAAAAACTTGATATGCATCTAATGGATGTTGTTACAGCCTATTTGTATGGATCATTAGACAACAAAATTTTTATGAAAGTACCTGAGGGATTTAAAGTGCCAGAAGCATATAAAAGTTTTCGAGAAACTTGTTCAATAAAGCTTCAGAAATCTTTATACGGATTGAAACAATCAGGTCGTATGTGGTACAATCGCCTGAGTGAATACCTATTGAAAGAAGGGTACAAGAATGATCCAATTTGTCCTTGTGTCTTTATAAAAAGGCCTGGATCTGAATTTGTTATAATCGCCGTGTATGTTGATGATTTAAATATCATTGGAACTCCTGGGAGCTTCCAAAAACAGTAGACTGTTTGAAGAAAGAATTTGAAATGAAATATCTTGGAAAGACAAAATTTTGTCTTGGTCTACAAATTGAGTATATGAAATATGGATTATTTATCCATCAATCAACATACACTGAAAAGATTTTAAAGTGATTCTATATGGATAAAGCACATCCATTGAGTACCCCGATGGTTGTGAGATCACTTGATATAAAGAAAGATCCATTCCGACCTCATGAAAATGATGAAGAGCTTCTTGGTGCCGAAGTACCATATCTTAGTGCAATTGGGGCATTAATGTATCTTGCCAATAATTCCCGACCAGATATAGCTTTCTCAGTAAGCTTATTGGCAAGATTTAGTACTTCGCCAACACAAAGACACTGGAATGGTATTAAACATATATTCAGATACCTCCAAGGGACCATTGATATGGGTTTATTTTATTCAAATGAATCCAAGCCATCATTGATTGGTTATGCAGATGCAGGATATTTGTCTGATCCACACAAAGGTCGATCTCAGACAGGCTATTTATTTACAAGTGGAGGTACAACCATATCATGGCGTTCGACAAAACAAACTATGGTTGCTACTTCTTCAAATCATGCAGAGATAATAGCCATTCACGAAGCAAGTCGAGAATGCGTTTGGTTAAGATCTATAACTCAACACATTCAGCAAACATGTGGTCTTTCTTCGAAAGAGAATATTCCAACAATATTGTATGAAGACAATGCTGCATGCATAGCTCAATTGAAAGGAGGATATATCAAAGGAGATAGAACAAAACACATTTCACCGAAATTCTTTTTCACTCATGATCTTCAGAAGAATGGTGAAATAGATGTACAACAAGTTCGTTCAAGTGATAATTTGGCTGATCTGTTCACTAAGGCGTTACCAACCTCAATATTTGAAAAGCTGATATATAAGATTGGAATGCGTCGTCTTCGAGACATTAAGTGATTTTTCATCAGGGGGAGTAACTACACGCTGCACTTTTTCCTTAAGCAAGGTTTTGTCCCACTGGGTTTTCCTGGTAAAGTTTTTAATGAGGCAGCAAGCAATGCATATTATAAATAACTATGTACATCCTAATATGTTTTTTGTAACTTTTTAATGAGACACATTACCTTACATGGACATCCAAGGGGGAGTGTTATGAATAGTTTGTACATTGGATACTCTTTGGATACTACATTGGATGCTACATTGGATGCCAATGTTGTGAATAACTTAAAGATTAAATTTCCTACTTTATGTCCATCATCTTTACTTTTTATGCATATAAAAGGCCATGTAGTTGCAATGGAAAAATACACCAAAGTGAAAGAAGAAAACACTTCTCCCTTCTTTCTATCTCTTCTTATTTACATTTTACTGCATTACTTTTATTTTATTACACGTTATCAGCACGAAGCTCTAATTTTATTCTTAACTCCCGCTAAGTTGAGCCATATTTTATTAAGGTATGTATCATTATAATCATTTTTTTAAATTATTTTTTTCTCTTTAGTTTGATTTCATTCATTTTCTTGCTCTTTTTTTATTTTATATTTATACCAATATAAAAAAAACTTATAAGTGATTTGTTTTTCATTGTTTCTCTATATATGATTAAAAAAAAAGTGAAAGCGTATACCTTTTACTTTTTTATTTTTTTTCTTGATATAAACTATAGTAAACATTTTATCTTTTTTTTAAAATGTGTGTATTAAATATTTCTAGCATATTGTATTTGATAGTAGTAAATTAGTATAACAAAATAATATATCGGTATAATAAAATAATGTATTAGTGTTTAATATTATTATAAAATACTTTACATTGTAGTATACTAGCATCATACATAAATATATCAAATAGATATATTACTATTTTTATATCTATTCCTAAATCTACTTCTAACATAGTAAATAATATTTCCGTGGAACTCTGACAGATACTTCATTTAAGAAAATGCTTGAAAAGAATATGAGGTACTCAGTTGAAAATTTAAAAGAGGACCCAATTAGAAATTTCTAATAATTAAGAAAGAATCCAGTTAGAATAGTATATACTGTTATAGTATAGTATAACAGTATACTGCCGCCGTAAACTATATACTGTTGAATTATATGTCGTATACAAAAAATAACATACAGTATATCAAAATGGTATATTATGTTCTTTGTTCAACGCCTACAATCTCTTTGAAATTGCCTCAAGATATTCAACATACTTTTTACACATTGAGCCTAAAATCTCCGCAAAAACGACTCAAATTTTAACCATGATTTACGATCAATATTTCAAGCACACCTTAGTTAAAATCGAATCAAAATAACTACAAAATCAATAAACTCATTTTATGAATTTTAAGTTTCAAAATCCTTCAATGGTGGATTTGATTTTCTTACAATAAATCTCCAAAAAATCAGCGTTAGCACAATAATCTACCCATTCAAGGAGATTGATATTTGTTTAGACTGGATACTTATATCAGTGATCACAGAAGCAAGGGCACTTGAATTAACAAACAGAGTTAGCCACATTACATGCTTGCAGTATCTGGCCACATTCAGAACAGGGAACATATAACTGATTTAGACAAGGTTTCATATAACTTAGTTTATTAACTAAGTGGACTCATATAGACATATACTGAACAGAAGCATGCTGGAATTTGAAACAACTAACCAAACAAACATATAACACAGGATAGCACGAACCAAAAGCTCTCTAGTCTAGAAAGAAGTATCCAGAAATCATGGATCAAATAGAAACATGTTAAGGCAAACCATCCATACTAGCATACAGAACAGGATAGGCTAACAGGAATTGAGGCATGCTAGTTAAGATAGAAACAAACATGAAATAGGGACATGTTGATGTCTATTGTGAACTGACTACATAGCATATAGAAGAGACATGATAATAGAAATGGAAGCATACCAGTTAAAGAGATAGCAAACAAGAAGATATAGGGCAAACAGAAACATGTTGAAGTCTAACTAATAGCATATAGAAGAGAACATGATAATAGAAATGGAGGCATACCAGTTAAAAAGATAGCAAACAGGAAGGTGAAGATGAATGAAATCCAAGGGTCTAGCCTTGGCTTTCAGCCAGCTAGACAGCGCAACAAATCAAAGAACTGTAAGTGTGTAAGTGTGTATCAGTGTGTGCTTGTAAGTATAGGTGTCTGAGTGTGAGCATGTGTGTTCGTGTTTTTTTTTAAAAACAAATCAGAATGGTGGGGTTATATAGCGTTCAGCAGAGTAGAACAAATAAGGTAAAGGAAATTAAGAGTTCACAAATAAGGTATGCAAATCATTCAATCAGTTAAGTAAGGCCATACTCAATCAATTAACACGATAAGATCCGGAAATACCCCTTAAATTAGGAGAAATATCATAAAAAAATCAATTAGCGGACATAATTGATGTTTAAATAAGGTAAGAAATAAGTCAGAGACCATTTACAGGTTGGTCAGAACAAATCAAACCCAGAAATCAGGCCAGTAGCATAATTAAGGAAGGTATCAATTATAAGTCACATATAAGGAAGGAATAAATAAAAATCTCAGAAAGATACCAATTTTAAAAAGAAAAATATAATTCCAAACCCTAGTTGTCACGACCCCAACCCTGGCCGTGATGGCGCCTAACACAATGCTAGGCAAGCCCGACCAACTAACATCTCACGATCTCTTCCTTTATAAATCAATACCAATTTTCGGGATTTAATACCAATTTAATATAAATAGAAGTATGAATTTAACAGATGAAATGTGCGAAAACCATAATCACGAAAAAAAATCTCTGTAAAACAGCCCACTGATCCGGTGTCACAAGTCTGAACCTCTAATATAAGGTTTCAACAATCTAATACAGAAATATGTCTAAAATATGGAATAATAAGTGGAGATAGAAGGAGAAATCGGGTCTGCGAACGCTATGCAGCTACCTCGATAACTCCGATGAAAACAGAACGGCAGGAAAGCTCACTCTATGCCTCAGGAATACCGGTACCTGCACACATGGTGCAGGGAGTAATGTGAGTACTCCGACTCAGTGAGTAATAACAATAAATAATGGCTGACAGTATGAAATCACGTAAAGGCACTAAGCAGTTCTATATCAAAACAATAAAATCATTTAAGCAGCAGTGAATGAGGAAATCATGTGAAATTCTTTAAACCAGGTAAAACAGATATAATCAGTATAAATCAGCTCCTCAAGCATTTCAGTTCATTTATTCGTTCTTATCCTCAGTTCTCAATTCATATACTTCTCACGATAACCGAATCAAAATATATATATACCGTTGCGGCGTGCAGCCCGATCCGTATATCGCTGTGGCGTATAGTCCGATCCATAATAATAATAGTCGACTGCGCTCACTGGAGGTGTGAAAACTCCGGAGGGGCTCCTTCAGCCCAAGCGCTTTATAATTGTTGCGGCGTGCAGCCTGATCCATATAAATAATTGTTGCGGCGTGCAGCCCGATCCATAATGTGTATAATATATATATCTGCTGCGCCGCGCAGCCCGATCCATATCATATAAAATATCCTCACTATTGGGTCCTCGACCCCTATCAATCATTTAAAAATCACAACCTCTTAGGCATAATGTACGGTCGGGATCTCAGCCCTCATATCTCTTCCTATTTATGACTAACATTTCAAAATTTTGGTTCATATCATTCTTAAACAATTAGAACATGACTGAGGATATAAGTTCTTTAACAAAATAAGTGAGGAAAACCAGTCAAAAATTCCCTAAGGGTTCTACAGGTCGGCACAAGGCCCCAAGCATGGTAACAAGCCCAATTCACAACAATAAAGTATATGTCTCAATCAAAAATGTAGTAAAATATCATTCGGGATGGACATTGTCCCAATCCCCATAGTATTGAACCTCACGCACGTCACACAACGTGTATCTCAACTTAGTATAGTACTACGTTGTGCAAATCCGGGGTTTCAAACCCTCAGGACATCATTTAAAATCATTACTCACCTCAAACTGGCCAAAACTCTAGCTCGCTATGCCCTTGCCTCTCAAATTGGCCTCCACACGCGTCGAATCAATCCAAAATCAGAACGAATAGGTCACAATATGCTAAGGGAACATAGCCCAAGCGAAAACATTCGAAAAAATATCAAAAATCTCGAAATTAGCAAAACCCGAGCCCCGGGCCCATGTCTCAGAATCGGGTAAAATTTACATTTTCAGAATCCTCATACCCTCACGAGTCTAACCATACCAAAATTATCCAATTCCGATATCATTTGGTCCTTCAATTCATCATTTTACATTTTTGAAAGTTTTCACACTTTTCTTCCCAAATTCCATCCCAAATCACGAATCAAATGATGAATTCATGTACCCTAGCTAAATCTGAGTTAAAATCACTTACCCCGATAAATTTCTTGAAAATCCCTCGAAAAATCGCCAAAATCCGAGCTCTCTAGGTCAAAATATCAAATAAAACCCAAAACCTCGTATTTATATAGAGTACCCTTCAGGTCTTCTCACCGCGCCCGCGCCCATTTTTGTGCGGTCCGCGCGAGTTCAGAGACTGTGAAACTACAAGTCAAACTCATGCGGCCGCATCCCACTTCATGCGGCCGCACTTTATGGTCACGCGGTCCGCGTTAGTGAAGTTCAGAGAAGCTGCCAAAACCATTCATGCGGCCGCACAACAACTTTGTGCGGTCCGCGCGACGCCTACCGCGGCCGCGCCCCTGCAGTCCTCCTGGACCTGCTACAGCTGCTGCATTTTTCTGTTATATTTTTCAACTCCAAACTTCCCGTTAGCCCTCCGAAATCACCCCGAGGCCCCCGGGACCTCAACCAAAAGCATCAACGCATCCTAAAACATCCTCCAAACTCGTTCCAATCCTCAAAACACCTCAGACAACATCAAAACCATCAAATTACATCGAATTCAAGCTTAAGAACTCCAAGAACTCTTGAATTATGCTTTCTATCAAAAAGTCTATCAAATTTCGTCCGGATGACTTGAAATTTTGCACACACACATCCCAAATGACACAACGAAGCTACTGCAACTCTCGGAATTCCATTCCGACCCCTATATCAAAATCTCGCCTATCAACCGGAAATTGTCAAATATCAATTTCGCCAATTCAAGCCTAAATCTTCTCTACAACTCCAAAACCCATTCCGATCGCGCTCCTAAGTCACAAATCACCTCCCGAAGCTAACCGAACCATCGGAACTCACTTCCGAGCCCTCTAACACATAAGTCAACATCTGATTGACTTTTTCCAACTTAAGCCTTCTTAGAAGAGACTAAGTGTCTCATTTCTTACCAAAACCACACCAACCGCAAACCAATCAACCGGATCACATAAAACACGGATAACGAAGCATAAATAAGCTGAAATGGGGGAAAACGGAGCGGTAACTCATGAGACGACTAGCCGGGTCGTCACATCCTCCCCAACTTAAACAAATGTTCGTCCTCGAACAAGTCAAGAAACATACCCGAAGCCTCGAATAGGTGAGGATATCTGCTCCGCATGTCCTGCTCGGTATCCTAGGTAGCCTCCTCCACGGACCAACCTCTCCACTGCACTTTCACTGAAGCTATATCCTTTGACCTTAACTTCCGAACCTGACGACCCAAAATAGCTACTGGATCCACATCAAAGGTCAAATCATCATCCAACTGAACCGTGCTAAAGTCCAAAATATGAGATAGATCCTAATATACTTCCGAAGCATAGAAACATGAAATACCGAATGCACGTTAGACAAGTTGGGTAGCAAAGCAAGCTCATCAGCCACCTCCCCAATCCTCCGAAGCACCTCGAACGGCCCAATAAATCGCGGACTCAACTTTCCTTTCTTCCCAAATCTCATAACACCCTTCATGGGCGAAACCTTCAGCAAGACCTTCTCACCAATCATGTAGGATATATCTCGAACCTTCCGGTCTGTATAGCTCTTCTGACGTGACTGAGCTGTACGAAGTCTTTCCTGAATCACCTTCGCTTTCTCTAAGGCATCCTGAACCAAGTCTGTTCCCAATATCCTAGCCTCGTCAGGCTCGAACCAACCAACTGGAGATCTACACCGTCTCGCATACAAAGCCTCATATGGAGCCATCTGAATACTCTACTGGTAGCTGTTGTTGTAAGCAAACTCTGCAAGTGGTAGAAACTTATCCCATAAACCTCCAAAGTCAATAACACAAGCACGCAACATGTCCTCCAATATCTGAATAGTACGCTCGGACTGTCCGTCCGTCTGAGGATGAAACGCTGTGCTCAACTCTACCTGAGTACCCAACTCTCTCTACACGGCTCTCCAAAACTGCGAAGTAAACTGAGTACCTCTATCTGAGATGATGGAGACCGGAACACCATGCAACCGAACAATCTCCCGGATATAAATCCCTGCCAACAGCTCTGAAGAATAGGTAGTACACATAGGGATGAAGTGCGCAGACTTGGTCAGTCAATCCACAATCACCCAAATAGCATCGAACTTTTTAAAAGTCTGAGGAAGACCACTCACAAAATCCATGGTGACCCTCTCCCACTTCCACTTGGGAATAACCATCTGTTGAAGCAAGCCACCCAGTCTCTGATGCTCATATTTCACCTGCTGACAATTGAGACACCGAGCTACAAATCCCACAATATCTTTCTTCATTCTTCTCCACCAATAGTGCTGCCTCAAATCCTGATACATCTTCGTGGCACCCAGATGGATAGAATACCGCGAGCTATGGGCCTCTTCCAGAATCAACGCTCTAAGCCCATCCACATTGGGCACACAAATCCGGCCCTGCATCCTCAACATACCATCATCGCTGATGGTCACATCTCTGGCATCACCATGTTGAACTCTATCCTTAAGGACAAGCAAATGTGGATCATCATACTAGCGCTCTTTGATGCGATCATATAAGGAAGACCGAGAAACCACACAAGCCAACACCCGACTGGGCTCCAAAATATCCAATCTCACAAACCGATTGGCCAAGGCCTGAACATCAACTGCAAGGGGTCTCTCCCCAACTGCAATATATGTCAAACTCCCCATACTCACTGCCTTTCGGCTCAAAGCATCGGCCACTACATTAGCCTTTCCCGGATGATACAGAATAGTGATATGATAATCCTTAAGCAACTCCAACCATCTCCGCTGCCTCAAATTAAGATCCTTTTGCTTGAACAAATGCTGAAGACTGCGATGATCAGTGAACACCTCACAAGATACGCCATACCAGTAATGCCTCCAAATCTTCAATGCATGAACTATGACAGCCAACTACAAATCATGAACGGGGTAGTTCTTCTCATGGGGATTCAACTGACGAGAAGCATAAGCAATAACTCTACCCTCCTGCATCAACACACAACCAATCCCAACTCTCGAAGCATCACATTACACAGTATATGAACCTGAAGCTGATGGCAAAACCAACACTGGAGTTGTGGTCAAGGCTATCTTGAGCTTCTGAAAGCTCTCCTCACACTCGTCCGACCATACAAATGGAGCACCCTTCTAAGTCAACTTGGTCAAGGGCGATGCAATGGATGAAAATCCCTGAACAAACCGGCGATAATAGCCTGCCAACCCAATAAAGCTACGAATCTCTGTGGTTGAGGACGGTCTGGGCCAACTTTGAACCGCCTCTATCTTCTTCAGATCAACCTGTATACCCTCACTGGACACCACGTGCCCCAAGAAAGCCACTGAACTGAGCCAAAACTCACAATTGGAGAACTTTGCATAAAGTTTCTCCTCCCTTAATCTCTGCAACACAACTCTCAAATGCTCCGCGTGCTCCTCCTGACTACGCGAGTACACCAGGATATCATCAATGAATACTATAACGAATGAATCAAGATAAGGCCGGAACACGCTATTCATCAAATGCATTAATGCTGCTGGGGCATTGGTTAGCCCGAAAGACATAACAAGAAACTCATAATGACCATATCTGGTCTTGAAAGCAGTCTTAAGAATATCTGAATCCCTGATCTTCAACTGGTGATAGCCCGAACGGAGATCAATCTTGGAGAACACTCTCGCTCCCTGAAGCTGATCAAATAAATCATCAATACGAGGCAAAGGATACTTGTTCTTAATTGTTACTTTGTTCAATTGCCTATAATCGATGCACATTCTCATTGTGCCATCCTTCTTCTTCACAAACAGAACGGGCGCACCCCAAGGTGACACACTAGGCTGAATGAACCCCTTATCTAGGAATTCCTAAAGCTGTTCTTTCAATTTCTTCAACTCTGCTGGTGCCATACGATACGGCAGAATAGAAATGGGTTGAGTGCCCGGCACCAGGTCAATACCAAAATCAATATCCCTGTCCGGTGGCATGCCCGGCAGGTCTGCAGGAAAAACATCGGGAAAATCCCTCACAACTGGAACATAATCAATACTAGGAGTCTCGGCTCCAACATCCCTCACAAACGCTAGATATGAAAAGCAACCCTTCCCAACTATACGTTGGGCCTTCAAGAAGGATATCACTCTACTAGGAACATAATCAGTCACACCACGCAACTCGATCCACGGTACACCCGACATAGCCAAAGTGTCTGTCTTAGCATGATAGTCTAGAATAGCACGACACAGGGATAGCCAATCCATCCCCAAAATGACATCAAAATCCACCATGCTCAATAGCAATAGATCTACTCGGGTCTCTAGACCCCCAATAGTCACCACACATGACCGGTACACACGGTCTACAACAACAGTATCGCCCACCGGGGTAGATACATGAATAGGTAAAGCAAAAAACTCACGGGGCATACCCAAATAATGAGCAAAGTATGATGACACATAAGAAAAGGTGGAACCGGGATCAAATAATGCAAAGGCATCTCTATGGCAGACTGAAATAATACCTGTAATGACAGCATCCGAAGAAATGGCGTCGGGTCTGCTTGGGAGTGCATAGAAACGGGCTTGACCGCCCCCTGATCAACCTCCCCCTCTAGGGCGACCCCTGGCTACCTGACCTCCACCCCTAGCTGGCTGGGCGGGTGGTGAAGTAACTGGAGCAGAAGTCGAGGACTGACCCCTTTGCTGATACTGACCATCGCGAAGTCGAGGACACTGCCTCCTCATATGCCCAAACTCTCCGCACTTGTAACAACTACTCGGTGCTGGGGATGGGGACTGAAGGGAACCCCTGGCACCAGAATGGCTAGAAGAAGGACCTGCCACGGAAGAACCCTGGACTGATGGGGCACGAGATGAACTCTGAACTGGAAGGGCACTGAGTGATGATTGGCCCTGCTGCGACCCATGATAACCACGACCTGAGGATGCCCCACGATACTCTGGACGGGCCGACTGAGCAGGCCTAAAAGAACGACCTCTACCCTGCTGGAACTGGCCCCTCGAAGGAGCACCACTGAAACTGCCAGAGCCTCGAGGCCTCTTGGCCGCCCTCTCCTCTCTATCCTGACGGCGAACCATCTCAATCTCCCGAGCGATATCAACCACCTCCTCGAATGTGGCACCCAATACCCTCTCTCTAGTCATCAAGATATGGAGATGGTAGTTAAGGCCATCTACAAATCTCCTGATCCTCGCCCGATCGGTTGGAACCATCCAAATGGCATGATGAGCCAACTCAGAATACCTCGCCTCATACTGTGACACAGTCATATCTCCCTGCTTTAGCCACTCAAATTGCCTACGTAGCTTCTTCATGCGAGATTGCAGTACATACTTCTCCAAGAAGAGAGTAGAGAACTCCTGCCAAGTCAGAGGCACTGCACCAACCGTCTTACGCCTCTCATACGCCTCCCACCAAGTGAAGGCAGCCCCACTAAACTGAAAGGTGGTAAATGCCACACCACTAGTCTCAAGAATCCCTGCTGTACGGAGCATCCGCTGACACTTATCAAGAAAACCCTGGGCATCCTCGCCCTCGGCACCACTGAATGACGGAGGCTGGAGTCTACCAAACCTCTCAAGATGATGCTGCTCATCGTCCGGCATGACTGGCACAACAAACTCCTAAGCTGGTGCAACCGGCTGAGCTGGAGGTGCCCCCGGTGTCTGTAGTCCCTGCACTACCTACTCAGGTGTGCGAGCAGCGGGGGTCTGATTGCCTCCCCCGGCCTGTGAAGTAGTTGCTGCTGTGGTGGCTGAAACTATCTGAGCCAGGCCTGTGCAAACTGTCAAGATCTGTGCCAAGGCCTCCTGTAGACCCGAGATCACAATGGGCACTACTGGTTCCTGAACCGGTGCTGCTGCTGAAGCCTGATCCGGAGTTGGGGCAGCTGGTGGGTCAATAGGTGCTGCCCTCGCTACTCTGCCTCTACCACGGCCATGACCACGCCCACGGCCTCTGGTGACCTCAGTGGGTGGCACTGGTGGTCGTCCGCCTCGTCCGGTAGCGCGAGTCCTCGCCATCTGCGAGAGAATAGAATAACGGAAGTTTAGCACTCGGATCAACAAGTTCGCACGACAAGAGTTTCAAGGATATGAAGTTTTTCCTAAAGGTTCTGCAGCATCTCGAGGATAAATACAGACGTCTCTGTACCGATACACGAGACTCTACTAAACCGGCTCATGACTCGCGAGACCAAGTAACCTAGGCTCTAATACCAACTTGTCACGACCCCAACCCCGGCCGTGATGGCGCCCAACACAATGCTAGGCAAGCCCGACCAACTAACATCTCACGATCTCTTTCTTTATAAATCAATACCAATTTTTGGGATTTAATACCAATTTAATATAAATAGAAGTATGAATTTAATAGATGAAATATGCGGAAACCATAATCACAAAAAAAAATCTCTGTAAAATAGCCCACTGATCCGGTGTCACAAGTCTGAGCCTCTAATACAAGGTTTCAACAATCTAATACAAAAATATGTCTAAAATGTGGAATAATAAGTGGAGATAGAAGGAGAAATCGGGTCTGCGAACGCTATGCAGCTACCTCGATAACTCCGATGAAAATAGAACGGCAGGAAAGCTCGCTCTATGCCTCAGGAATACCTGTACCTGCACACATGGTGCAGAGAGTAATGTGAGTGCTCCGACTTAGTAAGTAATAACAATAAATAATGGCTGACAGTATGAAATCACGTGAAGGCACTAAGCGGTTCTATATCAAAACAATAAAATCATTTAAGCAGCAGTGAATGAGGAAATCATGTGAAATTCTTTAAACTAGGTAAAACAGATATAATTAGTATAAATTAGCTCCTCAAGCATTTCAGTTCATTTATTCGTTCTTATCCTCAGTTCTCAATTCATATACTTCTCACGATAACCGAATCAATATATATATATATATCGATGCGGCGTGCAACCCGATCCGTATATCGTTGTGGCGTATAGCCCGATCCATAATAATAATAGTCGACTACGCTCACTGGAGGTGTGCAGACTCCGGAGGGGCTCCTTCAACCCAAGCGCTTTATAATTGTTGCGGCGTGCAACCCGATCCATATAAGTAATTTCTGCGGCGTACAACCCGATCCATAATATGTATAATATATATATCTGCTGCAGCGCGCAACCCGATCCATATCATATAAAATATCCTCGCTATTGGGTCCTCGACCCCTCTCAGTCATTTAAAAATCACAGCCTCTCGGGCATAATGTACGATCGGGATCTCAGCCCTCATATCTCTTCCTTTTTATGATTAACATTTCAAAAATTTGGTTCATATTATTCTTAAACAATTGGAAACATGACTAAGGATATAAATTCTTTAACAAAATAAGTGAGGAAAACAAGTCAAAAATCCCCTAAGGGTTCTACAGGTCGGCACAAGGCCCCAAGCATGGCAACAAGCCCAATTCACAACAATAAAGTATATGTCTCAATCAAAAATGTAGTAAAATATCATTCGGGATGGACCAAGTCCCAATCCCCATAGTATTGAACCTCACGCACGTCACACAACGTGTATCTCAACTTAGTATAGTACTACGTTGTGCAAATCCGGGGTTTCAAACCCTCAGGACATTATTGTGGTATACCAGCCACCTGTTCTGGAACTTCCAGTTCCAATCGAAGCATATAGATCCGTAAATAGATTTGTATGTATAGCCACTTCAGTCGTGCTCGTCCTTTCTCGAAAGTATCTTTTTTCTGGGAACATGGTCAACCAGAAATTATTATGTTCGCGATTCTTCATCCACCGATGGAAAAAATGCTCCAGTTTTCCATTCTCATATGAGGCCGGAAAGTGGATTGGCAACAGGTCGGCACGAAGTGATTCATCATGCATAGCCCAAGCGAAAACATTCGAAAAAATATCAAAAATCTCGAAATTAGCAAAACCCGAGCCCCGGAACCATGTCTTAAAATTGGGTAAAATTTACATTTTCAGAATCCTCATACCCTCACGAGTCTAACCATACCAAAATTATCCAATTCCGATACCATTTGGTCCTTCAAATCATCATTTTACATTTTTGAAAGTTTTCACACTTTTCTTCCCAAATTCCATCCCAAATCACGAATCAAATGATGAATTCAATGATAGATTCATGTACGCTAGCCAAATCTGAGTTAAAATCACTTACCCCGATAAATTTCTTGAAAAACCATCGAAAAATTGCCAAAATCCGAGCTCTCTAGTTCAAAATATCAAATAAAACCCAAAACCTCGTATTTATATAGAGTACCCTTAAGGTCTTCTCACCGCGCTCGCGCCCATTTTTGTGTGGTCCGCGCGAGTTCAGAGGCTGTGAAACTACAAGTCAAACTCATGCGGCCGCATCCCACTTCATGCGGCCGCATCCCACTTCATGCGGCCGCACTCTATGGTCACGCGGTCCGCGTCAGTGAAGTTTAGAGAAGCTGCCAAAACCATTCATGCGGCCGCACAACAACTTTGTGCGGTCCGCGCCAGTCTTCATGCGGCCGCATTTCAACTTTGTGCGGTCCGCATCATCATGCGGTCCGCGCGACGCCTACCGCGGCCGCGCCCCTGCAGTCCTCTTGGACCTGCTACAGCTGCTGCATTTTTCTGTTATATTTTTCAACTCCAAACTTCCCGTTAGCCATCCAAAATCACCCCGAGGCCCCCGGGACCTCAACCAAAAGCACCAACACATCCTAAAACATCCTCCAAACTCGTTCCAATCCTCAAAACACCTCAGACAACATCAAAAACATCAAATTACATCGAATTCACGCCTAAGAACTCCAAGAACTCTTGAATTATGCTTTCGATCAAAAAGTCTATCAAATTTCGTCCGGATGACTTGAAATTTTTCACACACACATCCCAAATGACACAACGAAGCTACTGCAACTCTCGGAATTCCATTCCGACCCCTATATCAAAATCTCGCCTATCAACCGGAAATTGCCAAATATCAATTTCGCCAATTCAAGCCTAAATCTTCTCTACAACTCCAAAACCCATTATGATCGCGCTCCTAAGTCAAAAATCACCTCCCGAAGCTAATCGAACCATTGGAACTCACATCCGAGCCCTCTAACACATAAGTCAACATCCGGTTGACCTTTTCCAACTTAAGATTTCTTAGAAGAGTCTAAGTGTCTTTTTTACCAAAACCACACTAACCGCAAATCAATCAACCCGATCGCATAAAACACGGATAACGAAGCATAAATAAGCTGAAATGGGGGAAGACAGAGCGGTAACTCATAAGACGATTGGTCGGGTCGTCACACTAGTCAAGCAAGTAAACCAATTAATCCATTTATAAACGGGCAAGATCAGTGAGGCAAATAATTGAATAGCGAAAAGCTTTAAGCATATAGAAACACATAGATGAAACATCAAGCAAGGGAATTAGTCGAGCAGAAGAAGAAAGGCCATGGTTAAAACTTTAAATATTTTAAAATATTTGCAGAAACTTAAAAGATGAAACCCTAGTTTTTAGGGAAAAAGGAAAATCGACCAACAATAATAAGAAAAATAGCAGAATACTAAAAGAAAAGTAACAAACAAACTCAAACCTTTTCAGATCTAAGAAAATCTGAACGATTTAACCAGAAATAGTTAGGTCATGCAAAAGATAAACATAGGTGAGAAAAATCTGGTTTGAACCAGAGACTTGAAGCCATGAACACGAAGATACCAGCACTCACAAACATAGAGATGAACATAGGCAGGTTCATCAAAAAAATGAAGAGTTGAATCCAGTCTATGTTGAATCTCTTCAAGACCCCATCAAACAACAAGGAAATCGAATAGCCAATAGGGATAAGAGGCCGGATAGGGCCTAAGATCGAAGAGAAACCCCATGGATTGAAGAGGGATTCAAGTGACGGCGGGCTAGGGTTAGGGAGAGATTGAGAGAGAAGAGAGGAGGTAGGAATTCAGGGGCGGCGGTATTTTAGAAATGGGTAGGGTTTGGGGGTCGTTTGGTTAATACAAAAGGAAATGAATCCTGGACCATTGATCTTCTGAGATCAACGGCTAAGATTCCATCTGGGTTGGAACTAAGTGTGAGGTACCCGCACAAAGGACCAAGCATGGGAGAAGTCTGAGCATCTCATGAGCTGCTAATGCTTCGGCCTTTGGCCTACCAGAGAGTTTCTTTTACTCTCTTACTACTTATGATGTGCATTGAGGACAATGCATAATTTTAAGAGTGGGGTGAGGAGATTGTCTGGGTGACTTTCTATGCTACTTTAGCTGTGTTAGTTTAATTAATAATTTTTTTTAAAGATTTGACTTTTCCCGATGATGGATCTATTAGACAATTTTCTTGAGGGATTTAAGTCTAAAGAAAAAAAGGACAAAAAGATTTTCTTTGTAGGTAGTGTAGTAATTCCCCTTTGGTTTTTCTTTATGCCGCGGTTCTTTTCCAAGGGTTTTGTTTGAACCGGGTGTAGCTAGTTTTATTATTTGGAATAGGAGCCATTGTGTTATGTTTTGAATTGAAGCAATATCTCTTGACTTTGTTATGCCTTGAGAATATTGAGTACTCTGGCTATGACGCTTAGGCTCAGTTTTTGATTCTTGTAGAAGCACCTTAAATTGTATGATCTTAACTTTGCTTAACTGCTTTGGCTAGAATGTCTTGATGAGTCCAATCTTGAGTGAGTTATGTGCCATGTTGTGTGTAAGGTTTTGTGTTATTCTACGCATTGCATTTGATGTCTAGAACTTGTCCCGTGTGTTTGCAAAGTGAAATAGTAGTTTTGTTCAGTCTTGGAAGTGATATAGGCGTTTCTTTGTTGAGCCATATATATATTTTACCCGCCTAATTGTTATGTATCATAGTTAACCCCTTTGATCTTGTAATCCTATTTTATTGGCAACCACATTGAAAGTCTTACCCATTTATTTGAATTAGTCATCTATTTGAACCTTTTAACCTCTCATGAGCACTTGAATTATTATGAACTTTGTAAAGGTTAAAGTGTGGGGTGGTTGGCGTGTCTTTTGAGTGGAACTAATGAAATAAGGAGAAATGTGCATTGTGTTGAAAAAGAATAAAAGCCGCTTGAATTGAAAAATAAAGAAAAAAACAATTGTATTATTTTTGGCCCAGTATGGTATGATCAAAATCGGTGTGAGGTTCGTTGATGGGTCTAAATGTGAATGTGTGCTCTACATCACGTCGGGTGTGTTCATTCAGCATAGCGTTGCTTATGGAGAAGTCCTTGGGCATTGTATGTTATTTCCATCTTCAACTATTCCGTGTAATCTCTATTGTGCCATGTGGATTGTGAGACGACTTGACTATTCACACTTGTGTTGAGTCCCATGTAGCTTGTGGTGTTATGTGAGCAGGATGGCTCTCGAGACGCATGTCATTATTGCACCTCAGTTGTTCTTGGCTTTCGTAGCATATGGAGCTATCCGTCTCCCCAGGATTTGTATTATGCACTTGGCATTCTTGTGGTCGATATTCGGGCATTCCATAAGTATAAGCATTATGGATAGATGCGTGTGTTTTCTTCTTGATTGTTATGTGAGGATTAGGTGGCGCGCCGCCACGGGTATATTGTTTTGATCGGGTGGCACGCCGCCACGGGTATGTTGTTTGGATCGGGTTGCACGCCGCAACGGTATCATGTTTGGATCAGGTTGCACGCTGCAACGGTATCATGTTTGGATCGGATTGTATGCCTCAATAGTGAGATGTTGAGTACAGTTCCGTATATTTATTCTTGTGTATTTTTTTCCTCATTCCCTAAGAAAGGTTCATAGCGTCTGTTCGACTGTTTTATTCGTTATGCGGGCTGGGTAGTTCTTTTTCAGAGTTCGTTCTTCCTTATGTGTCATATCCAAGTACTTCTTTTGATTCATTTGGCACAATTCACTTGACTCTTTGAGTCATTTCACTTCTTTCTAAGGGGTTAGAGAGACACACTTTCACTCTTTCTTATGCATTTCAAACCTTTTCTCCTTTTTCAACTTTCCGCACCTTTCATTCTTTGCTTTTTCTTGAATCCCTTTTTATTCGTTTTCACTTTGAACATTCTTTTTGTCTTTTTGTTTTTCTTTCTTTTTCATTGCCTTTTCTTTTCTTTATTTTTGTGCCCTTTTACCACTTTGTTGCAATCCTCATCTCTCCCCCCAAACTTATACTTTTGCCATGTACTAAAGGAAAGATCGGGTGTCAAGAGAGGGTATCTTTTAGAACGGGTATAGGCTTGCATGGTTCTTGAAAGAAAGAGATCTAAGGCTCAAAAGGGTTGACTAGGGATCATATCATTGGTAGGCTATGGAATTGTTCAAACTATCATTTGGATCAAGGAGAGCCTATAATCATGTCTCAAGTCAAAATTCACTTATGATTTCGCCTCAACAAACATTCAGAGCAAGTTCTAGACCAATGGCTCGGGACTTGAACTTGCAATTGCAATTACTCACTACACAAGCTAAGGGATTGCTAAAGACATAGAGTCGGGGGCCCATAACGACCTTAGATACGATTGAGCACACAATGGTCCCGAAAAACCACTTGATGATTATCGGTCAACACAAGAGTCTCAAGGTCACGACTTTCACCATCCTAAACACAACAGTTTGTTTTTTACCATGAGATCAAAGGTAAATGTGCTAAGCCCAAGTGAAGCTTTTCTTGAGGTACCCTTAACTACCAATCTACTAAAAATGAAAAGAAAAGACGGACTCAAACCCTTAAGAAGGTTGTCACGCCATCCATCATTAGGAAGAGCCACCCGGTTCATACAACACTCTGCCTTTGGAAAGAACCGTGAAATTAAGAAAACTAAAGGCTTATTGCAAACTTTGAAAACAAGAAGCTACGAATCACAAATAAGAAGCTAAGAACAAAAAATTTGCAGAAAATAGAATGAATATATACAAGAGGGGATTTATCAAATATACAATAGATGGGGATGAATATGTACAATGTAGCATAACTTTATATACAGACCCAAATTAAAATAAAAGTACGATAAATGTAACGAAATATCAAAATTATATATAGACCAAAGATAAAGAAAGCATAAAAATGTATCAGATAAATATACAATCATCCAAATGAATAGTAGGGCCTACCCCCTCAAATGAAAGCTGGCATTGTCCCCAATGCCAACTAGTCTAAATAAATCATCAAAAAGGTAAGAGGAAAAAGGATATAGAAGACTCCCTAAGGCCCGTCTGTCTGCATAGGGTTATGTGTGGTCCCTGGGTCCTCTGTGTGCTCGGGGACCTCAGACTGGTTCCCGGTGGCCTGCTGCTCTGCTACTGGGACCTGGGCCTGGACTTGGGCAGGATCTGTAGGTAATGCATCTTGCGGCTGACTGGAAGAGGTCTTCTATGGGTCAGCCAGCTGGATGACTGCATCATCAGCTCGAGGGATCATCCTTTTTCCTCTTAGGAGGCCTCTGTGACTGCTCCGGCTCTGGATGAACTGCTGGGGTTGGGTCCTGGAGCAATAAATCTACAGGCAGGTGATCTACCTTCAGTCTGTCTACATCTGCTCTCAGCTCCTTCAAGGACTCTTTGGAGGCATGTGTCTTCCTCAGCTTCTTGTGCTCCCGAGAAAGCTCCTTGAGAGCCTTGCTATGTGAATCCACTGCCTTGGAGAGCGCTGCCTGAGTGTCGAGGATCTTCTTTTGGTTGTCAAGTATCTCATTAAGCGCATCCTCTATCAACTGTGGAAACTATGATGGCTGAGGTGCTGACTGAGCCTCTACCATAGTGGTGAGTGTGGACAACTTGGATGAGGTAGTCTGCATCTAGTTGTTTATGCTAAGAAGTGCCTGGCTCAGTCGCTGAGAAGTAATAGGATGGCCCTGGGAAGATGGAATCTCCGGGCCTGCTGAGGTGGATGGACCAACATGAGTGGCTGTAGATGTGGTTGGACCGGGAGGGATGTCTGTAGAAGTGGAGGTAGGCTCAATAGGAGATACTACCACAACTGGCTCTTCAGACTGGCCAGTTGGAGCAGTAGCGGTACCTTTGAAGTTCTTTCTTTTGGGGTTGTCATCCCCCTACATATTGTACCAGGAAAACAGGGCTTTCGCCTTGACCTTGATGTCATATGGCCTCTTGTCCACATTCAGGTCCTGGAAGTACATTGTGAGGAAATTGGGGAAAGGATAGTTCCGGTCATGCTTCGCGCCCACAACAGTAATGATTCTGGACATAACATTCCCTACGTTGATGGGATACCCTGCCATGATAGAAGCCACTAATACAGCCCGGTGGAGAGGTAAGGTGTTGTCATGAGTGGTAGGGTCTAACCGGCTACAAACAAAGGTCTCCCATCCCCTTGCTTCAAAGTTCAAGCTCCTTCTCAATATCTTGACTCCAGCAGTCAACCAGTCGGGGACGGTACCTAGGATTGCCAGGTACTAGCCATGGACGGACCTCCTCGCCCATTTCCATCTTCGCCATGTACAAGGTCTCATCCTCCTTATTGAAGCCCAGGTATTCATTGATCGACTTCCCATCAAACAACACTTTTAAGTTCTGAACCTTGGTCACTTTGGAGCCCTTTTTGATGTGGGCTACATTGCAATAAAATTCCTTGACCAAGTTTTCGTTGGCATCCACACAGTTATCCATAAAGTGCTCCCAGCCCACTCTAGTCCTAAACTGTCTCTGCACGTCGGGGTTGTGAGGTAGTAGGTATCTGTCTATAAAGCTCCTCTTCGAAATTTATGGTACGCCACCTCACTTACAAATCTATCTTGCCAAACCTCCACCTTTCTAGTTCTCTCAAATCCCCCCACCTGTGGCTCACCTCTTTCTCCTACTTCTTCTTCTCCCCCTACTTCCTCCTCACCTCCTACTGCATCCTTTCCGGATAGTGAAGATGTGGGAGAGGTGGAGTATTCCCTACTACCTGCTACTGAGCCCTCAAACGACTCAGAAGAAATGTTCACTGATGTTTGGGCAGCAGGGGAAGTGGGAGGAATGACTCTCAGTCTGTGCCTCTCCAGATACGGGATATATTCTGGGATTGAGTCCGAAGAGATCTCCCGAGAGGGCTCGTACTCACTCCCCGACATGTCAATGGCTCTATCAGCAGCTTTTATGGCCTTCCTCATATTTTTGATGTTTTGCCTAGCTTAGGGAGTGAGTTTGACCATTTTTTGTTTCCCTCCCCGGGAGGATTCTCCTCGGCCTGGTTGTTTAGAGCCTTTCCCTCGTTGTTTCACCATTGTCTGCGTACACAATTCAGTTGAACTTGTTAGAATCAATTTCATCAGTTGAAAGCAGTATTGCAGTAAGAAAGCAGGAAGTTGTAGAAAACACCCAGTGCGGATCGCACAAAATGGAGTGCAGCCGCACAGGGGTCAGTGCAGACCGCACAAAGTGGACTGCGGTCCGCACAAGGATGGGGTTCAGAATACCCACCCTCTGTATCTTGACAGTGCGGACCGCACAAAATAGTAGTGTGGCCGCACAGGGGCCATTGCGGACCGCACAAAATGTAGTGCGGTCGCACTACCCAATGTTTAGATTCCCAGAAGTTCTTCAGTGCGGTCCGCACAAAATGGTACTGCGGACCGCACTGGGGCACCGCGGATTGCACATAAACGACCGCGGTCCACACTAAGTGCCCAGTTTTGGCACTGAATTGGGGTTCATGGGATTTTTGCTTTTAAGTCCAAATTTTCACCTAATGAGTGTCCCTAAGTGATTGCCTAGTCCATTACACTAACTAAGTATGTAGGAATCAAAAATCTAACTAATATAACCTAGCAATTGAGGAAATACGGGGGGAAGCAGAACTAAAGCTAAGAAAAATGAAAATTAAATGAAATTAACAAAATTACACAAGTAAAAGGAAGATTATGGTACCGGATTATGAGATGAAGTGAAGTCAATCAATGCTAAACAAGTAATTACGATCAAATGCAGGGGATGAACAGTGATTATAAGCTCTGAGAGTCAAATTTGTGAAAAGAGTAAAAGGGGGACCTTAGGGTCTATTTATAGAAAAAAACCCTGGGGCCCATTCTCACCAACCAGTGCGGACCACACAGAATGGACCGCGGTCTGCACTGCACAGCTTTGTACAAACTTGAGGAGGCAATGATCTGCGGTCTGCACAAAGTGGACTGCGGCTGCAGAGGTCCATTGCGGACCGCGCAAAATGTAGTGCGGCCGCACTGGCAAACTTCAGAGAGGTCTCAATTCACCCTTCACCAGTGCGGACCGCACAAAATGTAGTGCGGTCGCACTGGCAACTTCAGAGACTGTGCATTTTTCCACCATGTCTTACACTGCATCAACACAACCCTGCGACATCTCATAACCAGTTAGCCCAAAAATCAATCCTATACTACAAAGAAAATCAAAGGAAACAAGAAGAAAAACACATGGGTTGCCTACCAAGAAGAGCTTGATTTAACGTCGCGGCACGACGCATGTTACTATCACATCATTTGAAATAAAGAAGTGCCACCACGTGGTTGTCATCAATTTTCCCAAGATAATGCTTGACTCACTGCCCATTAACTCTGAAGACTTCACCATTTTTGTTCTTTAAATCAAGAGCACCAAAAGGGGTCACAAACACAACTTCAAACGGTCCACTCCATTTTGATTTAAGATTTCCCGGAAACAGACGTAACCGGGAGATGAACAAGAGAACCAAATCACCTACTTTGAACTCCTTCCCACGGGCATATTTATCATGAAGGTACTTCATCTTGTCCTTATATAAGGACGAACTGGAGTAGGCATGGAATCTGAATTCATCAAGTTCATTGAGATACTCCACACAAAGATTGGCTGCAACATCCCACTCAAGCTTTAGCTTCTTCAAAGCCCACATGACCTTGTGCTCTAACTCAACTGGTAGATGGCAAGCTTTCCCAAACACCAACTGATATGGAGACATATCAATCGGAGTTTTATAAGTCGTCCGATAAGCCCATAGAGTGTCATCCAACTTCTTCGACCAATCGGTCCTATTAGCATTGATCGTCTTTGACAATATACTTTTGATTTCCTTGTTGGAGACTTCCACTTGACCACTTGCTTGAGGATGATAGGGGGTAGAAACTTTGTGATTGACACCGTATTTAGAAAGCAACTTGTCGAAAGCTCTATTGCAAAAGTGAGACCCCCATCACTAATAATCGCACGAGGAGTACCAAACCTTGTAAAAATGCTTTTCTTGAGAAATGCAACAACACTCTGGGCATCATTGTTGGGCAAAGCCACGGCTTCAACCCACTTTGAGACATAGTCGACCGCCACAAGAATGTTAGTATTCCCACAAGAGCTAATAAATGGACCCATGAAATCGATGCCTCATACATCAAAGATATCCACTTCAAGAATGGTATTGAGAGACATCTCATCCCTTTTAGAAATTCCACCCGCTCTTTGGCATTCGTCACACCTCTTCACAAAATCACATGCATATTTGAACAAGGTTGGCCAATAGAATCCACAACTAAGAACTTTCGAGGCGGTCCTCACCCCATAGTGATGGCCACCATAGGGTGAAGAATGGCAAGCCTCTAAGATACTCAATTATTCTTCCTCCGGGACACATCTACGAATCACACCATCCGTGCAAATCTTGAACAAGTATGGCTCATCCTAATAGAAATCCAAACTATCCTGCTTGAGCTTCTTCCTTTGGTTAGAAGAGAACTCACACGGGATTACTACGGTCACAAGGTAATTGGAAACATCGGCAAACCATGGCATATAATTCATTGACACCGCAAGGAGTTGTTCATCGGGAAATGAATCATTGATCTCAAGGCCATCACAAGGCCTCCCCTCCTCCTCCAAACGGGACAAGTGGTCTGCCACTTGGTTTTCACTACCTTTTCAGTCCACAATTTCTAGATCAAACTCTTGAAATAGTAACACCCATCGCATCAATCTTGCCTTGGAGTCTTTCTTTGTCATCAAGTACCTAAGGGAGGCATGATCGGTGTGCACTATGACCTTGGCCCCCATAAGATACGGTCGGAACTTTTCCATTGCAAACACTATGGCCAACAACTCTTTTTTGGTAACCGTGTAGTTCCTTTGAGCCTCATTCATGGTCTTGCTTGAATAGTACACCGGATGAAACATCTTGTTAACCTTTTGACTCAAGACATCCCCAACCGCAACGTCACTTGCGTCACACATGAGCTCGAAAGGCAAGCTCCAATTTGGTGCGGTAATGATTGGGGTAGTGGTCAATTTAAGCTTGAGAAGCTCAAATGCTTGCATACATTCCTCATCGAACACAAACTTTTCATCCTTTTCTAGTAGCTTGCACAAGGGGTTTACCACCTTTGAAAAATCTTTTATAAACCTCCGGTAGAACCCCGCATGCCCAAGAAAACTCCTCACCCCCTAGACGAAAATGGGGGGAGGAAGCCTTGAAATCACCTCTATCTTGGCTTTGTCAACTTCAATCCCACGCTTTGAAATCTTGTGGCCTAACACTATGCCTTCCTCCACCATGAAGTGGCATTTTTCCCAATTAAGTACGAGATTTGTGTCTTCACATCGGGCCAAAACTATATCCAAATTTCCCAAACACACTTCAAATGAATCTCCAACCACACTGAAATCGTCCATGAAGACCTCCAAAATATCTTCCACCATGTCAGTGAAAATAGCCATCATGCATCGTTGGAATGTTGTTGGGGCATTACACAACCCGAACGACATCCGAGAGAAAGCGAAGGTTCCATATGGACAGGTAAAGGTGGCCTTCTCTTGGTCCTCCGGAGCGATTAAGATTTGATTATACCTCGAGTATCCATCCAAAAAGCAATAAAAGGCACGCCCCGCAAGGCGATCAAGCATTTGGTCAACGAATGGCAATGGGAAGTGATCCTTGCGGGTCACCTTGTTCAGCTTTCGGTAGTCCATACATACCTTCCATCCGTAACTGTCCGAGTGGGAATAAGTTCATTGTTGTCATTTGTCACCACAGTCATACCACCCTTTTTTGGTACACATTGCACCGGAGAAGTCCACGAGCTATCGAAAATGGGGTACACAACCCTGGCATCCAACCACTTGATCACTTCTTTTTTCACCACCTCTTGCATTGCCTCGTTCAATCTTCTTTGATGCTCCAAGTAAGGTTTTGCATCATCTTCCAAGATAATTTTGTGCATACAGAATGCGGGGCTTATTCCCCGAATGTCATCCAAAGTCCATCCAATTGCCCTTTTTCGCCTTTGAAGCACCGCCAAAGTGTCCTTAACCTGCATGTTAGTTAGGCAAGAAGAACGAATAACTGGTAAAGTAGAATTTGAGCCCAAGAACTCATACCTGAGGCGTGGAGGCAGTGGTTTCAAATCCAACACCGATAGCTCCTCAATTGATGATTTTGTTGGTGGAGTTTTCTGGTTTTCAAGATCCAAAGACAATTTTCTAGGCTCATAGGAATAAGAGCCCATCCCATGTAAAGCATTCACGCACTCCACTCTGCTTGCATCATCATTGACATCAAGATTTAATAGCACGGCCTCAATGGGGTCCTCTACGTTGATCATAACACTGGTGTCATCCACAATTACAGCTGTGACAAGGTCTACAAATGAGCACACCTCGGTGCTATTGGGTTGCTTTATAGATTTGCAAACATGAAAGACGACCTTTTCATCTCCCACTCGGAAAGTGAGCTCACCTGCTTCAACATCAACCAATGCCTTCCCCATCACAAGGAAAGGCCTCCCTAGAATGATTGGGACCTTATAGTCCACTTCACAGTCTAAAATCACAAAGTCGGTCGGCAATATGAATTTGTCCACCCGGACAAGCACATCATCAATAATGCCCAAAGGTCGCTTCATCTATCGATCCGCCATTTGTAACCTCATGGAAGTCGGTCTAGGTTGCCCAATACCCAAAGTTTTGAAAACTGAGTAAGGTATCAAATTGATACTAGCTCCCAAATCACATAGAGCCTTGGCAAAATCCACACTCCCAATGGTGCAA
The DNA here is from genome assembly GCF_000393655.2 of Nicotiana sylvestris. Taxonomy (NCBI): domain Eukaryota; kingdom Viridiplantae; phylum Streptophyta; class Magnoliopsida; order Solanales; family Solanaceae; genus Nicotiana; species Nicotiana sylvestris. The sequence goes on along the minus strand of NC_091062.1, from coordinate 98,075,336 downwards.
GGAATGGTGAAAGAACCGGGATCTTCATGCTTCGGGGCTATTGAATGCACTATAGCTCTAACTTGGTGAGTCATCTTTATAGTTTCACAATCCATAGAACGCTTCTTTGTGACCAAGTCTTTCATGAATTTTGCATAACCCGACATTTGTTCAAGTGCCTCCACCAAAGGCACATTAATAGATAAGCTCTTCATCATGTCAATGAACTTTTTAAACTGATTATCATTCTTTTGCTTCACGAGTCTTTGAGGATAAGGTGGAGGTGGTTTTGGCAAAGGTGTCTTGGCTTTAGGCACAACCGGCTCTGGCATGTCAATTATGTGTTCCCTGAACGGGTTCACATCATTTTGAGTTTCCACCTGAACTTCTTGAATATCAATCCTCACTTCATTGTTCACATGTTCATCAACCACATCTTCAACTACCAAAGGGACTTCGTCATCTTGCAACTCAACATCTTCCTCCACGACTTGTTTTTGCTTAGAGGCATTCATATCACCGCCTCTCCCACTTCTTGTTGTAACCGCCATAACATGATTGTTCCCATCCTTTGGGTTCACTACCGTATCACTTGGTAGAGCACCCTTCGGGCGAGTATTCAATGACTGAGAGATTTGGCCTAATTGCACCTCCAAGTTTCGGAGAGAGGTGTTGTGAGAAGCTAACTGTGCATCAGAATCCGCATTCTTCTTCATCATCTGCTCGAACATCATTTCAATTCTACCCATATCATTACCCGAAGAATTAGGACCTTGAAATGGAAATGGCGGTGGATTGTTCGATTGTTGGTACTTTGGGGTCCTTTGAAAGCCTTGCCCTGGTTTGCTTGGTTTCCATTGTTCCATCCTCCTTGATTATTATTGCCACCCCAATTATTGTTATTACCATTCCAATTCACTTGGTTGCCTTGATTGTTGTTCTGATTTCCCCAGTTGTTGTTTTGGTTGTTGTTCCCCCAATTGCCACTGTTTTATTGTTGATTGCCCCAATTGCCTTGAGATCTCCACTGCTGTTGGTTGGAAGATTTGCCCCGTTGGCCTTGATAGTTCTTTATATATTGAACCTCTTCACTTTGGTCATCATAACCATCATTTTGAAAACCATCACATGCATCATCAAATTGCTCAGAATTTCCTTGGTTTTGTTGCCTTCTTTGCCTTCTCTTGTTGACAAGCATATTAACACCCTCCATGGCATTCACTTGGCATGGATTTTAGACTTGTTGCAACTGTGCCTTAGCCAATTGATTCATAGTAATTGTCAACTCCACTATAGTTTGCCCATGGTCATGTAATTCCTTGTGCAAATGAATAAAGTTGCCCCCGGCAAGTTGGTTCACTATACATTGATTTGTTGTATTGATGCCCCGTAGAAAGTTTGTTGGATCATAGCGTCAGTCATATTATTGTTGGGGCATTCTTTCACCATCGTTCTATACCGCTCCCAAATCTCATGCAAAGGTTCCGTGGGCTCTTGCTTGAAAGCCAATATCTCATCTCGAAGTGCCGCCATATGCCCGAGTGAAAAGAATTTAGCAATGAATTTATCCGCCAACTCATCCCAAGTTGTGATGGAATGGTTGGGAAGTCTCTCGAGCCGATCTAATGCCTTCCCCCGAAGTGAGAATAGGAAAAGTCTCAACCTAAGAGCATCCTTGGACACATTTGTCTGTTTGCTCCCCCAACATGTATCCACGAACCCCTTGAGATGTTTGTAGGCATTTTGATCCGCAACACCCGTGAAGTACCCATGCTGCTCAAGTAAGGTCAACATCATATTGGTTATCTGAAAGTTGCCCGCCCGAATTCTAGGTGGGACAATAGCACTTGCATAACCCTGGTTCGGAAGTACTCTGGGAGCCACTCTTGGAGGTGGCGGAGGAGGGTCTGGAATATTGTCATTTGGATTAGCATTGGCATTGCGTCCTCTACATTGTCCTTGAGGTATAAGTGGCACCTCATCTTGTTCAACATCATCTACCTCCTCCCCTGCAATCACATTTTCAAGAGGGTCATTTGCATTGTTCAATGGCATTTTAGTACCTGAGTAGTGACATAAAAAAGTAAGTAACAAATAAGGAAAGAAGAATAATACGCAAAACTAACTAAATAGACAGCCAAAACCGTTAGCTACCCGGCAACGGTGCCAAAAAGTGATCGCAGCCAACTCCACACCACTAATAAGTAGCGAGAGAGGGTCGCAATAGCTTTTACCCGATTTTGGGTCGGGATCGATATCCACAGAGAGCTAGAATTGGAATTGAGTGTCGATCTAGCCTAGGATTGCGTAGCGTTCCAAATTGCACTTCTCATAATTTTTGGGGTTTTCTTTATAATTCTACTTTTAACAAACTACAAATTGTAAATTAAGCTGAGAGTTAAATGCTACGGGTTGTTCAAATATTCTAAAAGCACTAGGGTAGTGGCATCCACCTAGGTGGTCAATTGACGGGTACTTTAAACTAAGGCTCTATTGACATGATTGGGGAGTATGATATAATTGTTGCACTGCTCTACCCACTCTACACCTCTCGGTGATTCAAGTGATTTTGCCCAATTGACTTTCTCAAGACCAATGGGTATGCAAATTTACTCAAGCAGCTTAGGGTTCAAGTCGGGTATTACTCTCTCGAGGTTTAACCCTTTTATTAGGGCTATAAATCTCTTGAGTACTTCCCAATATCTTGTTGGATCAATTTCGGAGACTTGGACTCTCTTTCTCAAGAAGAGCCCTAGTCAACTAAACACAAACTAGTGTTTGCAACCACTAATTCAGCAATTTAACCATGAAATTGACCCAAATATCAAACGCTCATAGTCAATTTAGCCCTAAAATGCAAGACCCATCAATTACCCACACTAGGGTTGAGCCACAACCCTAGCTATGGGGTCTAGCTACTCATACTTGAAGAGAAAAGCAGAGAAATAGATGAAGATAAATACATATTAATTAATTACTTAGTTAAATACAAAGATTCAATGATGAAAACTAAGTAAAAATACCCAAAATGGATAAGAAGAGTCGTCTCACGAGCGCAGCTACTGTATTACAATATCTAATACCCTAAAAATGGAAAAGGATCTATTTATACTAAGTTGTAAAATCTGGACAAAAATGCCTCTGCGGGGTTAGTGTGGACCGCACAAAATAGTGTGTGGCCGCACTAGGCTCTTGAACTTGAAAACTTGACTATCTGAACTCAGGCTCCGCGGACCGCACAGAATGTACTGCGGTCGCAGAGGCTTCTAGTGTGGTCCGCACAAACTGGACCGCAGACCGCACAAGCTTGAAAGCTCCAACTTTACCCTCTCTGAACCTTGGATCTGCGGACCGCACAGAATGGTAGTGTGGCAGCATTGCCTTCAGTGCGGACCGCACAAAACCTTCTGCGGCCATACTGCCTTAATGCCTGAAATACCAGCTCTCTGAATCTTCCTACTGTGGACCGCGCAAAGTGTAGTGCGACCGCACTAGGCCTATTTTTCCTAATTTTGTCTTGTCTTTGGTACTTGTGCAAGTTTTACTCCTTTTGAGATGATCTCTGATATCTTGTCACTTTGTTGATCAAACCTGCAATCAAGCATAACTTATGAGCCTTTTGGGACTATTTTGTATGAATTTATAATCAAAGAGTAGGCAAGAAGGGGTATAAAATGCATCAAAATCCCTAGTTATCACTTGTACTGGGTGAGACGAGATTATTGGATCTGAAATCAGTGCAATCAAATTTATATAAGGTACATTAAAGAGAAAATATCCACCATTCAGTATAGAATGAGGTAATAGTTCTTTTAGGAGGAAAACCCCCATGATTTATGGTTTTGGCAGATGGTTATGAGTTCATGTGCATCTCTTTCATCGTTGCAGTATTGTGAGGGTTGGGGCCATGTTTATATGTGTTATGAGGTATATTACGGGCAACGGGGTCGGTGTATTTGCAGTTGTTGTGCTTGGAGAAGGTTACCATGGGCAAGTGAGTTATGCAGTACATTGTGTGGTATCAATATGGGTGCTTGATCATGTGTTGGTTCAGCATGTGGAGATTGATATGATGTTTGTATGTTAGAATCAAGTATCATGGAGAATTTTGGATGTTGAAATTTGGTTCTAAAGCTTGTTAGATAAGGTACCAGGAAGGATTTTCAGTCTAGCTCAAGCAAAGGTGCTCACATGGGTTGTGGTGGCACGAATAAGTGCACAAGGTGTTAACCAGTGAATTTGGACAACTCCGGAATAGTTCTTGGCACGTTCGAGGACAAACATATGTTTAAGTGGGGGAGAATATAATGACCCAACTGGCCATTTTGAGCTCTAGTGCGTCGTTCCGTGGTTTGAGGCCTTGAGTAGCTTCACTTCAGGTATTATGACTTGTATGTGTGGCCGGAACTGAATTTTGGGAAGTTTGGAGTTGATCTAGGAAGAAAATTCTAATTTCGGAAGCTTTAAGTTGGAAGGCTTGACTAAGGTTTGACTTTTGAGTAAACGGCCTTGGAATCGGGATTTGAAGGTTTCAATAAGTTCGTATGATAATTACGGACTTGGGCGTATGTTCGGATTGAGTATCGTACGGTATGGGAGAATTTCGGCGCTTATTGTAGAAAGTTGGCATTTTGGAAGTTCTAGAATTTTATAAGTTTGGTTTGAAGTGGAGTTTGATGTAATCGATGTTCGTTTGGAGTTCTAAGCCTTTTAATAGGTTCGTATCGTGATTTATTACTTGTGAGTAAAGTTTGGCGTCATTCTAGAATGTTTTGATATGATTCGGACGCGTTCGTCAAAGTTTGGAAGCTTGAAAGTTTAAAGAATGATTTCGATCGTCGATTCGTAGTTTTGATGTTGTTTGATGTGATTTGAGGCCTCGAGCAGATTCGCTTTGTGTTTTGGGACTACGTATTGTGATTAGACGGGTCCCGGGGGCCTCGGGTTGATTGAAAGTAATTTTGGATCATTTTTTCATGTTTTGTTGTTGATGATGTGCTGGTGTTCTGGTGTGTTTCGCGATTGCGAGGATTTCCCCGCGATCGCGAAGAAGGAAATTGGAGGGGGCATCTGATTTCTCTACGTGAACGCGAATAGGGGTCTGCAAACGCGTAGGTGGTCCTGGCAGTGCTTCGCGAACGCGGAGCCCAACCGCGAGCATGAAGAGGAAATGGAGGAAACGGGCAGAAGGCCTTTGGCCTACGCGAGCGCAACTGGGGAATCGCGAACACGGAGGGTTGGGGAAGTGAACCATCGTGAATGCGAAGCGAGTTTTGGGGCAGTAGCATTTTTGGCCTTCACGATCGCGAGGCTTTTTCCGCGATTGCGAAGAAGTGTCGCCTGGGTAGTGTATAAGTTTGCAAAAACGGATTTGGCTCATTTTATCTCAAATCTTCCATGGGAGCCGAGCTTGGGGCGATTTTTGAAGGAGCTTCTTCATCACCCATCACTAGGTAAGTGATTTCTTCACGTTGTGAGTTAAATACATGGTTTATATATGGATTTAAGCATGGAAATTAGTAGAAATTTGAGATTTTGAAGAAAAATCTATAAATTGATATTTTGGGATTTTGACCACGAAATTGTATATGAGCTTGGGAATAAATCATATATTTGAGTTTGCAGTGTTATGTGTAAAGTTTATCTTCAAAAAATTTCAAAATTCGGGCACACGGGCCCGAGGGTTGATTTTATTGGCTTTTCGAGCGGAGTTGAAAATTATTTAAATTGATTTATTATGGGCATTAGAGTACATTTTTATTGGTTTGCACCTTGTTTGACTAGTTTTGGATCGATGAGCATCGGTTTGAGGTGGTAGAGTGGCGTTGGAGCCGGTTATGGAACTTCGGAGCGAGGTAAGTCTCCTGTCTAACCTTGTGAGAGAAAAACTATCCCCTTGGTGATATTTATTATTATGTGCAACTAGTTTTGGATTCTACGTACGCACAAGGTGACGAGAGTCCGTACGTAGCTAAAGCATGTTTATGTCCGGATAGACTTAGGACTTTATCATGTAATAATTGAATTACTTGAACTCGTTCTGCTGGCGTAATTAATTAAAGTTATATCTAAAGTTGATTTAGAAATAAATATATGTACACTAGGCCGAGCCTTATCACTTTGAGTTGTGGCGAGTTAGTTGAGAAAGTAAAGATTAAATTCATTTTGTGCTCATGTATTGAATTGTAAGCATGTGTCTCGTAATTCGGTAAATTCCTTCCTTTCTTGTGGAGCGGGCCGAATGCCTCAGCAGTAGATAGATGCATCTATGGATCATGTCGTACGTCCCTCGGCAGTGTATACATTATTCTGGATCGGGCCAAACGATCTCGGCAGAATCGTGCGTTATATCGCTAGTAGTCCGAATATTCACGAGATAGACCTTCCACTGATGCCGACATTTATGGTATTCCTTATTTATCTGATATTAACACTTGACATTTTCTAAGCTGTTAAGGTAGAATACAAGATTTAGAAGTTCATGCTTTAAAAAAAATATTTGGGAGATTATGTAACTTACAGATTTACCCCATCATTGTCGTATGCTTCATATCTTCTTATGCTTATATTATATTTCTTCATTAGACCTCTAGTAAGTGTTGATGTCGACCTCTCATCACTACTTTTTCGAGGTTAGGATAGATACATACTGGGTATGCGTTGATTTACGTACTCATGCTATACTTCTGCACTAAATGTGCAGGATTTGACAGGTCATTTGGTGATCATCTTGGCGCGTAGGCGCATCTGTTGAGGAGACTTTATATGAGCTGCAATTCAGGGTATGCATCGCAGTCCACCGAGTCCCCATTGTACCACTTATTTTATCCTGTCTTATTTTCATTCTAGACATATGTTGTATTATTATTATATTCCTTAGAAAATGCTCATGCACTTGTGACACCGGATTTTGGGGGTTTCTACTAGATGTTAATATGGTAGTTCACATAGATTCTATCATTTCACACTGTAAATTTTATTTCATACTATTTAATTAATGAAAATTATGATTTCAAAAGTAATAAAATGAGTAAATAATTTGATAGAGCAACGTTGGCTTGCCTGACGGCGGTGTTAGGCGCCATCACGGCCTATAATGGATTTTGAATCGTGATACTATAATAGTATATTGTTGCAATATAGCTATATACTCCTACAGAATATTGTATACCGTAGCAGTATAATATTAGATAATTGTGTTCTTCTTTGATTTTCAGCTAAAAGATTCGATCTCAGTCACCTCAAATCAACTTCAAATGTGATCAAATTTCAGAAAGTACTATAAGCAATATTTAATAACACCCACTTTGAATCAAACAAGATATCTTCAAAAATAAAAATTGAGCTTCAAGCTAACAATGACGGATATTCAAACACACATAAGAATTTAAATTTGGGAAGCTTACTCGAAGGGACTATAAGCAATATTTTATAGCACCCATATCGAATCAAACAATAAATCTTCAAAATAAAATTTCAAATTCAAGAGCTTCAAGCTCAACAATGGTGGGTCTTCATACACACACAAAAATCATAAGGAAAGGAGGTAGATCAGTAGTTTGGGTTGACCCTCTTAATAAAGATCGATCTGACAGAGAAGAAGTAGATCCATTCAAATCTACTGCCATGTAAGCTTGCTAAAATGAAGCCGATGTTTTTAACATTCCATACTTTAAATGAGAAGACAAATAGCTAATGGGTGAACCGAGTAAATAATTTGGACTGCATAGATAAAAAAAAGTAAATAATTTAGACTTAAATATTTAAGAGTAAATAATTTGAGCTTAATGGGTATAAAGTAAAATTTTCCCATTTCAAATCCTGCCAATATCACTTTCAAACAAAAAATCTTAAACCTTTCTCTAATAAGAACCACGATTCGACTTCTATTAAAAAACATAGTAGCATGATTGAACCATTTAAGTTGTATAATTTGTTTGAATATAAGTTATATACATACATTACATTATTTATTTCAGTACAAATTAATGTAGTATAATTATGATATTAAAAGAAATTATTTACAGTTACCTTTTAAATAACTTAGTTATATAAAGCATGGTCCATAGTCCATAGCGCCGGCCATAATCTAATGTAAACGTCAATGCATTATCCAATAGAGAGGTTGGGGCGGCTATGGACATTTCCATATCATTGCCTCATATATACTTTTTCCCCATGTTTTCCTACTTTTGACTTCCAAGGCTATTTGACTAATTCACAATTTAACAAATGGCAACTTGTTAGAATAAGATTGCTTCACATTCATTGCACCGCCTTTTCTTACTTCTTCACAATGAGTGTGCAATTAGGCCTGCCTTTAGCACTTGTAATTGTCTCCTTTCTTCCTGTATTTGTTTTTTTCTCTTATTTGGCTAGTCGTTATCACTTTAATTACTTTCTAGGATATAGTCTCTATTTTCTTAAAAAAATCAATGGAAAACAAAATCAACAGATCACAAAACTATGAAGATTATAAATTACATCAAGAGTTCTTAGAGTTATGTTCTTGGAATATCAAAGAACTGGAATTTTAACTATCAAACTTATGCAAAAAAAAAAAAAAAAAGTGTATTTGGAAGTAGCTAGGACAGACGATGAGAAAATTAAAACCCTTCTTAAGACTTAGGTTGTACCACAAGTAGCTAGGTTGTGAGAAAAACTCTCTCAAGAGTTAAGTTACTACAATGTACGTATCTCAAAAGTATTGACAACTACCAATGCTGAAATCCAAAGTAAAAAAGAGAGTATTACATTAAGAACAGTGTTGTCCCAAACCAGACTAAGGGAGAAAAACGACAAGCGGGGAAAAAACAAAATTAAATTTCCTTGGTTTCAGTCAGCCAGAGTAAAAATAAGACGAGAAAAACAAGTCACGCTTCTATTATCAGCCCTAGGCCCATATTCCAAAAAGGTTAAATGAGATAACTACTAATCCACTATTTCTTTAATGGAGCAAACAAAATACTTAATCAAGTCTCAAGAGATTGGTATTTCACCTTTTCTTGGACTTACATTTCCCAGTTTTTTCCATTTTTGAGGAGGATATTGCGTACGCAGATCTAACTCTTACCTTTGAGAAGGATAATATGTACACAGACCTTACCGCTACCTTTTTAAAAATAGAAAGACTGTTTCCGATAGACCCTCGGCTAAAGAAACACTAAAAGTTCTTTTCGTTTTATGATAAGCAAAAAATACACACAAATATGATTACATTTTCTCAATTCTTTTGTGTAATTTATGGGTTTAAGCTATATGCATAAATAGTGTAAGAAATTTTTATACGATCGGCACAAACACACTGCTCATGCACAAGCATTACCGCATAATTGTGGAGGACGAGTGTCAGAAAAAATTGCCAAGAATGCGATGGAATAATCAATTTCATCTCCATGTGTACTTATTCATACAAACAATTGAACTACAAAGAATTATAGGGAAGTGTAACTTGATATAACTTGGCTCTTGAATTAGAGGACCATATTTCATTATTCGTCTCCCTGTTACATATTCTATAGTGATGCCATTAAAGCAGACATAACTTTTCAAAAATCAATATATTTTGAATGAGCAGAATTCTTCAACCACCCTGCCCAAGTTTTTTCTCAAGCTCTCTTTCTCTGCTTATCACTATCCTTTCATCAACAAGATGGTGAATATGGAAAAAAGAATTCAAAAAATGGGAAAACAACTTGTTAGATATTACTTCAAGAAAGAAAGAGCCCGAATCCAATCTTCACCATTAATGCACAATCTGCTCCTGCTCCAAGTATAACTGATCCGCCCATGTTGGAATCGTCTCAGAACCTCGACTAGCATTCAGATGATATTGCTGATCTTCCCTAGATAATTGTCTTGAACTCATAGCAGGGGAATCCTTCACCATAGACTGGACCCAAGAGACATCACGCTCAGCAGAAGAGTTTAAAATTGAGGATTCACTCATAGGAAACCTACTGCCACTGCTCCGTAAACCAAAGGAAGCAGATTTTCTCAACTTATTGAGCTCTTCCTTCTGGATGCCCCAGTCCAATTTACCATCAGGGGAGCCCCAACCTGAGAGGTTAGGAGGCACAGCGGACGCATTAGAAAGGGATGAAGATATCCCAGAAAGACGGCCTGCAGCACTTCGATCAATGAAACTCTGGCTTCGCTTGGCAAATGCAGCAGACCTTGAACTCAAAGCTGCTGCTGCAGCACCAGATGGATCAATCCCAAACGAAGATGATGTCCTAAAAGATGGTGAAGATTGACCGGAAGAATAGCCTGTCATAAGTTGCTGGTTCATATTTTGTCGCATCTGCATCCCTTTGGGAGATTGTAGTTGGGTTGATCCAGCATCAAGTGATAGCCCCTGTAGCTGAGACAAAATTTTGGAATCAAGGGTCGCTAAGATATCATCAAGATTAGTGGGTTTCAATCCACCATGCCTACCAAGTTCACCGTTTCTATCACTAGAAGAAGCTGCAAAAGCAGCAGCTTTGGCCGAAGAACTGTTCCATCCAGATGGTGAAGAAAGAGCAGATAAGTCATCCATCAGTTGATCTTGTCGCAGATGATGACTTTCGAATCCAAGTAAACCATTATCTAACTCCACGTCTCTGGCACTATATGTGGTTTTCAACCGACTAATAGGCAGCTGCAAGGTTGGAGTTGCAAGGCTGGATTGGCAGGGCCACAAAGATCCACCCACAGAAGAAGCTCCAGCCGAAGGAGACATAGGTGGAGTTGAAGTAGGAGGCATCATAATTGATGGAGAACCAAGGGCTAGTGGAGAAATTGACGCGATATCCAATGACAGAGGACCATTGGAATATGATCTAGGTGAAAGCACAGCAGACCCTGTAGAAGGGTACAAGGAACGAAGCTCTTCAGGTTTGTGGGCAAAGAAGCATACCCTCCTATTGCAATTTGTTTCATCCTTGCACATACGAGTTCGGTACTGTGCAGGGTGAAGCCAGCACTCAAAAATACCATGCGCATACTCACAAGCGTCTCCTCGCTGGCATGTACCCTTGCGAAAATCTGGACAAGGGACACAACTATAGTGGTATTTTCTAGGGTCACGCCTTCTGGCGTTTTCACCAGGGTGTACAAAGGGGCACTCTGTCCAGTCATGGGAGTAAGCTCTTGAGCATGGTTTCACCTTAAATATGTACATTCTGAAGTCATCTGTCCCATATATCCCAATCTTTATGTCCGGAAGAGAGGGATCAACAGGATACTCTTTCTTCTCGCTCCCAAATTTAGAGATGTTTGGAGTCAATAACAGCTGTTCTTCTGCTTGTTCAGAAATAATCTGATCGATCAGTCCACTTGCTTCCCCGTCATCGCTGCTTCCTCCAAGCAAGTGCTCCAGTATCTTCCTCCTAGAGTTGAGACAACAGCCCTGAGCTGAGATCAGGTCAACAGCCCGTTTTCCATTTGCATCAACCAAATTCACATCAGCAGAAGCATCCAGCAAGAGCTTGACAACCTCAAGCAAAGCAGCAGAGTCACCAGCAATTGCGCAGTGAAGGGCTGTAGCCCCATCGGAACCACAAGCTTGATTAACATCAAGACAGCCCTTCTCAAGCATATAATTCAGCACCCGTTTGCTACCAAAAGTAGCAGCGATCATAAGGGGTGTCCTCTCCTCATATCCCATCTTCTTTACACCAATTCTCCTACCATACCATAAACCCACCTCATTCATGTCATGACCCTCCTCTTCTACAGCCTTTTGGAAGTTGACAATATCATCTGAAGCCGATAACTCGAGCAAGAGGGAGAAAGCAGGGACAAGATCCTTTTGCTTCTGAATTTCAGCTTCCATGGCTAAATCAGCAGAACAGACCTTACTCTTAGAACCACTACACATGATATGGTCTGTACTTCTCTACAACATCGTACAAGAGACACATTCAGTACAACATATTATCTAATCCGCAAAAATAACCCAAAAAAAGAAGAAGTGCAGCAAGCCCAATATTCCAACTTGTCTAATGTTAATGAAATTTCAAAACCCCATATAACATAAAAGCAATAAAGAAGGCCACATAAACATCAAATTTTAATCATTAGCATGAGATGCTATAAATACTAGAGACATGTTTATAAGAAAAACCTCAACTGGACTACAAATTCTAGCAGCAAAGTATCATTCTTGAAATAAAGGTTCCCTTCCTTGAGCACTGTAAGTGAAATTTTGCGAATTTGCAGTTACTATGAACGATAAAGCAAACATTTTTACAACTACCATGAATCTTTCTTGAGATCCTTATCACGGTATACCCCAAATAGAAATAAGCCAAGAACTAATTGCAGACAATTAAAAATTCTATACATGAACAAGTAGAGTGATCCAACTAGTTAATACTAATAGTAATACAAACTAAGAAGAATAATAAAAAGAGAAGCATACCTCAAGTCTTGAAGAGAGAGAGAAAGAAAGGAGGGGTTTTAAGCCCAGGTTTTGTGCAGAGAGAAAGGAGCAACACACCAACAAGAAATGAGTTGCTAATGGACGCAACTGGAATGCCTCCTTTTAACTATACACAAGATTAACATACGACCTATCAATAGAAAGGGACAGGTGGAGAGAGAGAGAGAGAGAACGCAAATATTGAATTATGTACAGTAATTAAATTAACGAAATGGAAGAAGAAATTTCTTTTCCCTCTCGTGACCTCACTTTTTCAAAATGAAAATGAAGATGAAATGAAAATGCAAATGCTAGATGAAATGCAAATTCAGAAAAGGTGGGTTTTGGGCACATTGGCTTCATTCGGGGGTTTATTAAGTTGTACAATTTTAAAAAATTACATTATAATATAATTTAGAAATTAAAAATAAAAAATAGCTTAATTTACAACTGCTAATTAAAAATTAGTCGCACTTTGAAAAGTAATCGAAATTTAGTAACTTTTTTATGTAAAAATAAAATCTGAACAAAATATCCTTAGAAATCCGGAAAACGCAATATGCTGGAGTTTGAATATTTTACGTATGAAATTTCAACGCAATGTGCTAGAGTTCCAACATAATATGCCGAAAGTTTATACGCAGAAACTTCATAATCCAGCATATTATGCTGGAGCTTTCCGTATTTCAGTTAGGGTATTTTTGTCCAGATTTTATCCCTTCATAAAATAGTGGCTATTTTTCAATGACCTTAAAAATACTGGCTATTTTTCAATTATCAATTTGAAAATTGGCTAGCCTATGCTATTTTCACTATAATTTAACAATTATAAAAAACACTCATCTTCTTTTTCCATCAAGTTGTAACAGAAATATTATTTAGTCATATATAAAATTACTTTATATAGTATAAATATTTGGGCTTGATCTATGAATTTAGTATAAATATTAGGGCTTGATCTATGAATTTAAGTTACATGTCTTGATAGTTTAAAGAAAATTTACACTTTCAGTACAGTTTTATAGATTATAACATATTATTTACTTTTTTTTTTTGGTTTCCAATCAATAGTTATACTGAAAATTACTTGTAGCTGCTCTGAGCAAGTTAAAAGTTTGAATACATTTTTTGTATTATATTGCAAAGAATATAAACCCAACATATATACAATGTGTTTGAAGATGTCTTAAACTATTAAGTCATTGTGAAGTCAATTCTATATTAAGTATAAGTTGGTAACCAAAAGAATAAGGTTAATAACAAGCTTATAAGTAATAAGTTAAACCTTGGAACTACCAACTTATTTGATTTCTAAGTTTTATAAGGATCATCGACGTTTATAGCTGTATCAAAGCTATTTTAAGTATGAAATTAATTTTTCATTTCCTTCTATATTCCAATGTAAGTTAGAAAATTCAATAAAAATAGTTAAATTTGAACATCTTTTGTCAATGAGTTATGTAAGAATATTCAAAGTCTATGCTTGTTATTGCTTTTTAAATAATAACAAGTAATACTTACCGTATATATTGTATAATTTTTTGACGAAAGGTGTTCGGTTGACCAGCCTTAACTTTACATAACTTCGCCCTCAATGTAATACGGAGTATTAGTATTTTTGGATTTCCTTTTTGAAAAAAGGCATGAGGTAATTGAGCGACACACGGAAGGAAACAGTCCCATCATTTTTCCTTTTTCTTTGTTTGTTTTGGCGGTCCACGAGGAAGACGTATAGGACGTTAGTTCTTCAATCGACTATCGCAATTCACAGGGCTGTCGAGAGGGAAAAGAGTGTAGCGCAGGGACCTGTTTTGGATAATGATAGGCCTAACTCTAGTGATTACAATATTGTAAATATGGATACTAATAGTAGTAGACCGATGGGTAATAGTAAAATAGTTGGACAAAATATTATAGCACCCAATGAAGGTGCATATGCTTGTAATAGGATGCAAGGTATGCATCCCGCCTCTGTACAATGTTTACTATAATATAACTTATCTTTTAAATTAAAAAAAATAATTCACAGGGCTGTCAATTTTAGTGAAGGATATATATGTGTTCGTTTGTCATATACATAGGTCGGATTGGTTTAAATTTTCAATTATCAAACCAAATCAATAATGTCGAATATTTAAATTTATAAACCAAACCAACAAAGTCAGATTTTTTCAATTTCGATTTTTCTCGAATTTTTAGTTTTTTTTTGGATTTTTTGGTTTTTCCTGATAAAGTCTTCATAGCACAAAATATGTAACTTGTGCTAATAAGTACTACTATTAATTACATAACTAAGCACTAAAGAAAAATATAAACTAAGTTATACATTTTTTTATAAACACGTGTAAAACTAAAAAATAGATAACCCACACTATCACTATTCCTACCGTTGAATTGAATTTCTTTTGTTAGCATTAGTATTAATTTGAACTTTGTGTGAGTTACTACATTTATGAGCTATAAAATTTATTTAATGCAAGAATGTTAATTTCAAACTTGAAATAATACGTTAAAAGATAAAACTATGAAAAAATTTAAGAAATATTTATAAATTACATTACATGTATAAAATATTTTTAAAAATTGTATAAATGTATTATCGAGTTGGTTTGGTCTCAGTTGATTTTTTTTAGTTAAAACCAAATAAAATCAATTATGGTCAAAAAAAATTTCCTATATCAAATCAAATCAAACCATAATCAAATTTTTTTTCCAATTTGAATCGAATTGATGTGATATATCGATTTTCTTTGTACACCAGTAATCATATATATCGCGGACTGGCTTCTTTTTTTATGGATGGCTTCATCGTTGCCTTGAGTGGATGCTGGATCAATTGTAATTTTTGTGACTAAGACGCGCACTGCGTCGACGTTGAAGTTATCGACACACACTCACATAGTGACACAAGAAAGTGCCTGTCGAGTTCGGAACCTCCAATGATTTTCCCTTTTCTAGAAGCTACTTTCAATTTTCTGTTCTTTTTTGGCATTTACAGTACGAAATTTACTGTTTCAATTAATTCGAACTTAGACGATTTCAACGCTCCGTATTGAAGAGGTATTTTCTTATCTGAAATTTTTTATCAAGCGTGAAAATTATTTTACCACTCTTTTCTTATAAATTTTAGTACAGAGTATAATTTATCTATCTATATTATATTAAAAGCACGAAGACTCTTAGCGAAATGTCGTTCGCTTTTTTTATTCTTTAAAACATAGAGTTCACATTGGACAATATAGTAATTTAAGTATTTCATTAATATTTAATAAAAATTAAACAATTTTGGAATGTTCACGATATTATTTTGGTAAATTTTTGCCAGAATTATTTGTTGTTAAATTTTGCTTTACTTATTTGTTATAATTTTTCTTCATGTTTCTTACACAAGGAAAGTTAATAAATTTTTTCCCCTAAAGTTTGGCTTCCCTTGACTCCCCTGTAAATGACTTCTTTTGTTAACATTAATTATTTGGTAAAAATTTTCTTCACGTTTCTTACACAAGGAAAATAAATAAAAACAATTTCCTACACTTTAGCTATTTGGCTCAATCTCATTAACTGGTCGTATGTGTATTTGACTTTGGTTAAATTCCCTACTCTTTGGAGTAGTAAATATTTGATAATTTTTTTGTACACAAGAATAGTTAATAACTTTTTTCCTAAACTTTTACTACTTTGTTCAAATCCAAATAATGATTTTATTTGTCATACAAGGAAAGTAAATACGCATGTACACTAGAAAATTTTGTAGTTAGATTGTCCACGAGCATATAATTTGTTTTATGTGTCAAATTGTGTACCAAAATACTTCTATAAAAGAAGCTACAATGTCAAAAATTAATCGTCAAACTTCACCCTATTCCAACATCGCAATTCCAAGTTTTGTTTCTCTTACTAATATCAACATTTTTTGCTACTTCGTATTTTGCAAGTACGTTTGCATGCACCAGTTTTTATTCTTGCATCAACAATTTATCTTTATCGTTGCATTAACAACTTTTTATTATATAATTTTTGTTTCATGTTTTGGACGTGGCTAATTTCACATCTCACGTAATTTATAATTTTAATACAGGTTATTGAACAATTGCAATTCATTTATCACAGAAAATCGGTTAGACATTCAATCTTAGTCTTATTACTTAAATTAGTATTGTTTTTTTTTGGTTGTATGATTAAAAATATTTATTGCTATGTTAGCTCAGGTTATGCTAGCTCAAGTTGTTTGTTTTAAATAAAATTAAAAAGTAGACTATATGCTTTAATTCTGTGTAATATTAATGATTTGCGTTATTTGCAATTGACATGCTTGAATCACTCAGATTTGAACAATTACATCTGTTCAGGTAAACAATCTTCCTTATATCATAAAAACAACCAATTATTGAATTAGTCACTTTGATAACTTATAAAACTCTTATGCTTTATTTTAGGTATACCTGCAATGGCCAGTGAAAAGGAATTGTCAGACCAATATGTCCCAATAAATAGTCTAAGAGTATCTAGTTCATGTTAGGTAATACGAGTGTTAGTGTTTGGGAGTGAAATAGTAAAAGAGTTCAACAATAAAACAAATCAAGGCACCCGAAAAAAATATGACATTAGTTGACAAAGAGGTAATTATTATTTTATATCAATAATAATATAGATTATTTCATGTCTTTCTATATTATAGTTTTGACCATCAGATTAACTTAAAGTGAAACTTTTTACACGGAATAAAAATTTACGCTACACTTTTTAATGGTTATATTGAGATGTGAAAAATTATTTACAACAAAACAAGATCTGAAAAAGCACGAAGCCTCTTAGCGAAATATCATTTGCCTTTTTTACCCTTTAAAAATAAATATTACATTGGACAAAATTGTAAAAATTTACTTTCCTAATATTTAGGATCTTGAAATAAATTAAGATTTTTTAGTTATTAAATATCTCTTTATTCAACAAGGTAGGAAGTCCTAATATTTAGAATTTTAAGTCAACCAAGATTTTGTATATTACAAATCCTTTCCTTAAAAAGTTGGTTGTCCAAATACAAGAAAAAGAAAAATATGATTGAACCTGATTATAATAATTTATTGTAAAACTGAGGTTCGATGTAATTTATACTGCTGAGCAAATCTCACTAATGAGTGATTCAATGTAATTCAACTAACATATTGCATATTAAAGTATTTTTTTATTTAAAACTTATAATGAGCTAATATTAACAATTTGAATCAACAGAAAAATCATAATAATAGTATTTTTGGTTGTATGTAAATTATAATTACCGTTGAATATAACAACTATAATTATTCACAAAATATTAATGTGCACGAAGTCTTAATATTTAAAAATTTAACATTAATATAATATAGATAATTAATATATTATTGTTTTCGATGATGACCACTTATCAGAAGGTTTTCTTTTCCTTTCTATAAATAGGCTTTTCCAACAACAATAGAGATTCTTAATTGTTTTTGCATGATTTGGAATTGGAGCGACAAATACACGATTTACTTTAAAATCTTAAATAATAATTTATTCAAAGTTTCCATATTATAGCTTTAGCCTACAAATTGTAGCTTTATTTAGTTAATCAGATTGTATTGCACAATAGTCTATGAATATTCACTTAATTTTAACACAAAAATGGTAAATTTTAATTACATGTAATTATCAAATCGCCTTTAATTTGAAATAAAAAACAAAGCAAAAAAGAAAAATCTTTATAGAATAATGAAGGTGGCAATTACACCCAAAGAAAAATATTACTAACTTTTAATTTATAATCATAGGCTACTTTCTTCTGTTTTTTAATTTTTATTAAATTATAAATACAATATTCAGTATTATCGTTAAATAGTTTTAAAAGTTGTATATTCATTAAATTAGGGTTTACGCGCAAAGCGCATACCCTAAGACTAGTAAGGGAAAAGAAAGTGGGAATTGGGAGGAGGGGGGAGAATAACCTTTTACTTTTCCATCACACCCAAATCTTTATTGCTTTTTTGTGCAAGGAGAAATAGTCTTTTGAAAAATCTGAATGACGTCATTAGTTAACCAATTCTTTCTTTTTTCTTTTGGGACCGGGGTCACTTAATCTATTTGTTGACGAGCACAATTAACTTGACTGTCTAGTTAATATATAGCATTAATTAATGGAAAATTGTCTGTGACTTCATCACTAATTTTGTTTTTAGTTAATAGAGTTTTTGGCTTAATCATAAAGTTCGGTTCGTGTAATTGTATAGGTCCAAATTTGGATGACCACTGCCACTACTGAGTACGACGAGGAACGAAGTCCTTACGATGTAGCATCCTTTGGACGTTATAGAGGGCGACGACCGACAATGGTTAGCGAGCGTACGACGTCTGTAGCAACATAAGCGTAGCCGGAGACAGTAGGAATATGCTTTTCGAATATTCCTTATATTATACCTTTTTAGGGTTTGAAAGGGGGATGATCCCTTATAAATAGGGGGGAGAACATTTTGTAGAGGGGGATCGAAAAGTGAATACAAAAAGAGAACTTTGCTTACTACAGTTATGAGAATCACATATCATCCTTTATTTTGGTTATTCGCATTCATTACAGTATTTTTTCTACATTTGAAGTTATCTCATTTACGCTTAATCATTTGGTTCCGATATACTAGGAATCATTATTCACCTTGTTCATCTCTTGCATTATTCAATCTAGATTTTATTATACTTGGCTGAGATTTACCTCTTAATCTTCTTTAATTGATTTAATAAAAAATGTTTCAATATCTTTAGGTCAAACAATTTGGCGCCATCTGTGCGGAATTTTTTATCTAAGATTTTAGTTTCATCTAGACCCTTGAAAGGGACAATCCCCTTCCTAGCTTTGCACAAACTAACAATGACAGGGAAAGGAGATGCACGACAAAAAGCAATAGTAGGCGTCACAACCAACCTCCTGAACACCATCAACAAAGACAACAGGGAAGATAACGAAAATGGGACACCGAACACCACACCCAGGGGAAACGCTCCACCTCCCCCGCACGAAAGCGTAACTGCTTCGCGCGAGAAGGAAGCCTTCACATCTACAACGGGAGATGCACCACCGGCAGTAATAAGACAGCTGGAAGAATGGCTAACAAGCACTTTAAACAACATACTTGATAAACCCGCCCAAAGGGATAACAGGAATGTTGCACATGCAGATGTCACGATAAACGCCGATGAGCAAGATGCTCCCTCGTACAGGTAACACTCATATCGCTAATGACGCAGGTAATGATACGCTTGTAGTCGTTTTAAAGAAAATGGAGGAGATGGAAAACGAGAATAAGGTACTCCATGACCAAATGAAGGAACACCAAGAGAGGGTTGACAAAATACCAGGCGCCCCAAAGTTGTTGCCGAAACGGGATGTTGGTTGATTCAACGAGCAACCATACAATGAAGAAGCGGCCCCCTACGCCACTCCAAAGACCTTCAAAATGCCGCCCTACCTAAAGATATATGATGGTACTACCGATCCAGAAGATCATATCATCCACTATATCACAGTCGTAAAAGGTAACGATCTTTCAAAAGAGCAGGTATCATCGGTGCTATTGAAAAAGTTCGGCGAAACCCTAACAGGGAGAGCCCTGACATGGTACTCTCAACTACCGACACGTTCGATAGCAACGTTTGAGGAAATGGCAGATAAATTTGTCACCACCCATGCAGGAGCCAAAAAGGCAGAAGCCAGGGTAAACGATATATTTGTCGTAAGACAAATGCACAGTGAGGGACTAAGGGACTTCTTAGCTCAATTTAAAAGGGTGAGAATGAGCTTGTCGAATGTGTCAGAGGGAATGGCAGTAGCAGCCTTCCAGAATGGACTAAATAGGAACGGATCGAGAGCGACCAAAAAATTGCTAAGCAGGCTCATGAAATACCTTCCAACCACTTGGGAAGAAATCCATAACGCCTACTGCTCCAAGGTAATAGCCGATGAGGACGACCTCAACGGTCTGACCGAATGGTTGACGTTAGTTCAAACTGAAGAAAGGAAAGATCATCGCAATCGAAGAGATCAATCGGGGCCCCGTCTCGACCGAGAAAAGCATTAGCCCTACGTCATGACGTCTGTCCCTCCTCCACCATGGCACACGGATGCTCCTTCTCGACATACAGTGCCATATCGACATGAGAAAGGTATGCGTCCACTCCTATCTGCTCACAATTTTTGTGTTTCTCCTTCAGAAATAGTGTACACACTAGAGAAACTCGGTACAAAGGTGCAATGGCTGCAAAAGATGAGGTCCGACCCCAGTACTCGGAAGTCAAACGCTTTCTGCGAATTTCACCAAGAAAGGGGTCACAAAACCAAAGATTGAATAGGACTGCGACAGGACGTAGTACGAATGCTAAGCCAGGGACATCTGAAAGAATTGCTGAGCGATCGAGGACGGGCTAACTTCGCCCGCGGACGTGAACAACACCAGGGACCTCCAAAACCACCCTCTCCTGCTTGCACTATACAGATGATCATTGGCGGGGGAGATGTTGCAACAATAAATCATGTCAAGTTCACCACCACACATAAACCCAAACGGTTGATCACCCATGAACGGTATGATGACCTCGACGATAGTATCATCTTTGATAAGTCAGATGCCGACAGTTTGTCTTTACCTCACTACGACGCTTTTGTTATCACTTTACGCATTACAGATACTTATGTAAAAAGAATAATGGTAGATGACAGGAGCGACGTATGTATTATCCATCCTCGAGTCCTCGTACAGATGAGATCAAAGACAAAATAATACCATGCTGCATAACACTAATAGGTTTTAACAATGCAGTCGAGCGGACTTTTGGAGAGATAATGTTACCCGTCCTAGACAGAGGAGTCACCCTGGAAATGACATTTCATGTCATGGACTAAGAAACAACCTACAACTCCATCATAGGGCGTCCGTGGATACATGCCATGCGAGCGGTCCCATCCAGTCTCTATCAAGTGATCAAGTTTCCTACTCCATGGGGGGTATTCAGTATCAGAGGCTAGCAATGCACCGCACAAGAATGTTACCGCATCGCCTAGGACTGCTCCCACACCCAACAACTGAAAGGGGCAAATACAGAGGCATAGCAATTAGCGATGTCAGGAGCCAGACTTGACGTGCGGACAGACGTTATCAAGGACCCTGACATCGTGGAAGCATCCGAGTAAATGATAGAGAATCTTGATCCTGTCATACTAGACGATAACGATAGCACAAAAAAGGCTTATATCGGGCACAACCTCTCGGAACCCGGTAAGTTTCATAAATTTTTGACTAACCATGCCGATCTGTTTGCCTTCTCCCATGCAGATATGCCAGGTATCCCAAAGGACGTCGCCACACACAAACTAAATGTCGACCCCCTATACCCGCTAGTACTTCAAATAAGAAGGAAGTTCAATGTCTCAATCAACAAAGCCGTCAGCGAAAAAGTTGATAAGCTGCTCGTAAATGGCTCCGTTTGAGAGTCCAAATATCCCCAGTGGGTCGCCAATGTGGTCATAGTAAAAAAAGAAAAACGGAAAGTGGCGGATGTGTGTAGATTTTACAGACCTAAACAAGGCATGCTCAAAAGAACCCTTTCCGCTGCCACATATCGACCAGAGCATCGACATAACAACATGACACGAGTTGTTGAGCTTCTTAAATGCCAACTCGAGTTACAACCAGATCCTCATGGAAGAAGAAGACCAGGAGAAAACCACTTTCATCACTCACCAAGGAACATACTACTATAAGGTCATGCCATTCGGTCTAAAGAATGTAGGGGCGATGTGCCAAAGGTTGGTCACCAAGATGTTCAAAGACCAACTCGATAGAACAATAGAAGTCTACATCGATGACATGATGGTTAAGTCGAAAAGGAAAGAAGATCGTATAGATCATTTGAAGGAAGCCTTCGACATATTAAGACGGTACGACATGAAACTAAACCCCGAAAAATGCACCTTTGGCATGACCTCGGGTAAGTTCCTCGGTTTCTTGGTATCACAAAGAGGCATCGAGGTCAACCCAGATCAGATTAAGGCCATCGAAGGAATACCTGAAATATTGACCAGCAAAACGTAGGTACAAAAATTGATAGGACGTATAACCGCACTGTCGAGGTTCATCTCACGATCATCGGATAGATGTCATAAGTTTTTCAATGTATTAAGGAAAGAGAACGGACTTCAGAAGAATTCAGAATGTGTCGACGACCTAAGAAAACTGAAAGCATACTTGTCCTCACCACCCTTACTCGCCAAGGCTGATCCAGGCAAGTGCTTCCTAGTCTACCTAACTATATCCAAAGTCGCGATAAGTGCAGTTCTAGTCCGAGATAACAAAGGTACGCAATCTCCAATTTACTATATCAGCAAAACCTCAATCAACACCGAAGCAAGGTACCCCCACCTTGAAAAACTGGCTCTAGCATTAGTCATAGCTTCACGAAAGCTTAGACCATATTTTCAGTGCCACCCCATAAAGGTAGTGACAACATTTCCTCTCAGAAGCATTCTGCACAAACCCGAATTATCAGGTAGGTTGGCCAAATGGGCCATATAATTGAGCGAGCATGATATAACATATCAACCGCAAACTGCAATAAAGTTGCAAGTGCTCGCCAATTTCATCGCCAACTTCAGTGCAGAGATATTGCCCGAAGTCGAGCATGAAGCGCTTCGCACTTCAACTTAACGACCCGACCTCTGGGTCCTCTACACCGATGGCGCGTCCAACGTGTCGGGATCTGGACTGGGACTCGTACTCGAAGTCCCAATGGGCGAAGTAATTCGCCAATCTATATGATGCCCTAAAATGACTAACAATGAGGCCGAGTATAATGCCGTAATTGCAGGACTGAGATTGTCCCTCAAGTATGTTGCTCGGCGAGTCTTCCTCTGCTGCGACACTCAACTTGTCCTAAACAAAGTTATTGGGACTCTCTAGGTTAAGGAGCAGAGATTGCAGAAATACCAGACCGAAATCCACAAGCTGCTGTCAGAATTTGACGAATGCCGACTCGACCAAATACCACGAGCACAAAACATCGAAGTAGACGGTCTTGCCAAGCTGGGAGCAGCAACTAAAAATATCACCAAGGAGAACATGGTCATCCTCCTCTACTCATCACTAGACCAAGTCGAGGTACATTCTATAAATTTAACTTAGGACTGGTGCAATCGTGTCATATCATATCTGCAGGAGGGAACACTCTCATAAGATAAAAAAGAAGCCAAAAAGCTCCGAATACAAATGGCCAGATGCAGCCTCATAAACCACGACCTTTACAAAATAACGTTCGGCGGCCCTTTGACCAAATGCCTTGGACCAAATCAGACAAGGCGTGTGCTCGGAGAGGTACATGAAGGCCACTGCGGTGCCCATACAGGCAATCGGGCCCTCGTTAGGTGTCTTATTCGTGTAGGATACTACTGGCCTACTATGAAAAATGAGGTCGCGGACTACGTCAAGAAATGTGAGAAATGCCAGAAATACGCCCCTATGATACACCAGGCGGGGGAACTACTGCATTCCGTCACTTCTCCATGGTCGTTTATAAAATGGGGGATAGATATCATCGAACCCCTCCCAGCAGGGCGAGGTAAGATACGTTTCCTTTTGGTTTTAACTGATTACTTTTCCAAATGGGTGGAAGCAGGTGCGTTCGCTCAAATACGCGAACAAGAAGTCATCACGTTCATCTGGAAAAACATCATACGTCGCTTCAGCATCCCCAAAGAAACCAGTTGCGACAATGGACCCTAGTTCATCCGAAAAAAGACGACTGAGTTCTTCGAAAAATGGCACATCAAGCGGATACTCTCCACACCATATCACCCTGTCGGCAACAGTCAAGCGGAATCCTCCAATAAAACAATATTGAACATATTAAAGAAAACGCTCGAGGACGCCAAAGGGCTATGGTCGAAACTGCTACCGGAGGTGTTATAGGCCTACCACACAACGCCGAAAACCATCATAGGTGAGACACCATATTCACTAGTCTACGTCACTAACACAGTCATACCTGTTGAGGTCGGGGAACCTAGCCTGAGATACTCCAATAAGAGTGGACCAAGCAACGACGAAAGCAGATTACAAGACCTGAATGAGGTCGAAGAACGAAGGGATATGGCGCACATAAGGATGGTGGCCCAAAAACAACAAGCAAAAAGGTACTATAATAAAAAGTCCAAAGTACGACCATTCCGAGTTGGGGATTACGTGCTAAAAGCCAAAACACAATCAGTGAAAGACCCGAATGAAGGGAAATTGGGAATAAACTGGGATGGGCCATACAAAATCACAGTAGCAGCAAGCAAAGGAGCGTCCCAATTAGAAACAATGGAAGGAAAACTACTACAAAATAACTGGAATGTCGCCGACCTCAAGTACTTCCACTTCTGAAAAGAGACGCCGCCCAAGTCGTACTCTTTTTCCCCCACCCGGGTTTTGTACCGATCGGGTTTTCTCGGGGAGATTTTTAGTGAGGCGACGACGGGGACGTCTCGAAGTTCGAAGTATTGTTCATTGCCCCGCCTACTGATTACATCACGAGGCCAAGAAATGAAGGGACTAGATATAAAGAATCGCTACTATATGTATGAAATCGACATGTACCGCCATTGTACAAGCGAAGTCGACATGTATCTCCGACATATGAATAAAATCACTCCATTATGTATACAAAATCAACACGCGTCTCTAATGTATGAATAAAACCGGCATATACGACACTCCGGCAAATAAAATAAAATGCCACCCTCACAACGGGATACTACTTCAGCACCAGCTCGAAAATAACATCCCCATGGCCAAGGCCATCGTCAAAGAAAAGAGTTCGACTTCACTCGAACCACGACGGGATACTACTTCGGCACCAGCTCGAAAGTAACATCCCCATGGCTAAGGCCATCATCAAAGAAAAGAGTAAGACTTCACTCGAACCACGATAGGATACTACTTCGGCACTAGCTCGAAAGTAACATCCCCATGGCTAAGGCCATCGTCAAAGAAAAGAGTTCGACTTCACTCGAACCACGACGGGATACTACTTTGGCGCCAGCTCAAAAGTAACATCCCAACGGCTAAGGCCATCGTCAAAGAAAAGAGTTTGACTTCACTCGAACCACGACGGGATACTACTTCGGCACCAGCTCGAAAGTAACATCCCCATGGCTAAGGCCATCGTCAAAGAAAAGAGTTTGACTTCACTCGAACCATGATGGGATACTACTTCGGCACCAGCTCGAAAGTAACATCCCCACGGCTAAGGCCATCGTCAAGGAAAAGAGTTCGACTTCTCTCAAACCACGACGGGATACTACTTTGGTGCCAGCTCGAAAGTAACATCCCCATGGCTAAGGCCATCATCAAAGAAAAGAGTTCGACTTCACTCAAACAACAACGTGATACTACTTCAGCACCAGCCCGAAAGTAACATCCCAATGGAT
This sequence comes from Nicotiana sylvestris, assembly GCF_000393655.2. Lineage (NCBI taxonomy): Eukaryota > Viridiplantae > Streptophyta > Magnoliopsida > Solanales > Solanaceae > Nicotiana > Nicotiana sylvestris. The sequence goes on along the minus strand of NC_091062.1, from coordinate 98,049,486 downwards.
AAGGCCATCATCGAAGGAAAGAGCTCGACATGGGTAAATTACAACGGGATACTACTTCGGCACCAGCTTGAAAGTAATACCCCTACGACCAAGGCCGTTGCTAAAGAATAGAGATCAATTAAACTCAACACAACAGGTTAAAAATTTCAACAAAGATTCAGAATAACATGACTGCGGCAGAAGTCATCGTCAGGCAAATCCAAAAAAGGAAAACTACTCAGAGGTACACGACCAAAATATTTTCATTACTGCAAATATATTACAAGTATTTGTTCTTACAAAGGGCTCAAAGATGCCCTTACAAAAATGGCGAAGCAAAAGTAAATACAACTGAATACTATGCCACATCATTCTTTGTGGCATACACCTCCTCGTACCAAGAATTGGAGGTAAGTTTGTCCGCATCTCTAGAATCAATATCGTCCCCACCAGGCATGATGGGATCATACCCGCATGCCTCACGAGCTGCACGGGCCTTGGCACGCACATCCCTAAGCTCTATCCCGGACGCCCTCCCGTCAGCATAAAAAGTCTTATACACATCGAGCTAGGCTTCAGGATAAACCCACAGCTCATACAAATGGTGAGGCACGACAGGATAAGCCAAAGCATGGGATGTAGAGGGATGCGACTGACGTTGCACGTCCTCCATTTTCAAAGAAGCTACCTGCTCATTTAATGCGAACAATTCTACCTCCAAACCTTGAATACACCCCTCAATTCCCGCTACCTTATGTGCAAACGCCTCCAACTCCTTGTCCCGCTCCAATCTACAAACATGGAGAGCGTCTTCTAAAGCCGCTGCCTCAGAGATAGCAGTTGCCCTGTCCCTTTCGTCATGGGCCAATCTATCAGCAGTTGCGCTCAATTCACTCTTAAGGTCAATAACCTCCGCTACCTTCGTGTTCAGTTCGACTGTTAAATTGGCCACCTTTGCTTGGAGGTCGGCATTTTCGACCATCACCCCCTTATTTAGCTCAAGATCATCTTCCCTGACCTTAAGGGCCGCCTCAAGCTCACTAAAACTGGCAACATCCTTCAAAAAGTCCTCATCTCGCTCTTTTAGTTCTTCGACCTTACGCACATACTGATCCTCCCTCTGCTTAAGCCCATCGCAGAACAGCAAAAAGTCGGATCCTGAGTGAAAATGTTGGCCATCGCACGATGCTTGGTGTGGTATTCTTGATACTTGTAGGACATCTTCCTATAGACGGTCGTCCTCCTCCTTTTCCGACTCTCACGCTCGATCTCCATACTGAGGGTCTAATATGAAAAACAAAGTTGAAGCAAAAGGATGGTCCAAGAATAGTAAAACAAATCCAACGACGAAAAGAAAAGAGAGGCATTTTCCCGTAGAGCCATGCTGGAAATGCTCCTTGACAACTCCACATCACTTATCGATCTAAGTTCCTCGTTCTCAGGAGAAGCACACAAAGGGGCAAAAATGGACGCCACCTGATCACAGTTCGACAACAAGTCATAGTCCCCAGGGATGACTATGTGTCGATCAGAACCCTCCGCTCTGACTTCCACGCGAGTGTGACACTTCAAAAATTCGCGAACATCCCCTAGGTTGATGTCTGAGCCCGATCCGTCACCCTCGGCATGTAAGCCCCCTCCAACAGTAGATGATGCGCCACCCTTAGCAGAGCGCACAGACCCCCCTCCTTGGTATACTCCTTCTGTTTGGGGAGATCTCCCCACCAAGATGGCATCCGCCATGAACGCGGGCACACGTGCCGTCTCCGACACACCCGTCCCACTCTTGCCAGTATCAATAGACACGTCTTTTTTGAGCTCTATACACTTCTTTTTTCTCAACGAAGGTTCGTCCCCATTAGAGGACTCATCCACGAGGTGATAGACCGGTAAAAGGGAGATCTCTTCCCTCACAAACATATCCCGAGAGGGGTATCTCACCTGTACCGGCTGAGCACTACCCTCTCAGATGGACTCCTCCAAAGTAAACTGAATTCCCACCGAGGTAATGGCCTGGCGAATGCAGGGACTAGGGCCCTCCGCCTAGAAGTTCCACGACCTGTCATCACAAAGAATCGTATCAATGGACAGTGGCAAACAACCGAATAGCGGTACAAAGGAAAACACTTACCAGATTAGACCTTCGACCCAAAACATTTCACAAAAGCGGGCCAGTCTTGAGTCTCCACCGCATGATGCAGTAAACGGGCTACCCAGTCCTTTATACCGACAGTGGGACGGGGTGTATGCCCCACAACTGCAAATGAAATCTGCAGATAAATATCAAGTCGAATAATAAACAAAAAAGAGAGAGTAAACGAGCTACGACACCTATGAATATTATTCCACCGCTCCGGGAAGCCAGCAGGATCCGACACTATGTGTTCAGTTCCGACAAAGAAATACTTGTGCCAAAATTTACGGCTCGCCCAGTCATCAGTTCCGACCACCACCCCTTTGGTCCTATGGTGCCTTAAATGCACCATAGTACCCCTATGAAAACTAGGGGAAAATAAGTGTAAAAGGTGGTGAATGTCAACTTCGCACCCCGCCAAATCCGCGTACTTTGTCAACTCCTGGAATATTTTGTACGTGTACAGAGAAAGCTGTGCTGGGCAAACATGATAAAACCGACAGAATTCTTCTACTAACGGGAGAAGGGGGAAGGAATTACCAATCATAAAGGGATATTCATAAAAAAGCACAATACCCCGGTCTATGGACTTCCACGAAGTCCTTCCCCGATGGAACCATCTTAATATGAGAGGGAATGTTGTACTTAGTACAGAAGGCATCTCTATGGGCCTGCTCAGTTTTAGATACCACCGGAGTGGGAGTAGGAGCAGGATCTTTAAGGAAGTCACTTCGAGATATGGGGTGTCTCGGCAGTAACTCATCCATTATGGGAAACCTATCCCCTTCCTCCACTGTCATGTCCTCGCCACCAGAGGGAGGCGCCATGGATAACGGGGTGACGCCAGAAACCCCCTCATATGACCGATGTGTTCTAGGCATGTCTATAGTAGAAGATGTGTTAGTAAAAGAAAAAAAAGAGTCGAGAGCAGTGAACGGAAGAGAGGAAGCAAAGAAATCGCAAGAACAAAAGCTAAAGATATGAGAAGGAATATCCAAAGAAGAAATTGCCAAGAGTTTTTGAAAAAACAAACACTTCACCTATTTATAGGGTTAGGTAGAACCAGAATCGAAGTTGAAGGCTACCAATGGAACCAAAACTGAAGCGACAAACCATCAGACTATCTTGGAAAGAAGCATAATGATGATGCACGTGGAAATGACGTCATTTCCCAATAAGACACACCACCCAGGGTATAGTGAAGCGCATTACTCTTCCGTTATTGGCCAAACCGTCATGATTCATAAGCCAAATTTCTCTGCAGGTATAGGCGATGTCCGCTTATCAAAGACGCACCGGGCCGCGACCTCGACAAGCGGAGGGACTAACTATATAGGTCCAAATTTGGATGACCACGGACACTACTGAGTACAGCGAGGAACGAAGTCCTTATGATGTTGCATCCTTTGGTCTTTATAAAGGGCGACGACCGACAGTGGTTAGCGAGCGTACGACGTCTGCAGCAATGTAAGCGTAGCCGGAGACAGTAGGAATATGCTTTTCAAATATTCCTTATGTTATACCTTTTTAGGGTTTGAAAGGGGGATGGTCCCTTAAAAATAATGGGAGAACATTTGTAGAGGGGGATCGAAAAGTGAATACAAAAAGAGAACTTTGCTTACTACAGTTCTGAGATCCATATGTCATCCTTTATCTTGGTTAATCGCATTCATTACAGTATTTTTTCTACATTTGAAGTTATCTCATTTACGCTTAATCATTTGGTTCTGACACACTAGGAAGCATTATTCACCTTGTTCATCTCTTGCATCATTCAATCCAGATTTTATTATACTTGGCTGAGATTTATTTCTTCATCTTCTTTAATTGATTTAATCAAAATGGTTTCAATATCTTTTGGGAAAACAATAATTACTTGCATCCTATTAAACGAAAGTGACATTACGCACTACGTTCCTCCTCAAAACCGTAGAATTTCTTAATGAATCTATTTCTAAGAAAAGTGAAACCATTTTGTTTAGTATCTAACTTAGGTCCCCTAATTTTGAGTTTCCTATCAGATATGCGAAGCTAGTATATGAGGCCCTAACAAGTCAACATGGCATTAATTAATGATAAATTGTCTGTGAATTCATCACTTGTTATAAAATAAAAACAATGCAGTAAAATGTAAATAAGAAGAGATAGAAAGAAGGGAGAAGTGTTTTCTTCTTTCACTTTGGTGTATCTTTCCATTGCAATTACATGGCCTTTTATAAGCATAAAAGTTAAGATGATGGACATAAAGTAGGAGATTTAATCTTTAAGTTATTCACAACATGGGCATCCAATGTAGCATCCAATGTACAAACTATTCATAACACTCCCCTTGGATGTCCATGTAAGATAATGTGCCTCATTAAGAACTTACAAAAAAATATTGGGATGTACATAGTTATTTAGAATATGCATTGCTTGCTGCCTCATTAAAAACCTTACCAGGAAAACCCAGTGGGACAAAACCTTGGTTAAGGAAAAGAGTGCAGCGTGTAGTTACTCCCCTGATGGGAAATCACTTAATGTCTCGAAGACGACGCATTCCAATCTTATATATCAGCTTTTCAAATATTGAGGTTAGTAATGCCTTGGTGAACAGATCAGCCAAATTATCACTTGAATGAACTTGTTGTACATCTATTTCACCATTCTTCTGAAGATCATGAGTGAAAAAGAATTTCGGTGAAATGTGTTTTGTTCTATCTCCTCTGATATATCCTCCTTTTAATTAAGATATGCATGCAATATTGTCTTCATACAATATTGTTGGAATATTCTCCTTCGAAGAAAGACCACATGTTTGCTGAATGTGTTAAGTTATAGATCTCAACCAAACGCATTCTTGACTTGCTTCGTGAATGGCTATTATCTCTACATGATTTGAAGAAGTAGCAACCATAGTTTATTTTGTCGAATGCCATGATATGGTTGTACCTCCACTTGTAAATAAATAGCCTATCTGAGATCGACCTTTGTGTGGATCAGACAAATATCCTGCATCTGCATAACCAATCAATTATTGGTTGGATTCATTTGAATAAAATAAACTCATATCAATGGTCCCTTGGAGGTATCTAAATATATGTTTAATACTATTCCAGTGTCTTTGTGTTGGAGAAGAACTAAATCTTGCAAATAAGCTTACTGAAAAACCTATATCTGGTCGGGAATTATTGGCAAGATACATTAATGCCCCAATTGCACTAAGATATGGTACTTCAGCACCAAGAAGCTCTTCATCATTTTCATGAGGTCGGAATGGATCTTTCTTTATATCAAGTGATCTCACAACCATCGGGGTACTCAATGGATGTGCTTTATCCATATAGAATCGCTTTAAAATCTTTTCGGTGTATGTTGATTGATGGACAAATATTCCATCTTTCATATACTCAATTTGTAGACCAAGACAAAATTTTGTCTTTCCAAGATCTTTCATTTCAAATTCTTTCTTCAAACAGTCTACTGTTTTTGGAAGCTCCTCAGGAGTTCCAATGATATTTAAATCATCAACATACACAGCGATTATAACAAATTCAGATCCAGACCTTTTTATAAAGACACAAGGACAAATTGGATCATTCTTGTACCCTTCTTTCAACAGGTATTCACTCAGGCGATTGTACCACATACGACCTGATTGTTTCAATCCGTATAAAGATTTCTGAAGCTTTATTGAACAAGTTTCTCGAAAACTTTTATATGCTTCTGGCACTTTAAATCCCTCAGGTACTTTCATAAAAATTTCGTTGTCTAATGATCCATACAAATAGGCTGTAACAACATCCATTAGATGCATATCAAGTTTTTCTTGCACTGCCATATTTATGAGATACCTGAAGGTGATAGCATCCACTACAGGAGAATATGTCTCCATATAATCAATTCCAGGCCTTTGGGAAAACCCTTGTGCCACAAGTCGTGCTTTATATCTAACGACTTCATTTTTATCATTTCGTTTTCGCACAAAAACCCATTTATACCCTACTGGCTTTATGCCTTCAGGTGTTCGAACTATGGGTCCGAAGACTTCATGTTTTCCAAGTGAAGTTAACTCTGCCTAGATAGCGTCTTTCCATTTTGGCCAATCATTTCTCTGTCTACATTCATTGACAGATTTTGGTTCAAGATCTTCATCTTGTTGCATTATTTCAACAGCAACATTATAAGCAAAAATGTTATCGATAACAATATTATTTCGGTTCCATCTTTTTCCGGTTGAGACGTAACTTATTGATATCTCTTCATTCTCATTATTTTCAGGTACCTGGACCTCCCCTAAGGTCTTATCATTTGTTACGTCTTGGGGCTCTTCTTGAGCCACTACCTCTGTGTTATGTTCACTTTGATCACTTGCTCCTTTTCTTCTTCGAGGATTTTTATCTTTAGAACCGATTGGTCTACCACGTTTCAAGCATGGCTTAGACTCATTTGCTTTAATTAATTGTCCTGCCGGGATATCAACTCGAATTGGAGCATTAGCAGCTGGAATATGTGACTTAGTCACCCTTGGTAGGTCAGTGAATGCATCTGGCAATTGATTTGCAATATTTTGTAAATGAATAATCTTTTGAACCTCTTGTTCACATTGATTTGTTCGAGGATCTAAATGAGACAATGATAATGCATTCCAATCTATCTTCTTTTTCAGCTGCTTATTTTCTCCCCCTAATGTTGGATATACTGATTCATCAAAATGGCAATCAGAAAATCTTGCCGTAAATAAATCTCCAGTCATTGGCTCTAGATATTTTATAATAGAAGCAGATTCATATCCAACATATATCCCCAACCTTCTTTGATGAACCATCTTTTTGTGTTGTAGTGAAGCAATTGGAACATATATCGCACAACCAAAGATCCTAAGATGGGAAGTATTTGGATCCTTACCAAAAGTCAATTGCAATGGGGAGACTTTATGATAACTTGTGGGCCTTATCCGCACAAGTGCTGCTGCGTGCAAAATAGCATGACCCCATACTGAAATGGGAAGTTTTGTTCTCATAAGCATTGGTCTAGCAATTAATTGGAGGCGTTTGATCAATGATTCTGCTAGACCATTTTGTGTATGAACATGAGCAACCGGATGCTCAATTGTTATCCCAGTTGAAATACAATAATCATTAAAGGCTTGGGATGTAAACTCACCAGCATTATCAAGACGAATTGTCTTAATTGCATAATCTGGAAATTGTGCTCTTAGCTTTATTATTTGAGCCAACAATCTCGCAAATGCCATATTGCGAGTTGATAGTAAGCACACATGTGACCATCTTGTAGATGCATCTACCAAAACCATATAATATTTGAATGGTCCACATGGAGGGTGAATGGGCCCACATATATCACCCTGTATACGTTCCAGAAATGCAGGGGATTCCATCCTAACTTTAATAGTTGATGGTCTAATAATTAATTTTCCTTGAGAACACGCAGCACAAGAGAATTCCTTAAATTGAAGAATCTTCTGATTCTTCATTGCATGTCCATGTGAATTCTCAATTATTTTACGCATCATATTAGAACCAGGATGGCCCAACCGGTCATGCCAAAATAATAAAATTATCTTGATTAGTAAACTTCTCATTTACTACGGCATGTGTTTCAATCCTGCTAATACTTGTGTAGTATAAGCCAGAGGAAAAAGCAGGTAACATTTCAAGCACATATTTCTTACCAGACATTATTGTAGTAATATAAAGATATTCAATCTTCTCATCATTTGTAGTCTCAATATGATAGCCATTTTGGCGAATATCTTTGAAACTTAATAAGTTTCTTTGAGATTTACTACAATATAGTGCTTCATCAATAGCCAAATTTGTTCATCCTGGTAGTAATAAATTGGCTCTTCCAAAACTTTCAATTAATCTTGGACTACCGGATATTGTATTAACATTCTCTTCTTTCATTACCAAATAAGAGAAATATCTCTTATCTTTTAAAATAGTGTGTGTTGTAGCACTATCTAGAAGACATATATCATCTTTATTAATCTTGAGTCCAATTGAAGACTGGGGAATTTTCATATTCTTCATAAAAAAAGACAAATAATACATCATAAGAAATATGAAAGACAGGCAGAAAAAAACATTAAAAAATACATTATGAATGTAGAAACTAGCAACACATGATGCATTAGGAAAATACACTCAAGAAAAATAAACTAGTTGCAAACATAAAAATAACAACTTTTATAGCTTCATTCCCCAGTAAGATGATTAGTTCTTCAGTCAATATCCTCAAAGAAGTCTCCAGCTTCTAAATGAGTAATATTTGTTAGGCCTTCAAAATCATCATCTTTATATGCAAGATGTGCCTTAGAATCATATTTGTTTGAGGGACCTGCTTCATCATCATTATTTTGAAAGGTCAAGTGTGCCTCCACATTATTTTCTTTTTTCCTGAGGGAGGCTTGATAAAGTTTGACAAAATATTCTGGCGTACGACAAATGCGTGCCCAATGACCTCTCATACCACATCGGTGACACATACTAGTTTTACCTTTTGAATGCTTAATTTGAGAAACCTTATTGTTCTCCAATTCATTTCCACCATAATGACGATAATTGTTTCGCCCCCTGCCACGTCCACGTTTACGACCATGTCCAGGACCACGGTAATTATTTTGTTTTCTTTCAAACTTATCATATACTGCTACAACATTCACTTCCGGAAATGGAGCTGACCTAGTGGGACGGGCTTCATGATTTTTCATTAATAGAGTATTATTCTGCTCTGCCACAAGTAGGCATGTGATTAACTCAGAATATTTCTTAAAACCTTTTTCACGGTATTGTTGTTGTAGCACCATATTTGAAGCGTGAAAAGTAAAAAATATTTTTTCTAATAAGTCCTCATCTGTGATAGTGTCTCCACATAATTTTAATAGAGAACTTACTTTAAAGATTGCAGAATTATACTCACTTACGGTTTTAAAGTCTTGCAACCTTAAATGTATCCACTCATACCGAGCTTTCGGTAATACCGTAAGTTTTAGGTGGTCATACCGATCCTTCAAATTAATCCATAATTCAAGTGGATCTTTTACGGTTAAATATTCAGTTTTTAACCCTTCATATAGATGATGACGAAGGAAAATCATGGCCTTCGCTTTATCCTGATTTGATGCTTCATTTCCTTGTATAATAGTATTTCCAAGATCTTTAGCGTCAAGGTGAATTTCAGCATCAAGGACCCATGATAAATAGTTCATCCCGGTGATGTCAAGTGCCACAAATTTAAGTTTTGATAAATTTAACATAGTGAAAATCATAAAAGACGAATAAGTTAGAGAAATAATTATAATAATAAACAATTATTGAAAACAAAATGATTAAGGTAAAAGAAATGAAAATATAGCTATATCATGTTAACAATCTACTATTTCATTTTATTCTTGCCGTAAAGTAGAAATTACATACTTATTTCATTTCACTTTATATTATTGATATATATGTGTTAATAGAATTGAACGTGACTTAACATTATTTATATATTCCAATAAATATAAAGTAACTAAACTATAAAATTATTGCTTGTCAATTCATTTCTCACAGTTCTTCAAAATACATTAAAGATATGTTTTGATCCAGGGAGTCCATAAATATTTTAAGTATGACATTAGTGCATAGCTAGTTTGATGACTTTGAGGTCCTCTAAGAGTTGAGCACGGAAGGAAATAGTTATTTTATCACTGCAATGTACTTAAACTATTTAAGATGCTCCATCGCACAAGTAATCTACAAATAGTGAGCATATGATATGTACTGCCATAAATAAAATGATTATAATGATACATACCTTAATAAAATATGGCTCAACTTAGCAGGAGTTAAGAATAAAATTAGAGCTTTGTACTGATAACGTGTTATAAAATAAAAGCAATGCAGTAAAATATAAATAAGAAGAGATAGAAAGAAGGGAGAAGTGTTTTCTTCTTTCACTTTGGTGTATCTTTCCATTGCAATTACATGGACTTTTATAGGCATAAAAAGTAAAGATGATGGACATAAAGTAGGAGATTTAATCTTAATTTATTCACAACATGGTCATCCAATGTAGCATCCAATGTACAAACTATTCATAACATCACTAATTTTGTTTTAAGTGTACTACATATTTTAGTAGAAATTTTGGCTCAATCATAAAGTTTGGTTCAAAAGTTAACTGCATCCCAATTAACTCGTCCTCAAAACTTTACGATATTTTATGAATCTATTTCCAAAAGAAGTGCAATGATTTTTGTTCAGTATCTAACTAGGTGTCAGGTACCTTCGGGTAGACTCGTCAAAGATGAGAAATATATATTTTTAGCGCTTTAAAAAATAATCGTCAATAAAATATATGTAAAGTAAACAATATAAAGTATACACTACTAAAGGGGGCACTCTAAAACCCAACCGATATTGGTCGGCAATTGGCTAAAATCGACCGAAAACCGATCGATTCGTGGCTGTCGGTAATCGTATGGTCGGTAGAGCCACCTACCGATTTCGGTCGATCAATTAAATTCCACGAACGATCAAAAAAGAAAAAATTTGTCGTATTTTTAGTTATGTAATTTAAAAATGCATCGTCTGGGAATTGAATCGAAATCTAAACTTTGACAGGATACTATCCTACCACTAGACTATTATTGCATTTTGGTTTACGACTCTATTTTATTTTATCTATAATTTTTAATTGTACTTTCGCGCAAAACTAATCGATCGATTTCGACCGATTTTATTAAAAAAAAAAATAGAATCACTGATCGCTGCCAACTCCACACTACTACAAAGTAGGAAGAGAGGGTCGCAATAGCTTTTACCCGATATGAGGGTCGGGATCGATTTCCACAGGGAGCTAGGAATGAAGTCGAGTATCTATCTAGACTAGAGTTGTGTAATTGTTCCAAATGTCACTTCCATACATTTTTGGGTTTTTTGATTATAAACTACTATTATCAAACTATGCATTGAAACTAGATTATGCTACGAGATAATTGCTAAGTTGTATCTAATGGGAAGAAGGGCACTAGGGTCGTGAAATTACCTAGGTGGTAATTGACGGGTAGATGTTACTAAAGTTCGATTGACATAATTGGGGATTATGCTATAACCGTTGCACAATTTTACCAACTCTCACACCTCTCGGTAGAGAGAGTAATTTTGCCCAATTGACTCTCTCGAGACCAAATGGGTAGGCAAATTAGTTCAAGCAACTAGGGTTCAAGTTGGGTAATTACTCTCTCGAGGCTTAACCCTTTAATTGGGACTATCAATTCTCTTGAGTCCATCCCAATTCCTTGTTGGGTCAATTTTGGAGACTTAGGCTCTCTTTCTCAAGAAGAGCCAAGTCAACTTAGCACAAACCAGTGTTTGCAACCACCAATTCATAGATTAAACCATAAAATTGACCCAAATAACAAACACCCATAGTCAATCTAACAATAGATGAAAACACCCATCAATTACCCACACTAGGGTTGAGCCACAACCCTAGCTAATGGGTTTAGCTACTCATGCTTGAAGGAGAAAATAGAGAAATAGATGAAGAACAAGGCATATTAATTAAATGCTAAATTAAAATACAAGAATCTATCGTTAATTTGAAGCTAAGATGGCAAAAATGGCTACATATGAGGTTCCTACGAGCGCAGCTCAGTTCAGATATATCAGATGACCTAAAAATGGTAAAATATTTTATTTATACTAGGCTGGAAAAACTGGACAAAAATACCCCTGCGGGGTCAGCACGAGCCGCATAAAATGGACCGCGGCCGCGCTAGGCTCTTGGACTTCAATTCTGGGCTCTCTAAACTTGGGCTCCGCAGACCGCGTAGAATGGACCGCGACTGCGGAGGCAGCTGGCGTGGTCCGAACAATCATGACCGCGGACCGCATGGCTTGAACTTTAGCATTTTCCATCTCTCTGAATCTTTCTTCTGCGAACCGCACAAAAAGGTAGTGCGGTCGTGGAACCTTCACCGCGGACCGTGCAATGTGTACTGCGGCCGCGTTGCCTGAAGCCTGGTTTTGCCAACTTTCTGAATCACTCTTCTGCGGACCACACAAAAAGGTAGTGCGGCCGTGGAACCTTCACCACGGACCGCGCAATGTGTACTGCGACTGCGTTGCCTGAAGCCTGGGTTTGCCATCTCTCTGAATCACCTAGTGCGGCCGCGGTCGTTTTTGTGCGGTCCGCACTAGGCTTGTTTGCCCTCAGTTTACTTTGTCTTTGATACTTGAGCAGGTTTCACTCCTTTTGAGCCGTCTTTTGACATTTGTCACTTTGTCGATCAAACCTGCAATCAAGCACAACTTATGAGCCTTTTGGGACTATTTTGTAATAATTTATAATAAAAGCATAGGCAAGAAGGAGCATGAAACTCGTTAAAATCCCTACTTATTAACTCCCCCAAACTTAAGCCTTTGCTTGTCCTCAAGCAAACAAAATAAGACCCACCCTTTAAGGGAAAATCCAAGTATTTCCAACTATCCTAAAGTAACCTCAATAAGCATCAAATGGGACTAACAATTTCCCTCAATACGAATGAATCATTAACAACATTTAAACTTTGAAAAACTATGGATCAAGTGTGACAAATGATCATCAAGAGTTGACTCATTACATCAAAGAACTCTCTCAATTACTTTGGTCACTGTGGAACCTAAACTCACACATCCTCAACTCTCCCTAAGCAAACCTCACCTTGTAGAGCATTAACACATAAACTGAGGTTAATAGGAATTCACTCATCTCTCTCAAGGAAAGGCCACAAGTCCGGCTCTAAGTACCATATGCTTTCCCCTCATATAAGTATCCACTAATGTAAGCGTCATTCAACTCAAGATCATATAGGGCTTTTGAGGAGTCAATGTGACGGCTTTTGGTTCAGGGTAGGAAAAGTTTTTGGTCTAAATGGGTTCCATCTTCCCTTAAGTACTTCTTTTGATTCATTTGGCACAATTCTCTTGACTCTTTGAGTATCTCACTTTTTTTTAAGGGGTTAGAGAGACATAATGTCACTCTTTCTTATGCACTTCAAAGTGTTTCTCCTCTTTTCAACTTTTTCCACACCTTTTTTTTCTTTTTTTTTGAATCCCTTTTTATTCTTTTTCACATTGGGCTTTCTTTTTGTCTTTTTCTTTTCTTTTCTTTTTCATTGCCTTCCTTTTCTTTGCTTTTGTACCTTTTACCACTTTGTTCCCTCTTTCGTCTCTCCCCCCAAACTTAGATTTTTGCCATTGCTCAAGGGAAGATCGGGTGCCAAAAGAGGGTATATTTTAGAACGGATATAGGCTTATAGTATTGGTTCTTGAAAGAAAAAGGTTTAAGGCTCAAAAGGGTTAACTAGGGATTATATCATTGGTGGGCTATGGAATTGTTCAACTATCATTTGGATCAAGGAGAGCCTATAATCACTTCTCAAGCCAAATTTCACTCAATATTTTGCCTCAATAGACATTCAGGGCAAGTTCTAGACCATTGGCTCGGGACTTGGACTCACAGTTCGATTTCTCACCACACAAGCTCAAGGATTGCTAAAGACATAGAGTCGGGGGCCCACAACAACCTTAGACATGATTGAGCACACAATAGTCCCGAAAGACCACATGATGATTGTTTGGTCAACACAAGAGTCTCAAGGTCACGACTTTCACCATCCTAAACACAACAACTTGTCTTTGATCATGGGATCAAAGGCAAATGTGTTAGGCCCAAGTGAAGCTTTGCTTGAGGTACCCTTAACTATAAACTACCAAAAATAAAAACAAAAACGGACTCAAACCCTTAAGAAGGTTGTCACGCCATCCATCATCGGGAAGAGCCACCCGATTCACACAATATTCCACCTTTGGAAAGAACCGTGGCATTAAGAAAACCAAAGGCTTATTGAAGCGCCAAAAACGAAACAAAAAGCTATGAGCCTGTCTAAAAAGCTAAAAACGATTTTTTTTACAAAAGTAGAAATTAGAATGAATATGTACAATAGGGGATTTGAATATACAATGAGGGATGAATATATACAATAATGTAACTTTATATATAGACCAACGGGAAGATAAAAAAATGCGATAAAAGTAGCTAAATGTAAAGTTATATACAGACCAATAGAAAATCAAAAAGACATAAAATGTAATAATATATACAGTCATCAAAAAATGTAGGGCACACCCCCTCAAATAAAAGCTGGCATTGTCCCCAATTCCAACTAAACAAATAAGCACCAAAAAGTATAAGGAAAGGATATAAGGACTCCCTAAGCCGTGTCCGTCTGCATGGGATCATCAGTGGTCCCCGGGACCTCTGTATACGTGGGAACCACAGACTGGTTCCCGATCTCCTGCTGCTCAGCTGCTGGGACTAGGGCCTGGACTTGGACGGGCTGAATATCAGGAACATCCTATGGCTGACTGGAGGAGGCCTCAGGTGGGTCCGCCAACTGGATGATCGCCTTATCTGCACTAGGGAGCTTCTTCTTCTTCTTAGGAAGCCTCTGTGTCTACTCCTGTTGTGGCTTTGCGGCTGGTACTGCTGCTGGAGCTGGATCCTCAAATAGCAAATCTAAAGGCAACTGGTCTGCCTTCAGTTTGTCCACATCCACTCTAAGCTCATTCACAGACTCCTTGGAAGCCCATGTTTTGCGCATCTTCTTGTTCTCCCTGGCAAGCTCCTTTATGGCCTTGCCATGTGAATCCACTGCCTTAGCCAAGGCAGCCTGAGAATCAAGGATCTTCTACTGGTTGGCAAGAATCTCCTTAAGTGAATCCTCGATAGACTGGGGCACCTGCACTGGCTGTGGTGCCGACTGAGCCGTAATGGTGGAGGTCAATGTAGACAACTTGGACGAAGCAGTCGCCATCCAGTTGTTCAAGCTATGAAGTGTTTGACTCAGCTGGTGGGCGGTGATAGGATGGGCTCGGGAAGATGGAATCCCTGAGCTAGCTGAAGTAGAGGGACCAACAACAGTGGAAGGTCCGGGAGGCATGTCAGCAACTATGGAGGCAGGCTCAGTGGAGGGCTCTACCACAACCGGCTCTTCAGACTGGCCAGTTGGGCCAGAAGCAAGCGGCTTGTAATTCTTGTCCTTGGGGTTGTATGACCCCTTCAAACTATACCACGAAAACAGAGCCACAGGTTTGACCTTGATGTCAAAAGGTCCCTTCTCCACCTCCAGGTCCCGGAAATACATAGTGAGGGTGCTGGGAAAAAGGTAGTTCCGGTCATGCTCAACACCCACTGCAGAAATTACGTGGGACATCACATTGCCCACATTGATAGGGTATCCCACCTTAATATATGCAACAAAAACAGCCTGGGCCGTACCCGGGATTGCCAGGTATGAAGCTAACCACGGACGAACCTCCTTGCCCATTGCCAACTTTTCATTGTAAAGGGACTCATCTTCTTCATTAAACCCCAGGTATTCATTTAGTGCCTTTCCGGTAAATATCACATTTTTGTTTCGCACTTTGGTCACTTTAGTGCCCTTCAAGATATGGGCCACATCACTATAAAACTCCTTGACCATATGCTCATTCGCCTTCACACAATTATCTTTAAAGGGCTCCCAACCCACTCGAGCTCGAAACTGTCTATGTACATTGGGGTGTAGGGGTAGAAGGTCTTTGTCAATGAAGCTCTTCTCAAGAATCAACTTTCGTGAAGGCCACCATTCCCTAAACTTGTGGAACGCCACCTGGCTGACAAATCTATCTTCCCAAACAGCGGGATTTCTAGTCCGATCAACACCCCCAACCTGAGGCACACCACCCCCAGGTAACTCCTCATCTCCCTCATCACCTATACCACCCTCTCCAGATATTGAAGTTGTGGGAGAGGTAGATTATCCATCCCTACTACCAGCTGCTGAGCCCTCAGATGAACCCAGAAGAAATGTTGATTGAAGCTTGAGCATCGGGGGAAGAGGGAGGAGCGTCTCTATGTATGGCCCTCTCCGGATACGGGATGTATAGTGGGACTGAATCCGAAGAGATCTCCTGAGAGGGCTCGTACTCACTCCCCGAGTTGTCAATGGCTCTGTCAGCCGTTTTTATCGCCTTCCTCATGTCTTTGATGTTTTTTCTAGTCTGGGGAGTGAGTTTTACCATCCTTTGCTTCCCTCTCAAGGAGGAATCACCTCGGTCGGGTTGTTTCGAGCCTTTGCCTCGTTTTTTAACCATTGTCTGCAAGCACAAATATCTAGCTTTGTTAGTATCAGCACATCAGGGAATCAGTTGTGGAAAATGAATTGCAGAACAAAAGCCAAAAGTTGCAGAAAATGTTGCAGACACAGTGCACCGTGGCCCGTACAAAAAAGAGTGTGGCCACACTGGGGGCACCACGGACCGCATAAAAGCCACCATGGGCCGCATTGGGGCAAGGTCCATAAAACCACTTCTCTGAATCTAGCCACTGCGGCCCACACAAAGTGGTATCGCGGCCGCGGTAGGCCAGCGTGGACCGCACAAGATGTAGTGCGTCCGCGCTGGGCAACAGGTTAGTTTCCTGAAAAATCCTTACCGCGGTCCACACAAAGTGGTACCGCGGACCGCGTCAAAGCACCGCAGTCCACGGTGGGTGCTTGGTCAAGGCACTGAGTTAGGGTTCTTGGTCTTGCATTTTAGTTCAATTCAAACCTAGTTAGGGTCCCTATTTAGTTTACCTAGTTCATTATACCTCTCAGGCACACAAAAAAATTACATTTAAGCTAACCTACGCTAATAAATAGAGAAATACGGGAAGAAGGAAGAAGAAGAAGTTACAGGCTAATGGCAGTGAAATAAAAACGAAATTATAAAATTAAGCACAAAGAAATGGTTGAAATGTTACCAGATGTGGATACGAAATGCAAATAATCACTCTAAACAAGAATCACAGTCAATAGGGAAGATGAACAGTAACTTTTAGTTACTGAGAGTCAATTTTTCGAAAAGGGTAACCGGTAATCCATGTGGTCTATTTATAGAAAAACGTGTGGGACCCAATCATACCTACCAACACGGCTGCACAAAACAGACCGCAGACCGCACTGGGTTTGTTCAGAAAAAGTCTGAGAAGGCAATCCTCCGCGGTCCACACAAAACAGACCGCGGCTGCAGAGATCCACTGCGGTTCACACTAAATGGAATGCGTCCGCGGTGGCAAACTTTAGAGAGTACCTCACTTGGCCTTCCCCAGTGCGGACCGCACAAAGTGCAATACGGCTGCACTTGCAACTTTAGAGACTGTTCAATTATTTCCTCATGTTTTGCACTACATCAACACAATCCCTGCAACATCTCACAACCAATTAGTCCAAAAATCAAACCTAAACTACAGAGAAAATCAAAAAAACAAGAAGAAAAAGACATGGGTTGCCTCCCAAGAAGTGCCTGATTTAACATCGCAGCACGACGCATGTTACCCGCACATCACTTTAGATGAAGAAGTGCCACCACGTGGCTGTCATCAAATTTCCCAAGATAATGCTTGACTCGGTTCCCATTAACTCTGAAAACCATTTTTGTTCCTTAGATCAAGAGCACCAAATGGGGTCACGAACACAACTTCAAATGGCCCACTCCACTTTGACTTGAGCTTACCCGGAAACAAATATAACCGGGAATTGAACAAAAGAACCATATCTCCAACCTTGAACTCCTTACCCCGAGCATATTTGTCGTGAAGGTAATTCATTTTGTCCTTATACAAGGATAAACTTGAGTAGGTATGGAATCTAAAATCATCGAGCTCATTGAGATGTTCAACACGAAGATTTGCCGCAACATCCCATTCCAAATTCAACTTCCTCAAAGCCCACATGGCCTTGTGCTCTAACTCAACCGGAAGATGACAAGCTTTTCCAAACACCAACCTATACGGAGACATACCAATCAGAGTTTTGTAAGCCGTCCGATAAGCCCATAGAGCATCATCCAACTTTTTCGACCAATCGGTCCTATTAGCATTGACAGTTTTTGACAAGATGCTCTTAATTTCTTTATTGGAGACTTCCACTTGACCACTAGCTTGAGGATGATTGGGTGTAGAAACCTTATGATTGACACCATACTTGGAAAGCAACGTGTCGAAAGCCTTATTGCAAAAGTGAGACCCCCCATCATTAATAATCGCACGAGGAGTGCCAAACCTTGTGAAGATGCTGTTTTTAAGAAATGCCACAACACTCGGGGCTTCATTGTTAGGCAAAGCCACGGCTTCAACCCATTTCGAGACATAATCAACCACCATGAGAATGTAAGTGTTCCCACAAGAGCTAACAAATGGACCCATGAAATCGATGCCCCAAACATCAAAGATATCCACTTCTAGAATCGTATTGAGAGGCATCTCATCCCTTTTTGAAATTCTGCCCGCTATTTGGCACTCATCACACCTCTTCACCAAATCACCTGCATCTTTGAACAAGGTGGGCCAATAGAATCCACAACTAAGAACTTTCAAGGCGGTCCCCACCCCACCATGATGGCCACCATAGGGTGAAGAATGGCAAGCCTTTAAGATACTCAATTGTTCTTCCTCCGGGACACATCTACTAATCACACCATCTGTGCAAATCTTGAACAAGTATGGCTCAACCCAATAAAAATCCAAGCTATCCCGCTTGAGCTTCTTCCTTTGGTTAGAAGAGAGCTCATACGGGATTATTCCGGTCACAAGGTAATTGGCAACATTGGCAAACTATGGCATATCATTCATTGACACCGCAAGGAGTTGTTCATCGGGAAATGAATCATTTATCTCAAGGCCATCACAAGGCCTCCCCTCTTCCTCCAAACGGGACAAGTGGTCCGCCACTTGATTCTCACTACCTTTCCGGTTAACAATTTCTAGATCAAACTCTTGAAGAAGTAACACCCATCTCATCAATCTCGCCTTGGAGTCTTTCTTGGTCATCAAATACCTAAGGGAGGCATGATCGGTGTGCACTATAACTTTAGCCCCTATAAGGTAAGGTCGGAATTTTTCTATAGCAAATACAATAGCCAACAACTCTTTCTCGGTGACTGTGTAGTTCCTTTGAGCCTCATTCATGGTCTTGCTTGCGTAGTACACCGGATGAAACATCTTGTTGATCCTTTGGCCCAAAACAGCCCCAACCGCAATGTCACTAGCATCGCACATGAGCTCGAAAGGTAAGCTCCAATTTGGTGTGGTAATGATGGGGGGTAGAAGTCAACTTGAGCTTGAGAATCTCGAATGCTTGCATACAACTCTCATCGAACAAAAACTTTGCATCTTTCTCTAGCAACTTACACAAAAGGTGTACCACTTTGGAAAAATCTTTTATGAACCTCCAATAAAAACCTGTGTGCCCAAGAAAACTCCTCACCCCTTTGACAGAAATAGGGGGAGGAAGCCTTGAAATCACCTCTATCTTGGCTTTATCCACTTCAATTCCTCGCTTTGAGATTTTGTGACCCAACACTATACCCTCTTCTACCATGAAATGACACTTTTCCCAATTAAGAACAAGGTTGGTGTCTTCACACCAGGCCAATACTCTATCCAAATTTTTCAGACACTCATCAAAAGAATCCCCGACCACGCTGAAATCATCCATGAAAACCTCCAAGATATCTTCCACCATGTTGGTAAAAATAGCCATCATGCAACGTTGGAAGGTCGCCGGAGCATTACATAATCCGAACGACATTCGAGAGAAAGCGAATGTGCCATAAGGACATGTAAAAGTTGTCTTCTCTTGGTCCTCCAGGGCAATTAAAATTTTATTGTACCCCGAGTAACCATCCAAAAAGCAATAGAAAGCATGCCCCGCAGGACGATCTAGCATTTGGTCAAGGAATGGCAATGGGAAATGATCTTTTCGGGTCACCTTGTTTAGCTTCCGGTAATCCATACATACTCTCCACCCGGTGACCGTGCGAGTAGGAATGAGTTCATTTTTGTCATTGGTCACCACAATCATACCACCCTTCTTCGGCACACATTGCACCGGAGAAGTCCAAGAACTGTCAAAAATAGGATAAACCACACCGGCGTCCGACCACTTGATAACCTCTTTCTTCACCACTTCTTGCATCGCCTCATTTAATCTTCTTTAATGCTTCAAGGAAGGCTTTGCATCCTCCTCCAAGATGATTTTGTGCATGAAAAATGCGGGGCTTATTCCACGAATGTCAGCTAGAGTCTATCCAATTACCTTTTTTTTGCTTTTGAAGCACCGCCAAAGTGGCCTCAAGCTGCATGTTAGTAAGGCAAGAAGAAAGAATAACTGGTAAGGTAGAATGTGAACCCAAGAATTCATACTTGAGGTGTGGAGGAAGTGGCTTCAACTCCAACACCGGTGGCTCCTCAATTGATGGCTTTGTTGGTGGAGTTTTCCGATTTTCAAGATCCAAAGATAGCTTCCTTGGCTCATAAGAATAAGAGTCCATCCCATGTAGGGCATTGACACATTCCACTCTACTAGCATCATCATTGACATCCATGTTTAAGAGCACTGCTTCAAGAGGATCCTCCATGTTGATCATAGCACTGGTATCGTCCACAATCACAGATGTGACAAGGTCTACAAATGAGCACACCTCTGTGCTATTGGGTTGCTTCATAGATTTGCAAACGTAGAAGACGACCTTTTCATCTCCCACTCGGAAAGTGACCTCACCCGCTTCAACATCAACCAATGCTTTCCCCATTGCAAGGAAAGGTCTGCCCAAGATAATAGGTGTAAGCACGTGATTTTTGCCCAATATGAGAATTACTCCCCAAAAATTCAAAAATAAAATAATTTTCCTTGGTGTGCAATTTTGTGATATTTTGTGATATTTTGAATAATTATTTGTATTTGTCTGTGCATGTTTATTTGCTAAATTAATAAAAAATACAAAAATATATCGCATTTTGTATGTAGGATTTAATTCTATAATTTGTTAGTAATTAAGTTTGTTTACAAAAAAATAAAAATTTACAAAAATAGGCATCGTTTGCATTTTTAGCATTTAATGTCCAAATATACAATTTTATGCTTAATTATTACTTAATTGTGCGTTAATTGTTATTGGAAGTTAATTTGCACTTTTATAACTTAATTTAGTTCTTAATAATAATTTAAGTATTTTTATAATTTAGTTTTAGAGAAATAAAAAGAAGAAAAGAGAGCGAAAATATAAAGAAAGTCGGAATTGGGCCTCTTCTTCGATTTCAAGCCACAGGCCCAAAAAATGGCCCAATCTTCCCAAACGACCCAGTCCATTTCAAACCGGGTCAACCCGGTCCATAACCCAACACCCCCTATCTTGCATTTCAAAAAAAAAAACAAAGCAAAACAAAACAAAACAAAAAAAAAGAAAAGGAAGAAAACCCTAAAAAATCCCTCTCTCTCATCCGCCCCCCCCCCTTCTCTTTCTCTCTTTTCTTCTTCTTCTTCAAGCATCCAAACACCCCATCCATGGCTGCCCTTCCCCCACCTCTTCTCCTTCACATACACACACACAACCACGGCAACACAACACACACACACCCGCCGCCCGTGTTTCTTCTTCTTCTTCAAGATCGCGAGTGTTTCTTCTTCTTCAAGTTCACGTTGATCGTTGCTTCTTCTTCTTCCTCACTTCATGATGCTGCGTGACTGCTTCGTCCAGCATCTACTGCTGCTCACGTTTTGCATTGCTGCTGCCCCGTCCGGCATCGCTTTCACGGTTGTCTGCTACCTCTCCTTCAAGCTCTTCGTTTGTCCGTTCGTGATCGTCTTCGGCGTCAAATGATTTTGGTGCGATATTTGTTTCCGGGCAGATTTGTTTCCGTTCAAGTTCGTCATTGTTTCGATCCGGTTAGTGGGTTTTTGAGTTTCATTTTTTGCCCGTAATTTGTTTGATATTTTTCGGATCCAAAATCGATAAATGATTCAATTCTTGTTTTGTTTGTTCATCATTGAAATAATTTTTTTTTAGTTTGTTTATATGTTTGGTTGGTTTAATTTTCAGATTCAAATGAAAATTTAATTAATTGATTTTCAGTTTATTTCATGTTAATTTAATTTTTGCAAAAAAAGGAATTGTTAGTTTAGGTTTAATATTGTTAGATTTAGTTTAAATCGCTTGAATCCGTTGTTTGTTTAATATAGATTTCATTCATGATCATGTATCTTTGTTATATTTTTTTTGTTGGATTTAATTAAGAAAGATTAATTGATTATTTGAAGATTAGTGATTTGAATATGTTTATTTGTTTTGTTTAAGTTCAATTCGAAATTTGAATAAAGTTTGTTATTGTGGTTGAATCTTTTCATTCATGTTCATACTTTATTTGATTGATCTTGAATCCGAAATTTGTATAGTTTGATTTTCTTATTTCTTGTTTATCATTTGTGATTATTTCTTGAATTGGTCTCATAATCTTGTTTAAAGTTTAATATAAGAATTGTTTGTTGTAATGTTGTTAGAGTTGATTTTAAGTTCAATATTATTGAATTTAAGAATCTAAATATACTTGTTTGATTGTTGTTGTTTAAATCCGAAAAATAGGTTTGTTGTTGCTAAAAATATTGTTCAATCAAATTTTAGTTGTTCTTGGTTGTTCAATTTGTGTTCATGTGATTTGTTGTTGAAATGTTGTTAAAATCATGTTCATGTGATATTGTTGTTATGATGTTCATCCGTGTTCATATTGTTGTTTGAACATTGTTAGAAATTGATCATATTGTCTATATTTTGGTTAAGTTTGATTAATTGATGTGTTATAGCTGATGGGTAGTTTGGTAAATTTGTAATACGTTCAGGGGTAGTTTGGTAATTTCAGTAAGGTCGAAAGGGGTAGTTTAGGAATTGTACATTTTGTAATTGTTTATTTGAAGCATGGGGGACAAAATGAAATGGGGTGGGTTGTGATATGATTATTTAATATAAAGGGGGGACAAGATTTAATTTAAAGGGGAATCTTGCATTATTTTAAATGAAGCATGGGGGACAAAATGAAATGGGGTGGTGTGATATGTTTATTTAATGTAATGGGGATGAGTGGAAAGATAATGGGTTGGGTAGAGAAAAGTATGGATTTTAATTAATTGAAAGGTTTATGGGATGGGTTATATATGTGAGGTCTTGAAATCAAAAAATATAGACAGAGAGATAGAGAAAAAATACACAGATACGAGAGAGAGAAACAAATCTGAAAATAAGAGAGAGAAAAGGGCTGAACATTTAAGAGATAGAAAATTCCGAAAAATATTTAAGCTTTCAAAAAATAAAAATAAAAACTAAAAAAAAATATTCTGCTTTCTTTTGTTGTTTGAAATCAGAATTAATTGTTGTTTCATCAAAGCTGGAAGATTTTGTTTTTTTTTTGGATTACTACTCCACTGGTTTGTTACTGTTGCTGGGCTATTGTTGCTGTGTTGTACTGATTTTACTGCTGCTGCTGATACTCATATTCATTTTCTTTTGCTTCCAATATCAGGTACACAACTGAAAAGCTGGTTATTGTAATCCGAAATATGAAGCATGAATACATATGAAGAATGAAAATTTGAAGTTTTAATTTCGTTTTTTTTTCTTTGTTTCTTTTGTTGATTGTATTTAAGCTATTTCATGAATTACTAAATAATAGCTGGAATAAGAAAATAATATCATAAGTTAGTCTGTAATAAATCAGTTCGGCAAAACAGGTTAATTCACTAGCTATGAAGGCTTCAAGATTGTAGGTTGATCATGAACAAGTAGCTAAATTTAGTTAAAACATGAATTTAAATTAAACATCGTAAATTAGGCATTAAGGCATGACTTGAGCTTAAGCAAGATTAGAAGAACGTTTAAGTCTAATAAACTTTCTAATAAGCTTTAGTAATTATGGTTAAATCTAGTTTCAAATGATTGTGAATAATTAATCTCAATAATATTTTTTTTAAAAAAATAATAATAACAATGCTGAGTTTTAATCTAGCTATATTTGTTTATTTTGAATATTAGTTGTTGAATTTTTATTTTATTTTAAATTTCGAAATTAAGAGTAATTTTTTTTTCATCAATATTTGTATTAACCAAGCAATTAGCATGTCATGTTTTCTTAAAATTATAAAAGCTAGTAATTAATTAGGATTTTTCTTTCTTTATTTTAGAGACTAATTTTTATAGAAAAAATGTAGTCGCTTTAAGATTTGTCCATTTAAAATAAATGAGATGAGCCTCGCTTAATGAAATGTATAGATTTCGGGGCCCTCAATAAATGTACAGTTAATTGCTTAGAATTAGGGAGGAGCCGTTTTAGCAAATTTCACGGCCCTACCCAAAATAATGACACGCTAGTCGCTCTAGACGCGTATTTAATAATGTTATTTCCTTAAATACGGGTGTGCATTTATGTAACCCAAATCTAAATCTCAACGGAGTCGAAATGTGTCGATAACCACGGGTGCAATTGATTGCGACGTGATTTGAAATACGTTTTCACAATGTTGCAATTTTTCGTAAAATACTAACAATAAATAAAAAGAATAATAAAAGCGGCTAAGGGATAAAATTTGCACATAAGTTTATAATACGTATTATATTAGATAATCAAGCCGAATATAACAGTTAAGCGACCGTGCTAGAACCACGGAACTCGGGAATGCCTAACACCTTCTCCCGGGTTAACAGAATTCCTTATCCGGATTTCTGGTGCGCAGACTGTAATACAGAGTCATTCTTTTCCTCGATTCGGGATTAAAATAGGTGACTTGGGACACCCTAAATCTCCCAAGTGGCGACTCTGAAATAAAGAAATAAATCCCGTTTCGACTGTCCTTTAATTGGAAAAAACTCCTGTACCCTCGCGAGGGCGGAAAAAGGAGGTGTGACAGCTCTGGCGACTCTGCTGGGGATGATAACCCAGAACCACTAGTTCAGGGTTCAAGAATTCGAGCTTAGAATAATTGTTATATTTGGCTTTATTATCTGATATATATTGCATGTTCTGACATAACATACTAAATGTTGTCTTTTACCGCTTTGATATTATCTGAACTGTATATAAACTGTGCCGAAACCCTTCTCTTCTTACCTCCGGGGAGAAGCTCGCTGGTCGAGGCTCCCTATTCTGTTAGTGTCAATACCTGAAATAAGAAAGAGGACGGATAAGTTACGAAGCCGGATGGCCTTTTGGTTCCCGGTAAGTTGCCCCCTCCTCGACTCGAGTTGTCCGCTCGGGTACACAGTCTAGAACATATACCCAGGTTATAAACCTAGTATAACGAAACCTCATGCCGGATCCCTAATAGGAACGATTATTTGCATCACGTTACATATGACTTAGGGGACTCAACACAGGGGTTGGGTCCGTCTAGGACTAGCAACCTGAAATGAAAAGACCATTCTGATGCATCCTACTTGCTCTGTACATATATTTGTTCCGAACTTGCATGTTGACCGGTTTCTGAATCTCGGGAATGTTGGAAAATTGAAAAAAAAAGAAAAAAAAGGGAAAAAGAATATATCAGTTAGGGAGTTAATTGATTATTTTAGAAAAAATCAATGACCAATTACTGGCGAAACTCTGCCGAAATTTTGAAAAAAAAAAGGGAAAATATTTTATTTTGTTTTACTAAAAAATATATAAAAAAAAGTCTTTTATTATTTTTTTTTCCGGAAAAATAGATTGTTTTATTGTTTGTTGAAAATGAAAAAAAAAATCGTTATTTTGTCTTTTTCAAAAATAGAAAAGGAAAATAGATTGTCTTGCCAGGAAAAAAATAAAAATGAAAAAGAGTCATGTTTTAAAATAGTTCGGTTAATTTGACCGAACTACGCGGGTTTGATTCTCACCGGATGTGAGATACGTAGGCAACCCTCATCGGGTCCAACCCCCTTTTTGCTAAAAAAAAGCCAAAAAACAAATAAATAAATAAAAAAAAAAACATGTCAAGAATTTTAATTTTGCCATAAATAAGTCGGGTGGTGTCCAACCTCCCCTTTTGCTAATAATAGCAAAATATATATGTCAAATTTCTAAGAAGTCGGGTGACGTTGTTTTATGCAGACATAGCTGAATGTTCTCGAAGGGGACGCCAGAAGGCTGACTTTGCATAAACAGCCACATTTGGGTCATATTTAAGATTTGGTCCAGTTGACCCACACAGCCTTAAAAATCTTCGTCCCCGAGACGTTGAAAGGCTGTGTTTGCAATAGTTGAGTTTCCTAATTTGAAAAACGATAAAAAAAAAGAGTCATAAATAAGTCAGGTGATGTTGTTATGTCATAAATAGCCAAATATTCCCAAACGGGGCACCGAAGGGCTGACTTTGCATAAACAACCACCTTTGGTCGTATTTTGATTTTTGACCTTCACAGCCTTAAAATTTTTGCCCCTGAGGCGCAGGAAGGCCGTGTCGCAATATCGGGTCTTTTATCTAAAAATATTAGAATTAAGAATTGAGTTCTTCATTTAAAATATAGGGTTAATTTTGAGTCGATAATATAGATAGTAGTTTTTGGAGTTAAATAAAAGTTTTCTTTTGCTTAAACGCTTTAATAAATGTGCAGGATGAGCACAACAATAAATGAGCCTTTTTCAATAATGACCAAAATCCCTTTTGAGCTGCAATTGTGGTGGAATGATTTGGGCAAAGAAGGGCAAGACGAAGTGAGAAAATATTTGAAAGACCTTCCGGATTTATTAGACATTCAGCCTCGGGGGGATATCATCAGGGCATTGGTCGCCCATTGGGATTCGGCACATAATGTGTTTCATTTTTCAGACTTTGAACTCACCCCAACAATAGAAGAAATAGCGGGGTACATTGGAAGTGACCAAGCTCCATTGAGATTCAAATACTTGATTGCTCCTAGAGCCATTACCATACATCGATTCCTGGATTCCTTGAAAGTACCCCGGACAGTTCATCACCCAGATTTTGCAAAGGGTTTCTGCAGTTTCCGCTTCGTGTATGATAGATATGGACATGTGGGCGGGTTCAATAATCCAGACTTTAAGCTTTGCAGCAGAAATAGCCGACAAAAATGGGAGAAACACAGGCGAGTGGCATTTATGGTAGCTTTTTTGGGTCTCGTAATATTCCCAAGGAAAGATGGTAATATTGATTTGAAAATAGCAGGCGTCGTCAGTACTTTGCAAACCATGGGGAAAAGCACTTTAGCACCTATGATTGTGGCTGATATCTTCAGAGCTCTCACTGCGTGCAAAGCTGGGGGCAAATTTTTTGAGGGATGTAACTTATTGTTGCAAATATGGATGATTGAGCATTTGTGCCCGCGCTCTCAGTTATTGAGTTATGGCTCGGCTGAGAAAACTTGTATAGGGGAATTTTGTACGAGAATCAAAGGGGTTGGTCTACCTGAAGGAGTCACAGCTTGGGCATTATTATTTCGGAACCTCGAGGCTAGCCAGATACAGTGGGTGCTTGGATGGTTGTCTGTCGAGGAAGTCATATATATGCCAGCAGCCCGACCGCATTTTTTGTTAATGGGACTCAAAAGCATACAACCTTATGCACCATATCGGGTTCTGAGGCAACTCGGTAGATATCAAGTAATACCGAGAGATGAAGATTTAAGTACCCAAGTGATCGAAATTAGTCCTGACGGTCGATTCCCCGAGGAAGAGGTTCGTCAAATTTGGAGTGAGTGTCAATATCTGATGGCAAACACTTGTGTGTCTGATAGGGTCAGAGGGGAAATTGCTCCAGGGTATCACGAATGGTTCAGAGGTGACGTGGCATATGGAAGACCGGCTAAAAGACCTCATCTCGAAGATTTCGCCAAGTCGTCCCAAGAGCAGTGGGATTGGTTAGCAAAGGAAGAAAGCTATCGGGTTGAGATTGGTAAATTAAAGCAACAAGTCGAGAGTCTGAAATTCGAGAGCAGTGTACAGGTTGCCGAGGATCAAGGTGAAAAGAATAGACTAGCCAGAGAAAATGACGCTCTTAAAGCCCAAGTCCGACAGTTGAAGATAACCATCGATAAGCAACCGAGGAGCCGATCCGATGAACAATTGGTAAAAAGATTGGAAAGCGAAGTCAGAGAATGGCGGGATGAGCTAGGAAAAGCTGAAAATGTCATGGCAGAACTCAAAGCACAATGGGCGACAAGAACCGAAGAGCGTCGCCAATACTTGAATCAGTTGAAGAGGGACCATGAGAAAATTGTTGCCAATTTAAAGAGAAAAGTAGTTGCCCTTGAAGGTAGAGCGGTTAGGCAGGCTAGAGACTTCGAAACTGAGAGCGGACATTGTTACAACTTGTTAGCCCAAATGGAGGCAGAAGTGCAACAGCTGCAAGACCAGCACTTGCAAGACTCCCGAGCTTTAAAGACGTGCAGCGATCAGATAAGACGCTTGCTCATAGAAAAGAAGCAAACAAAAGACAGGATTAGAGCCATTGCTCATGCTATTGTCAGGAGATGTCGGGTTTGTGAAGACATGACCCGTACTACTTTTATCTCAGCAGTGATGATCTATGTGAAGCGAACCATGAATGAGTTAGAGCAGCTTGAAAGGGATTTGGATCCTAGACCCGCGGCGAGGCCGAACGACGCCCCGCGGATACCTAAGTTTGAAGCACTAGAATATGCATAGTCCGTGTCTTTGAGTGTCTACCATGTCGAGTCAGTCTTTTGTACGTCCGGATTGAGTATGTTTGCAGCTTAGAGTTTTTGTTTGCTTTCAGATTACGTTTGTTAGTTTCTTTCCAAAACAAAAGATGTCGAGTTTGTAAGAGTCTGTTTATTAATGAAAGTTGAGCATTTTATTTCCACCCATATTTTTACATTTATCTGCACGAACTACGCTTGGTCTGATTCGTGCGGGGTCACGATACGTAGGCAATCTCTATAAGATTCGACCGTAATTTAAAAAAAAAAAAAGAATATATGTTTGTCAGAGCAAAAATAAGCTGGGATGATGCATGAGGTCAGAGCAAAAGCATGTTAGAAATGATTAACGTGCAATTACAATATCTGTTAAGACTCTAACACTGACAAGTTTGTTGTTTTTCCAATATCAGTTAGTTGTTAGAGCGTACTGGCACCGTACCATTATCAAACAAGATCAAAAGGTCCTATACCAGAAAGCATGACTGGGTCAGACAACAGCGTTGAGTCAGAAAAAACGGCCAATCAGATGCTGAAGGAAGCCCTGGAGAAAATGGAAAAAATGAGGCTAGAAATGAATGAAATGCAGATAGCCTTAGCTAGAGCCCAGAAGGGGCAAGAACTACCCGTTACTCCTACCCTCCAACCAGTACACACGCCGGAATACCCCTCTCCCGGTCCTTCAACAAGTTTCCCAAGCCATCACTATTATCAGGGAAGAGAGGCTTATGATTCCCAAGCTCCACCTCCCACTCAAAACCCTCCTCCACCAAATGTTCCCGTCTTTGTGGCACCTCCCCCAGCTCCACTACATAGATCATCCAGTGAGCCGCTATTCCAAGCTCACGACACCCAATATTACCCTCCCGAACCCACTTTCAAAGCGCCTGAGCCATATACCTCCTCTCCCCATTTTGAAATCCCGGGAGAAGTTGAGAAACCAGTTAAGAATGCAGAACAAGAGGAGGTGATTCGTAAAGTCAAAAGCCTGGAGCAATCCTTCAGGAACATGCATGGTTTAGGAAACCAAGTTAGTGTCGCATACAAAGATTTGTGCCCTTTTCCTGATGTACAGTTGCCTGCGGGGTTTAAAATGCCGAAGTTTGACTTATATGAGGGGCACGGTGACCCAGTAGCCCATCTGCGTGGTTTTTGTAGCAAAATGAGAGGGGCTGGGGGAAAAGATGAGTTGTTGATAGCATATTTCGGGCAAAGCCTGAGCGGGTCAGCGCTAGAATGGTACACGAGGCAAGACCCCGGCCGATGGTATACATGGGATGATTTGGCCCAGGCATTCATCGGCCATTTTCAATATAACCTCGAAATAGTCCCTGATCGTCTGTCATTGTTGAAACTAGAAAAGAAGCCTGGGGAAAGTTTTAGAGAGTTTGGTTTCCGCTGGAGGGAACAAGCTGCAAGGGTTGATCCTCCCATGCGGGAAAGTGAGATGGTAGATTACTTCTTGCAAACATTGGAACCTACCTATTTTGGTCATCTAGTGACATCTGTCGGGAAGTCGTTTAATGAAGTGGTAAAGATGGGAGCCATGATTGAAGAAGGATTGAAATCTAACAAGATCTTGAGCTACTCGGCTTTGAAAGCAACCACCCAGGCCATCCAAAGCGGTACTGGTGGTGTGCTGGGAAAGAAGAAGAAAGAAGAAGTTGCTGCAGTTGAAGCTAATGTTTGGTCCAGGCACAATAACCGTCCACTCTACTACAACCAACCCAGACCCCATCACCCAAACTATCAATATACCTCATATGGTCCACCGCAACACTATTATCCACCACCAGAACCACAATTTTCTATTCACCATGCCCAGACCTACACTCAACCCCCAGTGCACTCGCAATGGCGTACACCAAGTCCCCAAAATACACAGCCACACCCACAAAACACCTATCCACCTCCCAGGGCTAACAGACCAGGAACCAGCTTCCGCCCAAACCAAGCTTTTAGAAATGAGAAGGCCCCAAACAAAAAAACATTTACCCCGCTGGGAGAATCTTACACTTCTCTTTTCCACAGATTGAAACAGTTGGGGATGTTGACCCCAGTTGAATCCAAAGCACCAAATCCTCTTCCCAGAAACCTGGACCACTCTGTTAGCTGCGAGTATTGCTCAGGGATGCCGGGGCACGATACTGAAAAATGTTGGAAGTTGAAAAACGCAATCCAAGAGCTCATTGATAATCGTCGTATTGAGGTACAGGCTCCAGAGGCCCCGAACATCAATCAAAATCCGTTACCAGCGCATTATGAGGCCAACATGATCGAACTGATACATAAGGGGGAAGAGCCTAAGAAACCTTCGCAGGTGGTTATGGTGATTCGTTCTACGGAAACCAAAGAAAAGACAGTGAGTGCAAGGCCAGTGGTTCAGTTAAAAGCAGTAGAAGACAAGCCAGTGCTAGTAATGGGAAAGGGATCGTTTGTGGCCGAGAAAAAGCAGGAGCCAGTCAAGATAGTGGTACCAAGGTCAGTATCCATGCCCGTGGTGGTCGTGAAGGGAGTCTATATAGAGCCGGTTGTCATAAAACCGGTAGTCCAGTTACCCATGGTTGATAGCAAAGCCGTACCCTGGAAATATGACAAAGTAGTGGTGACATACAAAGGAAAGGAAATTGAGGAAGAAAGTTGTGAAGCACAGGGACTGACCCGGTCAGGACGTTGTTTCGCCCCTGAAGAGTTGAGAAAAGCTAAGGGCGCAAAAGACAATCCAGTGCCAGTTAAAAAAGCTGTAACGGAAGAGGAAGCAGAAGAGTTTCTGAAAAAGATGAAAGGACAAGATTATTCCATTGTTGATCAACTGAGAAAAACACCGGCCCAAATCTCGTTGTTGTCATTATTAATTCACTCTGATGAGCATTGCCGAGCTTTAATGAAGATATTGAATGAGGCTCATGTGCCTGACAAAATCTCAGTAAACCATTTAGAGACAATTGCCAACAAGATCTTTGAAGTGAACAGGATAGCATTTTCTGATGATGAATTGCCTATGGAAGGCACAGAACACAACAAGGCTCTCTATTTGACGGTCAAATGTGAAGGTTCAATGGTTACTCGGGCACTAATCGATAACGGGTCGAGCGCTAATATTTGCACGTTATCCACATTGAACAAGTTAAAGATTGATGAGGATAGAATCCGCAAAAATAGCATTTGTGTTCGAGGGTTCGATGGAGGGGGAACAAACACAGTAGGGGATATTGTACTCGAATTGACTATTGGCCCAGTCGAGTTCACGATGGAATTTCAGGTGTTGGATGCTGCAGTATCCTATAATCTTTTGTTGGGTCGACCGTGGATTCATGCGGCAAAAGCCGTGCCCTCCACACTGCACCAAATGATCAAATTCGAGTGGGACAGACAAGAAATTGTGTTACATGGGGAAGATCCCACATGCGCCGTGAATGATGCCATTGTACCCTTTATAGAGACCGAAGATGATAAGGGGCCATGGGTGTATCAGATCCTCGACACGGTTCCGGTGAGCAGGTTGCTTGAGGGTAAAAGCATGCCATGTCCTAGGGTGTCAGCTACGACCGTCATGGTAGTGTCAGAAATGTTGAATAACGGGTTCGTGCCCGGGAAGGGTTTGGGGGTTGAACTGCAGGGCATTACTCAACCTGTGTCTTTGCCCAAAAATTTGGACACCTTCGGGTTAGGGTTCAAACCAACAGCGGCAGATATCAGAAAGGCCCGTAAATTGAAGAAGAAAGCTTGGGTGCTCCCTAAACCAATTCCTCGATTGTCCAGGTCCTTCGTCAGGCCGAATATCAAGAAACAGTCATTGGCAAAGATATCGGGTTCGTTAGTTGAGGCGGATGGGAATTTGGATAAGGTGTTTGAGAAAGTATTTGTTGAAGTAAACATGGTTGAGGCCGGGGAAGGGTCAAGCAGAGCAGACATACAGTACATCGGACCACGTGCTAACATCAGCAATTGGGAAGCTACTCCTCTTCCAGTTCGGAGGGAGTCGTGGTAGTGGGTTTTGTTTTCCTTTTTGTCACCTGGATTATTCCAGGGTTTGTAATCCAGTTGTTATGTTCCGTCCGTTTGGATGAGTTAAAACCTTGTTGTCTTTACGTTTAATGAAATGCAATTTTCTTCGTCCCTAATTCTCTTTCCATTTTCGTTTCTTTTCTTTGTACAGTTCTCTTTATGCTGATATCAATGACATGACATGCATGAGGAATCTTCGGCCCAGCTTTAAAAGCCAATCTAATTCAGAAGTAATAATACAAGAGGTCGAGTGTGATGATGGGATGGATTGTAATAATGATGAAGCTTATGAGGAAATTAGTAAAGAATTAAGCCACTTTGAAGAAAAACCCAAACCTAACCTAAATGACACAGAAGCAGTTAATCTAGGGGACCAAGATAACGTACGGGAAACTAAAATAAGTGTTCATTTGGATCCACAACTCAAGGAGGAGATAATTAAAGTATTGCATGAGTACAAAGACGTTTTTGCATGGTCATATGATGATATGCCGGGTCTAAGCACCGATTTGGTGGTTCATAAATTGCCCACTGATCCAGCACTCCTCCCTGTCAAGCAGAAGTTGAGAAAGTTCAAAACAGACATAAGTGTGAAGATCAAAGAAGAGATCTCCAAGCAGTTTGAGGCAAGGGTCATTCAGGTTACACGGTACCCCACTTGGTTAGCCAATGTCGTGCCTGTGCCAAAGAAAGATGGCAAGACCAGGGTGTGCGTCGATTATCGAGACCTTAACAAAGCAAGCCCAAAAGATAATTTCCCACTGCCCAACATCCATATACTGATCGACAATTGTGCCAAACATGATATTGGCTCTTTTGTGGATTGTTATGCGGGTTATCATCAGATTCTAATGGATAAGGAAGATGCAGAAAAGACGGCATTCATCACGCCGTGGGGAACGTATTGTTATCGGGTCATGCCGTTTGGTTTGAAAAATGCTGGGGCAACTTATATGAGGGCCATGACAACTATCTTCCATGATATGATACATAAAGAAATTGAGGTATACGTGGATGATGTGATCGTTAAGTCTAGACAGCAATCTGACCATGCCAGAGATTTGAGAAAATTCTTTCAAAGGCTTCGCAGATACAATCTTAAGCTCAATCCTGCGAAATGTGCTTTCGGGGTGCCATCTGGGAAGTTGTTGGGATTTATAGTTAGCCGGAGGGGTATTGAATTAGACCCGTCAAAGATCAAAGCTATTCAGGAGTTGACACCTCCAAGAAACAAAACCGAGGTGATGAGTTTGTTGGGAAGACTGAACTATATCAGCAGGTTCATTGCTCAGCTCACGGCAACGTGTGAACCAATTTTCAAATTGTTAAAGAAAGATGCCGCGGTCAAATGGACTGATGAATGCCAGGAGGCTTTTGATAAGATAAAGAGGTATTTGTCAAACCCACCCGTGCTGGTCCCACCAGAACCAGGGAGACCTTTGATTCTATATCTGACAGTTGTGGACAGTTCATTCGGCTGTGTACTGGGGCAGCATGATGTTACGGGCAGAAAGGAGCAGGCTATCTACTATCTCAGTAAGAAGTTCACATCTTACGAGGTCAAGTATACTCATCTGGAAAGGACATGTTGTGCCCTAACTTGGGTGGCACAGAAATTGAAACATTACTTGTCATCTTACACCACTTACCTTATATCTCGCTTGGACCCGTTGAAGTATATTTTCCAGAAACCCATGCCCACAGGAAGGCTTGCAAAGTGGCAGATCTTACTTACAGAGTTCGACATTGTCTATGTGACACGGACTGCCATGAAAGCACAGGCATTAGCCGATCACTTGGCTGAGAACCCCGTTGATGAAGATTATGAGCCTTTGAAAACTTATTTCCCTGATGAAGAGATAATGCACATTGAAGAATTAGAACAAGCTGAGAAGTCGGGATGGAAACTTTTCTTTGATGGGGCTGCAAATATGAAGGGTGTGGGAATAGGAGCAGTACTTATTTCGGAAACAGGTCAGCATTACCCTGTTACAGCTCGGCTTCGTTTCTACTGTACAAACAACATGGCAGAATATGAGGCGTGTATATTGGGATTGAGATTAGCTGTGGATATGGGTGTACAGGAAGTCTTGGTCATGGGTGACTCGGACTTACTGGTACACCAGATTCAAGGGGAATGGGAAACACGGGACTTGAAGCTTATACCGTATCGACAATGTCTGCATGAGCTTTGCCAGCGTTTTCAGGCCATAGAATTCAGACACATTCCAAGGATTCATAATGAGGTTGCTGACGCTTTGGCTACTTTGGCATCAATGTTGCACCATCCAGATAAGGCCTATGTTGATCCATTGCAGATTCAAGTCCGTGATCAACATGCTTACTGCAATATGATAGAAGAGGAAATCGATGGAGAGCCATGGTTCCATGATATCAAAGAGTACATCAAAGCGGGAGTGTATCCAACGCAGGCCACCGGTGATCAGAAAAGAACAATTCGACGGTTGGCAAGTGGGTTTTTCCTTAGTGGAGGAGTACTGTACAAAAGAACGCCAGAGCTCGGTTTGTTGAGATGTATAGATGCACGGCAGGCCACAACTATCATGACTGAGGTGCATTCCGGAGTTTGCGGACCGCATATGAGTGGGTATGTTCTAGCAAAGAAAATTCTTCGAGCAGGTTATTATTGGCTCACGATGGAGCGAGATTGTATAAGTTTTGTGCGTAAGTGTCATCAATGCCAAATACATGGAGATTTGATTCATGCTCCACCATCAGAATTACATACGATGTCCGCGCCATGGCCTTTTGTTGCATGGGGCATGGATGTTATTGGGCCAATTGATCCAGCAGCATCAAATGGGCACAGATTTATCTTGGTAGCTATAGATTATTTTACCAAATGGGTGGAAGCGAAGACATTCAAGTCTGTGACCAAGAAGGCTGTAGTTGACTTCGTGCATGCAAATATCATATGTCGGTTTGGGATCCCAAAGGTAATCATCACAGATAATGGGGCTAATCTTAATAGTCATTTGATGAAGGAGACATGTGAGCAGTTTAAGATTGCTCACAGGCACTCTACTCCGTACCGTCCCAAGGCAAATGGTGCGGTTGAAGCGGCCAATAAGAACATAAAGAAAATACTCCGGAAGATGGTTGAAGGATCTAGACAATGGCACGAGAAATTGCCTTTTGCATTGTTAGGATATCGCACCACCATGCGTACCTCGGTAGGGGCGACTCCTTACTCATTGGTATATGGTACCGAGGCGGTAATACCCGCAGAAGTGG
The DNA here is from genome assembly GCF_000393655.2 of Nicotiana sylvestris. Taxonomy (NCBI): domain Eukaryota; kingdom Viridiplantae; phylum Streptophyta; class Magnoliopsida; order Solanales; family Solanaceae; genus Nicotiana; species Nicotiana sylvestris. The sequence goes on along the minus strand of NC_091062.1, from coordinate 98,013,582 downwards.
AAATCCCATCTCTGCGAATCATTGCAGAGGCTGAAATCAATGATGATGAATGGGTGAAAAGCCGTCTTGAGCAGTTGAGTTTGATCGATGAGAAAAGATTGGCATCAGTGTGTCATGGCCAACTGTACCAACGAAGAATGGCAAGAGCATACAACAAAAAAGTACGTCCAAGGAAATTTGAAGTAGGGCAATTAGTACTGAGGCGGATCTTGCCTCATTGGTCTGAGGCAAAAGGAAAATTTGCCCCAAACTGGCAAGGACCATTTGTAGTAACCAGAGTGTTGTCTAATGGAGCATTGTATTTGACAGATGCGGAAGGAAAATGTGTAGAAATGACCATCAATTCCGATGCGGTCAAGAGATATTATGTATGATTTCTTTATTTTTCTAAATGTATCTGTTCGTATTTGGCATATCTTAAAGATTGAAATGATGAAGGCATTTTGTTCTGCTATCCAAACACTCATATCCCTTGTTATCCCCTTCGAGCCTTACTTATTTTTCATGCACCTCTTTCGGAATCATCGGCATTATCAGAGAACACAAGTGTCGAACATAAAGGAAAAAAAAGGAAAGAAAAGAAAAAAAAAGAGAAAAGAAAAAAAAAAGAAAAGAAGAAAAGAAAAGAAGGAAAAATGAAAAAAAAAGGGAAAGAAGAGAAAACATAACAACGTAGTCTCTATGAAGTGAACTACGTTTGACTTGATCCCGAAAGGGTACGTAGGCAGCCTTACTCCAAGGTTCAGTCATACCAAATAGAAATCCAAAAATCCCCAAGCAAGAAACTGGGGCAGAAGTGGTGATTGTTATGAAAGTTGGATTCCGAAAGTTGTAATTTGAACCCATTGGAATTGTTTTGAGCCTTTTATACCTTTCTTTCTAAATCAATCCAAAAGCCTACATTACGGACCGAAGAAAGACCTTATGATCAGTTTTGAGAAATGCCAAGATGAACAGGTAGGAATAACCCACGATAGGGGCAACACTCTGGTTCGAGCAAGAAGAACAAAAATAAATGAGAGAGTCTTATGGGTGAAAACCCTCACGGGCACCGTAAGGCGACGGGAGCTGAGAGAAAAATAAATGAGAGAGTCTTGTTGGTGAAAACCTTTACGGGCACCTCAAGGCGAAGGTGAGATAAGAAATGGAAAACTGAGAAAGGTATGTTGATAGAAACCGTTTCGCGGTACCGCAGGGAAACAAGGTTAAGGTCTAGATAAATCAAACAAGTGATGGAAGTTCTGGGCAATGAGGTACGGCAATTGAGAGTTGTTTGTTTGGACAGATTGGGCTGATTAATCCAAAATGCATGTCTTGACCATTGGTACTAGTTGTCTCGTTCAGATAAGTTTCTTTTCTTTCTCTTTTCAAACAGTCATCTGGTTTTGGATTCTTCTTATCCTTAACTCAAAAATCATTTCATTTTTCTTTTGAGGGTTTTTATCTAGCTGAGATGTTTCAGTGCCAGTTTTGTTCGATGCAAGCAGAAAGGACTTCAAAGTTCACTACCAGCTTCTAGAATTGTAAAGCACAACGTGGTCAGAGCATGTCAAAAACAACTTAATGTCAAGTGGAATACAGGGAATTAACGGAAGTTTCATCGGTGAAATGATTGGGAAATGTCGTGGGAAAGGCGAAAGCTCAAATAAAAGGTCAGAAAAGTGAAATAACAGCAGGGGTGTAAAGCATTTAGGTCGCCAGAGGTTGGGAAATTTAAAAGTTGGTCAGAAAGTCAAGCAGTTCAGGGTCAGTGCGTGGAAATTAGTCAACACAAAGCAAGGCAGTGGAAGGATTTTTCAGCAAGAATGCCATCAACTAACCACTGTTTTAAACTGACGAAATTTTCTTTGATTAAGCAGGGGGAGAAAAATTAGTTGTTGAAGAGGAATTCTCCAGGAGGGAAAAACAAGCACTAATTAGGATAAATGCAAGTTGTCAGGAGTCCGCCTGGAGAACAGAGACGTATTTTTCAAGTTTGACGTCAGGAGTCCGCCTGGAGAACAGAGACGTATTTTTCAAGTTTGACGTCAGGAGTCCGCCTGGAGAACAGAGACGTATTTTTCAAGTTTGACGTCAGGAGTCCGCCTGAAGAACGGAGACATACAGTTTAAATTTTAAAAGTCAGGAGTCCGCCTGAAGAACGGAGACATACAGTTTAAATTTTAAAAGTCAGGAGTCCGCCTGGAGAATAGAGACATTCATTTCAAATTTAGCAATCAGGAGTCCGCCTGGAGAACAGAGACGTACTTTTCAAGTTTGACGTCAGGAGTCCGCCTGAAGAACGGAGACATACAGCTTAAATTTTAAAAGTCAGGAGTCCGCCTGGAGAACAGAGACATACTTTTCAAGTTTGGTGTAAGGAGTCCGCCTGAAGAACAGAGACACATAGTTTAAATTTTAAAAGTCAGAAGTCTGCCTGGAGAATAGAGATATTACATTTCAGGAGTTGAAGTTGGGAGCCCGCCCATAGAACAGAGGCATACATTTCAGTCTTTTCATTTCAAGCATTGAAGTTGGGAGCCCGCCCAGATAACAGAGGCATATATTTCAGTCTTTACATTCCAAGCGTTGAAGTTGGGAGCCCGCCCAGATAGCAGAGGCATACATTCAGTCTTTTTATTTCAAGTGTTGAAGTTGGGAGCCCGCCCATAGAACAGAGGAATACATTTCAGTCTTTATATTTCAAGCGTTGAAGTTGGGAGCCCACCCAGATAACAGAGGCATACATTTCAGTCTTTTCATTTCAAGTGTTGAAGTTGGGAGCCCGCCCATATAACAGAGGAACACATTCAGCATTAATTTTCAAGTATTAAAGTTGGGAGCCCGCCCATCGAACAGAGGCATACATTTCAAGATCAAGTCACAGGACAATAAAACAGAGGGTTACAACAGGAATCCCCAGCAGAAAACAATAAAAATCCCCAGCATCAGGAAGCAGAAGGTTGCAATAAGAGGTCCCAGCAAAAACTCAAGTGCTTGTGTCGAAAGGAAGAAAAGCATCGGAAGAAAAGCACCGGAAAAAATGCAAGCAGACAAGAAAGCAAGGCAACAAGAAAAATTGCAGTATAGCCTAGCTTCTTGTTTTCTTTTAAGCAAGGTGTAACAAGGAGATCGGTAAGCAGTAGTAATAGCATGCAACAACAGTAACAATGCAGTCCCACGGTAGTCCCAGCTACCAAAAACTTCCCGAACTACATTGACCTGATTCCTGTTTAGCCCAGGATATGTAGGAAACCTTTGAAGCAAAGGTTCGGTCAAATCTTTTTCAAAAATGCTTCACACGGAGTACTCGGATGGGCAAAAATCGCTCGCTTTATCTTTGCACGAAAACCCTACGTGTCTTCGGGCAAAGAGGGGCAGCTGTAAGCACGTGATTTTTGCCCAATATGAGAATTACTCCCCAAAAATTCAAAAATAAAATAATTTTCCTTGGTGTGCAATTTTGTGATATTTTGTGATATTTTGAATAATTATTTGTATTTGTCTGTGCATGTTTATTTGCTAAATTAATAAAAAATACAAAAATATATCGCATTTTGTATGTAGGATTTAATTCTATAATTTGTTAGTAATTAAGTTTGTTTACAAAAAAATAAAAATTTACAAAAATAGGCATCGTTTGCATTTTTAGCATTTAATGTCCAAATATACAATTTTATGCTTAATTATTACTTAATTGTGCGTTAATTGTTATTGGAAGTTAATTTGCACTTTTATAACTTAATTTAGTTCTTAATAATAATTTAAGTATTTTTATAATTTAGTTTTAGAGAAATAAAAAGAAGAAAAGAGAGCGAAAATATAAAGAAAGTCGGAATTGGGCCTCTTCTTCGATTTCAAGCCACAGGCCCAAAAAATGGCCCAATCTTCCCAAACGACCCAGTCCATTTCAAACCGGGTCAACCCGGTCCATAACCCAACACCCCCTATCTTGCATTTCAAAAAAAAAAACAAAGCAAAACAAAACAAAACAAAAAAAAGAAAAGGAAGAAAACCCTAAAAAATCCCTCTCTCTCATCCCCCCCCTTCTCTTTCTCTCTTTTCTTCTTCTTCTTCAAGCATCCAAACACCCCATCCATGGCTGCCCTTCCCCCACCTCTTCTCCTTCACATACACACACACAACCACGGCAACACAACACACACACACCCGCCGCCCGTGTTTCTTCTTCTTCTTCAAGATCGCGAGTGTTTCTTCTTCTTCAAGTTCACGTTGATCGTTGCTTCTTCTTCTTCCTCACTTCATGATGCTGCGTGACTGCTTCGTCCAGCATCTACTGCTGCTCACGTTTTGCATTGCTGCTGCCCCGTCCGGCATCGCTTTCACGGTTGTCTGCTACCTCTCCTTCAAGCTCTTCGTTTGTCCGTTCGTGATCGTCTTCGGCGTCAAATGATTTTGGTGCGATATTTGTTTCCGGGCAGATTTGTTTCCGTTCAAGTTCGTCATTGTTTCGATCCGGTTAGTGGGTTTTTGAGTTTCATTTTTTGCCCGTAATTTGTTTGATATTTTTCGGATCCAAAATCGATAAATGATTCAATTCTTGTTTTGTTTGTTCATCATTGAAATAATTTTTTTTTAGTTTGTTTATATGTTTGGTTGGTTTAATTTTCAGATTCAAATGAAAATTTAATTAATTGATTTTCAGTTTATTTCATGTTAATTTAATTTTTGCAAAAAAAAGGAATTGTTAGTTTAGGTTTAATATTGTTAGATTTAGTTTAAATCGCTTGAATCCGTTGTTTGTTTAATATAGATTTCATTCATGATCATGTATCTTTGTTATATTTTTTTTGTTGGATTTAATTAAGAAAGATTAATTGATTATTTGAAGATTAGTGATTTGAATATGTTTATTTGTTTTGTTTAAGTTCAATTCGAAATTTGAATAAAGTTTGTTATTGTGGTTGAATCTTTTCATTCATGTTCATACTTTATTTGATTGATCTTGAATCCGAAATTTGTATAGTTTGATTTTCTTATTTCTTGTTTATCATTTGTGATTATTTCTTGAATTGGTCTCATAATCTTGTTTAAAGTTTAATATAAGAATTGTTTGTTGTAATGTTGTTAGAGTTGATTTTAAGTTCAATATTATTGAATTTAAGAATCTAAATATACTTGTTTGATTGTTGTTGTTTAAATCCGAAAAATAGGTTTGTTGTTGCTAAAAATATTGTTCAATCAAATTTTAGTTGTTCTTGGTTGTTCAATTTGTGTTCATGTGATTTGTTGTTGAAATGTTGTTAAAATCATGTTCATGTGATATTGTTGTTATGATGTTCATCCGTGTTCATATTGTTGTTTGAACATTGTTAGAAATTGATCATATTGTCTATATTTTGGTTAAGTTTGATTAATTGATGTGTTATAGCTGATGGGTAGTTTGGTAAATTTGTAATACGTTCAGGGGTAGTTTGGTAATTTCAGTAAGGTCGGAAGGGGTAGTTTAGGAATTGTACATTTTGTAATTGTTTATTTGAAGCATGGGGGACAAAATGAAATGGGGTGGGTTGTGATATGATTATTTAATATAAAGGGGGGACAAGATTTAATTTAAAGGGGAATCTTGCATTATTTTAAATGAAGCATGGGGGACAAAATGAAATGGGGTGGTGTGATATGTTTATTTAATGTAATGGGGATGAGTGGAAAGATAATGGGTTGGGTAGAGAAAAGTATGGATTTTAATTAATTGAAAGGTTTATGGGATGGGTTATATATGTGAGGTCTTGAAATCAAAAAATATAGACAGAGAGATAGAGAAAAAATACACAGATACGAGAGAGAGAAACAAATCTGAAAATAAGAGAGAGAAAAGGGCTGAACATTTAAGAGATAGAAAATTCCGAAAAATATTTAAGCTTTCAAAAAATAAAAATAAAAACTAAAAAAAATATTCTGCTTTCTTTTGTTGTTTGAAATCAGAATTAATTGTTGTTTCATCAAAGCTGGAAGATTTTGTTTTTTTTTTGGATTACTACTCCACTGGTTTGTTACTGTTGCTGGGCTATTGTTGCTGTGTTGTACTGATTTTACTGCTGCTGCTGATACTCATATTCATTTTCTTTTGCTTCCAATATCAGGTACACAACTGAAAAGCTGGTTATTGTAATCCGAAATATGAAGCATGAATACATATGAAGAATGAAAATTTGAAGTTTTAATTTCGTTTTTTTTTCTTTGTTTCTTTTGTTGATTGTATTTAAGCTATTTCATGAATTACTAAATAATAGCTGGAATAAGAAAATAATATCATAAGTTAGTCTGTAATAAATCAGTTCGGCAAAACAGGTTAATTCACTAGCTATGAAGGCTTCAAGATTGTAGGTTGATCATGAACAAGTAGCTAAATTTAGTTAAAACATGAATTTAAATTAAACATCGTAAATTAGGCATTAAGGCATGACTTGAGCTTAAGCAAGATTAGAAGAACGTTTAAGTCTAATAAACTTTCTAATAAGCTTTAGTAATTATGGTTAAATCTAGTTTCAAATGATTGTGAATAATTAATCTCAATAATATTTTTTTTAAAAAAATAATAATAACAATGCTGAGTTTTAATCTAGCTATATTTGTTTATTTTGAATATTAGTTGTTGAATTTTTATTTTATTTTAAATTTCGAAATTAAGAGTAATTTTTTTTTCATCAATATTTGTATTAACCAAGCAATTAGCATGTCATGTTTTCTTAAAATTATAAAAGCTAGTAATTAATTAGGATTTTTCTTTCTTTATTTTAGAGACTAATTTTTATAGAAAAAATGTAGTCGCTTTAAGATTTGTCCATTTAAAATAAATGAGATGAGCCTCGCTTAATGAAATGTATAGATTTCGGGGCCCTCAATAAATGTACAGTTAATTGCTTAGAATTAGGGAGGAGCCGTTTTAGCAAATTTCACGGCCCTACCCAAAATAATGACACGCTAGTCGCTCTAGACGCGTATTTAATAATGTTATTTCCTTAAATACGGGTGTGCATTTATGTAACCCAAATCTAAATCTCAACGGAGTCGAAATGTGTCGATAACCACGGGTGCAATTGATTGCGACGTGATTTGAAATACGTTTTCACAATGTTGCAATTTTTCGTAAAATACTAACAATAAATAAAAAGAATAATAAAAGCGGCTAAGGGATAAAATTTGCACATAAGTTTATAATACGTATTATATTAGATAATCAAGCCGAATATAACAGTTAAGCGACCGTGCTAGAACCACGGAACTCGGGAATGCCTAACACCTTCTCCCGGGTTAACAGAATTCCTTATCCGGATTTCTGGTGCGCAGACTGTAATACAGAGTCATTCTTTTCCTCGATTCGGGATTAAAATAGGTGACTTGGGACACCCTAAATCTCCCAAGTGGCGACTCTGAAATAAAGAAATAAATCCCATTTCGACTGTCCTTTAATTGGAAAAAACTCCTGTACCCTCGCGAGGGCGGAAAAAGGAGGTGTGACAATAGGAACCTCACAGTCTACCTCACAATCCAAAATCACAAAGTCAGCCGGCAATATGAATTTGTCCACCCGGACAAGCACATCATCAATAATGCCCAAAGGTCGCTTCATTGATCGATCCGCCATTTGTAGTCTCATCGAAGTTGGCCTAGGATGCCCGATACCCAAAGTTTTGAAAACCGAGTAGGGCATCAAACTGATACTAGCTCCCAAGTTACAAAGTGCTTTGGAAAAATCCGCACTCCCAATGGTGCAAGGAATGGTGAAAGCACTGGGGTCTTCAAGCTTCGGGCCATTGAATGCACTATAGCAGTAACTTGGTGAGTCACCTTTATAGTTTCACAGTCCATAGAACGCTTCTTTGTAACCAAGTCTTTCATGATTTTGCATAACCCGGCATTTGTTCAAGTGCCTCTACCAGAGGCACATTAATAGATAAGATCTTCATCTTGTCAATGAACTTTTTAAACTGATTATCATTCTTCTGCTTTGTGAGCCTTTGAGGATAAGGCGGAGGTGGCCTTGGCAGAGGAGCCTTGGCTTTTGGCACAACCGGCTCCGGCATGTCAATTATGTGTTCCCTAGACGGGTTCACATCATTTTTGGTTTCCACCTCTACTTCTTCAATATCAATCCTCACTTCATTGTCCATATTTTCATCAACCACATCTTCAACTACCAAAGGGACTTCGTCCTCTTGCAACTCAAAATCATCATCCACGACTTGCTTTTGCTTAGAGGCATTCACATCACCGCCTCTCCCACTTCTGGTTGTAACCGCCATCACATGATTGTTATTCCCACCCTTCGGGTTCACTACCGTATCACTTGGTAGAGCACCCTTCGGGCGAGTATTCAATGACTGAGAGATTTGGCCTAATTGCATCTCCAAGTTTCAGATAGAGGTGTCGTGAGAAGCCAACTGTGCATCGGAATCCGCATTCCTCTTCATCATCTGCTTGAACATCGTTTCAATTCTGCTCATATCATTATTAGAAGAACTAGGACCTTGAGAAGGGAAAGGGGGTGGATTGTTCGGTTGTTGGTACATTGGGGGCCTTTGAAAGCCTTGCCCCTGGTTGCCTTGGTTTCCATTGTTGTTCCACCCACCTTGATTGTTATTGTTTCCCCAATTGTTGTTATTACCATTCCAATTGCCTTGGTTGTTGTTTTGATTCCCCCAATTGTTGTTTTGGTGGTTGTTGTTCTAATTACCACCACCTTGTTGTTGATTGCCTCAATTTCCTTGGGGTTGCGATTATTGGTTTGAAGAGTTGCCTCTATTGCCTTGATAGTTGTTGACATATTATACCTCCTCACTTTGGTCATCATAACCGTACTTTTGACACCCATCATATTCATCAACACATTGCTCATAATTTCCTTGATTGTGTTGCCTCCTTTGCCTTCTCTTGTTGACAAGCATACTAACACCCTCTATGGCATTCACTTGGCGAGGATTCTGAACTTGTTGCAACTGTGACTTAGCCAATTGGTTCATAGTAGTTGTAAGCTCAACTATCGCTTGCCCGTGATCATGTAATTCCTTGTGCAAATGGATAACCGTAGGGTCACCTTGAGGCACATTTGATCTACTCTACCATACTGAAGAAGTGTCCGCCATTTCATCAAGTACATCACATGCCGCCTCATAAGAAAGCTTCATAAAATTGCCCCTGGCCAATTGGTTAACAATGCATTGATTTGTAGTATTTATGCCCCGGTAGAAGGTTTGTTGGATCATGGCCTCGGTCATATCATTATTTGGGCATTCCTTCACCATCGTTCTATACCGTCCACAAATCTCATGCAAAGGTTCTGTTGGCTCTTGCTTGAAGGCTAATATTTCATCTCGAAGTGCTGCCATATGACTAGGAGAGAAGAATTTGGCAATAAACTTATCCACCAACTCATCCCAAGTTGTGATGGAATGGTTGGGGAGTCTTCGAGCCAATTCAATGCCTTTCCCCGAAGTGAGAACGGGAAAAGTCTCAATCTCAATGCATCCTCGGATACATTCGTTTGTTTGCTCCCCCAGCATGTATCTACGAACCCCTTGAGATATTTGTAGGCATTTTGGTTTGCAGTACCCGTGAAGTACCCATGCTGCTTAAGTAAGGTCAACATCACATTGGTTATCTGAAAGTTGCCCGCCCGGATTCGTGGTGGGATAATAACACTTGCGTAGCCTTGGTTCGGTAATACTCTTGGAGCCACTCTTGGAGAAATCGGGGGATGGTCTGGAATATTGTCATTTGGATTAGCATTGGCATTCCGGTCTCTCCGTTGACCTTGAGGTGCAAGATGCACCTCATCTTGCTCAAGCTCATCTACCTCCTCCCCCGCTATCACGTTTCTAAGAGGATCATTAGTGTTGTTTAAAGCCATGTTGGTACCTGAGTAATGACACAAACAAGTAAGTAACAAAGAAGGAAAGAAGAAAAATATACGAAACTAACTAAATAGATAGCCAAAACCGTTAGCTCCCCGGCAACGGTGCTAAAAAGTGATCGCTGCCAACTCCACACTATTAAAAAGTAGGAAGAGAGGGTCGCAATAGTTTTACCCAATATGAGGGTCGGGATCGATTTCCACAGGGAGTTAGGAATGGAGTCGAGTATCTATCTAGACTAGAGTTGTGTAATTGTTCCAAATGTCACTTCCATACATTTTGGGTTTTTTGATTATAAACTACTATTATCAAACTATTAATTGAAACTAGATTATGCTACTAGATAATTGCTAAGTTGTATCTAATGGGAAGAAGGGCACTAGGGTCGTGACATTACCTAGGTGGCTAATTGACGGGTAGATGTTACTAAGGTTCGATTGATATAATTGGGGCTTATGCTATAACCATTGTACAATTTTACCCACTCTCACACCTCTCGGTAGAGAGAGTGATTTTGCCCAATTGACTCTCTCGAGACCAAATGGATAGGCAAATTAGCTCAAGCAACTAGGGTTCAAGTTGGGTAATTACTCTCTCGAGGCTTAGCCCTTTAATTGGGACTATCAATTCTCTTGAGTCTATCCCAATTCCTTGTTGGGTCAATTTTGGAGACTTAGACTTTCTTTCTCAAGAAGAGCCAAGTCAACTTAGCACAAACCAGTGTTTGCAACCACCAATTTATAGATTAAACCATAAAATTGACCCAAATAACAAACACCCATAGTCAATCTAACAATAGATGACAACACCCATCAATTACCCACACTAGGGTTGAGCCACAACCCTAGCTAATGGGTTTAGCTACTCATGCTTGAAGGAGAAAATAGAGAAATAGATGAAGAACAAGGCATATTAATTAAATGCTAAATTAAAATACAAGAATCTATCGTTAATTTGACGCTAAGATGCCAAAAATGGCTACAGATGAGGTTCCCACGAGCGCAGCTCAGTTCAGATATATCAGATGACCTAAAAATGGTAAAATATTCTATTTATACTAGGTTGGAAAAACTGGACAAAAATACTCTTGCGGGGTCAGCGCGGGCTGCATAAAATTGACCGCCGCCGTGCTAGGCTCTTGGACTTCAATTCTAGGCTCTCTGAACTTGGGCTCCGCGGACCGCGTAGAATAGACTGCGGCCGCGGAGGCAGCTGGCGCGGTCCGCACAATCATGATCGCGGACCGCATGTCTTGAACTTTGGCATTTTCCATCTCTCTCAATCTTTCTTCCGCGGATCGCACAAAAAGGTAGTGCGGTCGCGGAACCTTCATCGTGGGCCATGCAATGTGTACTGCGGCCGCGTTGCCTGAAGCCTGGTTTTGCCATCTCTCTGAATCACTCTTCCGCGAATCGCACAAAAAGGTAGTGCGGCTGTGGAACCTTCACCGCGGACCGCGCAATGTGTACTGCGGCTGCTTTGCCTGAAGCCTGGGTTTGCCATCTCTTTGAATCACCTAGTGCGGCCGCGGTCATTTTTGTGGTCCGCACTAGGCTTGTTTGCCCTCAGTTTACTTTGTCTTTGATACTTGATCAGGTTTCACTCCTTTTGAGCCGATCTTTGACATTTGTCACTTTGTCGATCAAACCTGCAATCAAGCACAACTTATGAGCCTTTTGGGACTATTTTGTAACAATTTATAATCAAAGCCTAGGCAAGAAGGAGTATGAAACTCGTTAAAATCCCTACTTATCAATTACCGGCCGAAATTGGTTGGTTTTTTAATATGACCGACCGAAATAACCAACCGATTTCGGTCGATTTTTTGAATATTAATTTTAATTTATTTTAAATGAAAGACCGACCAAAGTTGGTTGGTTTCTTGAAAAATAAATTTCGAGCGATGAAAAAATAGGTTCCCGTATTTTTGCGCCAAACAAAATCGACTGAAGTTGGTCGGTTTCGTAAAATATTAAAAAATAAAATATTTTAAAAAAAACAACCGACTTCGACCGATTTTCGGCCATTTTTTTTACCAACCAAAGTCGGTCGGTCGACCACGGTCGATTTTGGCCGAATTTCTAGTAGTAATATATATATTTATACACTTTTTGGCTAGTGAATACAATTAATATCAGTCGACTAGCAAATTTTATACTTTGCTCCATATAAATTTAAGTTAGGTCCCCTTGTCCCTTTGGATACATTCGATAGTAATTTAAGTGAATTTCTAGCTGCAGCCTTAACAAAATTGAACGAGCATACAAAATAAGCCCGGTATTTTCCTTTTTATTTCGGTGGAAAATTTTGCTTTTGTTATGGATTGTAGTTGAACTAACTGAAGTTGAAAAATTTTTAATAGGAAGAGTGATTTTCACACCTACCTGTGAATCATAACCTTTTATATATCCTAAATAAAAATTTGACCTTACTATCTCTTCTTTGTTTCTGATATTGGTGAACTTCGAGTAACTGTAAGATCAGCGAGAGTTCCATAGAGAAATATACTGTTATCACTATGATTATATCATATGACTAGAATACATTATTTTTTTATTATAATAGAGGTGAATTTAGGATTTAAACTTTATGGATTCGAGTTCAGAATTCTACCAAAACTCATTCGATTATACTTGGTTCAGAATTTGTTGATTATACTAACTTAGTGAATCTTTTAGCACATATATATGATCATATTAAAGTTATTGGTTCAGACGAAACCATATCTAATGCACTACAAATTCTAATATTCAAATATGTACACGGTTCTAATATATACAACTGTGCAGATGAGACCTTTGTCTAATTAGGGCTTTCCATGTTTAAGTCCAAACGGAGTAGGTACACATAGGATTTTCATTTGGGCTTTTCAAAATAACTACATTCATTGCACGTAGAATCTCTCCTTATATTGAGCTGCTCATAATGGAATAGTGGATAATGGTACTAATCTATCTATTTTGTTGTTAGGTGATTTGATGATGCAGATTGACAAAGTTCATGGGGCAAACTAGAGATATATATTGGGTTGCTTATCTATCTCGTCTTTGCTTTTCATTTATATATGGATGTAACTTAAATATTACTAATAGAGTAAAATATATTTTTACACTATTAGCATATTTAATAGTGTTGAGGTTTTATGTATTTAAGTATAATAAATACTTAAAAGAGAGTGAATGGGAAATGGAGGGAAATGAAATTTTTGAGTGAAATTTTAAGTTTTCTCTTTGGCAAAGGGACATTGTCCCATATTGGAAGAGGAAGAGGTTTTTATGGGTATATAAGCAATTGCTCTTCTTCTAGCTCTTAAAGAGTTGAGAAAAAGGCAAGCCTCGCACCGTCATCGTCGTCGCTTGCTCTGCTCGGCTTCATACGGATTCGGATTTGGATTTGGTCAAATGATCGATTGGTTTTTTGGGCCAAATTTATTTGTTAATAGTAAAATGTTAACAGAAATGTTATTAAATATTTGTTTTAATAACAGAATATTAATATTAAATCCAATCCGTTTTTCAGTTGTGTAACTGAATATTAAATTACCCTTTTCAATTTTCCCTCTTTATTGTTGAGTAAATAGCCATTTATGTTATGGCATTTATGTTGTGGCCGTTTTGCATAAACAACCATTTTGAAGAGTTGCACCTCTTCAGATTTCAGCCCAACTTTGGCTATAAATACATGCCTATTCTGCTCAAAATTTTCATATAATTTTCTGAGTTTCTCCTCCTTCTTCTGCATACTTTTAACATCAAACAAAGCAACAGTAAGTTTGATTTGCTACCGAACTTTGTGTTCGCTGAAATACTAGGGTTTGAAGTACCACTACACGAGTGTGTAATTTGTTCTATCCTGGAGAAAATAATCCATAACATTGGGTACTAGGAGGGGATTAAATTCCTTAAGGAAACACTGTGAATTCAGTGGGCTCGAATTGGTTTTTATTTCTGTTTATGTTCATTTATATTTTCCAGAATTATTTTACAAATACAGTTTAGTAACAAGCTTAAGGAATTTAATATATTTTCTGTATTTGTACTCACTATTTCTCGAGAGTAAAACCTTTGTGGTTTTTGTACTCTATTGGAGATTAAAATCTATGTGATTTTAACGTTTGTGTCATTCTTTTACAGAAATGACTAATGATAATGTGAACCAAGTTGTTCCAGTGGTGACTGCCAATGCCTCAACGAACTGAACAACATCGGCAGCACTGGCACCGGCAGATAAACCCGAAAAAATTTTCGGAATTGATTTCAAGCGCTGGCAGCAAAAGATGTTCTTCTACTTGACTACTCTAAGTATCTAGAAGTTCATCAAGGAAGATGTTGATGTGTTGTCCGATGAAACTCCAGAAACTGAACGCTTTCTCGTGATTAAGGCGTTGAAGCATTCAGATTTTTTGTGCAAGAATTATATTCTAAGCGGGATGGAGGATGCTTTGTATAACGTCTACAGTGGCGTGGAAACGTCAAAAAGAACTGTAGAATGCGCTTGAAAAGAAATACAAAATCGAAGATGCCGAGTTGAAGAAGTTTGTTGCTGCAAAGTTTTTGGACTACAAAATGGTAGATAGCAAGTCTGTTATTACCCAAGTCCAGGAAGTGCAAGTGATTATTTACGATCTCCTTTTTGAAGGTATAAATCAAATTAATACTGATGTTGAAAGTAGTAATCTTAGTATTTTTACTAACAGAAATTTCATTGAAGGTCTTGTCATCAATGAAGCATTCCAAGCAGCGATGATTGAGAAGTTGCCTCCTTTGTGGAAGGACTTCAAAAACTACTTGAAACACAAACGCAAGGAGATGTCCCTTGAAGATCTCATTGTTCGGTTGAGAATCGAAGAGGAAAACAAAGATGCTGAAAAGAGAGGCCATGGAAATTCAACAATAATGGGAGCAAATATTGTTGAAGAGAACAAAAAAATGACAAAGGCTTCTGGACCGAAATACAACCCAAGTAAGAAGCGCTTCAGTGAAAATTGCTACAACTGTGGAAAAGTCGGACACAAATCTACAGAGTGTCGTGCTCCGAAGAAAGACAAGAGGAAGGGTCAAGCAAACATGGTTGAAAAGCATGATGATGTTGATGACTTGTGTGTCATGCTTTCCGAGTGCAACTTGGTGGGCAATCCTAAAAAGTGGTGGATTGATTTTGGAGCCACTCACCATGTTTGTGCTGTTAGAAGCACCCAATTAATGGCATGCGAAATTTGACCAAACAATATTGTCAAATGGGTTTAAAATAAATGAATGTGATAAATGTGTGTAAATTAAAAATGTTCCAAATCACATAGTCATTGTTTGCTTATATGTGGATGATATGCTGATAATGAGTGTCACACCCCTTTTCTACCCCCGAGAGAATAAGATATGTGTTAAGGATTGTGGGTTAAAGAGTTTTTCCAATTAAAGTGACTATTTTGAAATAAGGATTATTTTATTGTTTAGAGTCGCCACTTGGAATTGGTTTTCGGTGTTCCAAGTCACCTTTTATTTGAATCCCTAGTCAAAGGAAAGTTGACTCTATTTTTATCGGTCCGCGAAAACAATGTTCGGGTAAGGAATTCTATTGACCGGAGTGAAGGTGTAAGATATTCCCCGAGTCCCGTGGTTCTAGCACGGTCTCTTTATTGACTAAAATTAGCTTGAATTAATTTTTGGATAAAACTATGCTTTATTTGATTTTTCATGTTTGCTTATGTCCCCTTTTATTGTTGATTATTTAGAATTATTACAAAAAATAATTTGGATAAATTATGTTGTCATAACCACACTACGCAAGCGAATGCGTGATCGAATAACAACATTGATTAACTATCATAATTGCGCCTCGCAAGTGAATCCGAAATTACGACAATCAATTATTTGTAGTGCTTTTAAGAAATTTGAAAAAAACAAATCTTGAAAATTATTAGTCAACTCTCGCGCTCCGCAAGCAAATCCGCGATTTCAGCAAAGGATTAACTAAATTAAAAATTAAATAAAACTAATAGGTATGGTATGAGATTATTAAATTAATTTATTGAGTATTAAACATCACGCTACACATGTGATTCTGTGGATGAAAAAGTTAAAGCGCGCCTAACATTTGCCTACCAATGATTATTTTATTAGACTATTGAATTAAGCAAGCATTGCTAGTGAGAAAAGAAAACGCTGATTTTAATTATTGCAAACAAAAAATATGGCCAGCACTTGAAATTACTTGGCAGTTGACCGTCTTGAAAGGATATGGGCCAACTTAGTCAAATTATTGGGCCTCGCAAGGTTTCAGGTTGTTGGCCCAGAAATTAATTGTTCTTGAATTAATCCCTGTGGCCTAAATATGTTCGGATGGATTAATCACTGGCCCATGTCCTTTATTCAATTTCTTTAAAAATTACTTGGCTCCTAATTAGTTCACAGATTTATGCCTACATATAACAATGGCTGGAAAGTACAATAATAACATAAACACTTAATCATAAAAAAGGAAAAATAAAAGGAACTACATATGAGATGAACTTTCTTTGCAATATTATCACATTATCGCATCTTAAACTGCTTTAGCATGGAGTACACATTTTAATTATATAACCTAGCAACATAAGTGAATCTTCCATGTTCCAGTTGTTTATGGTCTCAACTATTAAAAAAAAAGAGTGAAAAGTGGCTAAACTTTTAAAGAGAATCCACGATAACAGAAAGCATATTTATTAAATGGTAGAGTGGTAAGAAATAGACTTTTTAATAGCAACTATTTTCTTGCTAACTTCAGATCTTAAATCTTGGAAATAAAGATGGATTCTTTTCAAAATTCTACATCTACAATCTACCTGTTAAACACGAAGGCCAATAAGAGTTTGTTAATAAACAATTTTGCACTTAAAAATCCATCATTAGAGTATGATAAAGCTCATTGGAATCAAATAACATTCCCCTACTGTATTCCTCCATTTTTACTTTTGAGATACAATAGAAATAAAGTTTTCCAGGAACAATTGCAAAGCTTCTATACCTTCTTTATTTAGGCCTATAAGAAGGCAAGTTCATACAAATGGATTTCAGCATTTAAACATGCACTTTATCGGTCACTTAAGGCATGTTTCAAGCAGTCCAACAAAATTTAGAAAGCTAAAACAAACGCATGTTTCATAAATTCATTCAAGATTTATACTCTTAAAGGTAAAGGGGAATACCTAATGAGGAAAAATGAGAAGAAACAACGAGAAAACTTTGATACCAAAGCTACTTGAAACCAACAAATAGAA
Organism: Nicotiana sylvestris; assembly: GCF_000393655.2. Classification (NCBI taxonomy): domain Eukaryota; kingdom Viridiplantae; phylum Streptophyta; class Magnoliopsida; order Solanales; family Solanaceae; genus Nicotiana; species Nicotiana sylvestris. Next base: position 97,996,473 of record NC_091062.1, on the reverse strand, counting down.
CCAGCAACAACAACAACAGAAACAACAGCAAAGCAGTGCTAAAACCTAGAGGAACAACAGTTTTTTGAAAGAGAAGGAACCCAACAAAGCTCTAAGTGTTCTCCTATTTCTCTGAAACGATTTTGCACTCAAGATACTACTCCCAAATCTCACAATTTCAGCTTACTATATGGATGTTCAGCTGTTAATTTTGCTCTCAAGTTTTGATTCTTTTTACAGTGTGTAAAAGATGTATCTTTTTTTAGAGTCCAGATCCTCCTTAAATAAGAAAAGAGCTCCTCTTTTTATAGGGGGAGGAAAGGCCTTGGGACAGATTTTGTTTGGCCAAAAATCTGTCCAAAATGATAGATTTTTGACCAAGAATCTGTCCAAAACCAAAATTTTAGTCAATGAACAGTTTTTTCTTACCAATTGTGGACAGAATTTTGGAGTATTGTACTCCAAAATAGTCCGCAACAGTAAAAGCAAACAAACCAAGAACCCTACACTCAAGTATTCTCTTTTCTTTTCCTTTTCTCTTAATTTCTCAAACCAAATTCAAAGTTAACTAGTCCACAAAGAGAAACCAGATTCAATCTAGTTGAAACAAGTAGTAATTCGAATAAGATTAGTTAAGAGTCAACTAATAGGGATTAATCAAGACTGAACCATATAATTACCTATACTAAACAACTACTTCAATCTTAATATAGTTAATTAGAACTAAAACAGGATCTTTGAACACACAAACTACTAACTTGAACTAAAACATGACAACGTAGGAAAGACAAACTCGAAAACTGCAATCCAATAGGTGACTCAAGCTTGACGACTGAACGAAATCAATACAACTCAACTATACTAACTAAACGAATGTTCTAGATTATTAGAAAGAGCAATTATTCAACTAATCACAAAGTTAAATTACATGTCGAGCTACTGAAATGACAAACAAGAAACTAAACAAATATTCTTTGCGAAATTAAACTACTGCTTCAAACTAGTAAGATACAGAAATCAAATAATCGAAGCTAAACTTTTAACTACCACTACTAATCAAACCTGGACGATTACAATCAAGCGACAAAAAAATCAAAAAAAAGATATTATACGAAGTAGTCGATCGATTATTAGAACTTAAACCCAAACAAAACTATCAAATCAAATAAGAAAACTAAAAATCTAAGAAAAGAGAAAAGGATTAGGAATTTTACCAATCTCGAGCACTCGGGCAATGGCGGGATAGTGGAAGTGGTGGACTCAAGCGAGTGTCTAATGTCGATTATTATCGAAACCATGACTTCGGAGAATTGGATGCTAGTTTCGCTGAAAATCGACAACAGAAACTCGCTTGAGGCCGATGTGAAGAGAGAAAGGGGAGGCAGTGGCGGTTGAGGGGTGGCAATGACGGTGATAGATCGGCAGTGGGGGTCGCCGAAATTCTGGTCGCTAGAATTTTGGGTTAATACCAATGCCAAATGGTAGCCCTTGCTGAGCTCTATCTATGTATGTAAAAATTAAGTGGAGAAAAAGGCTCAATATTCTCGAATTTATGAAAAAGTTGCGGCTAGGGTTTCGGATTTTCTTAGATTTATGGAGATTGATGGAGTTTTGGAGGATATGAGGCTTGGATTTTTGTAGAGAAAGACGAGGAGAAGAGGATAATGTTGGATGGAGGTCGTTTGGCCATCGGAGGACGGTGCCGCCGCCGTGGGGAACAACCAATGGCAGAGAAGAAGAAGAGTGAAGACGGAGAAACTAGGGTCTTAGGGTTTGGGGTTACAGAAGAAATGGCCAATTTTTCTAATTTTAGAGGGCTTAATACCTCTTGGTGGGACAAATGAGGGCCATTGGATCAAAGATCATGGATGGATGAGATTGATCTCTGAGTTACTAAGTGAAACGACGTAGTTTCAAGACAAAACTACGTCGTTTTGGAGCTCTTTCTTGGCCAACCACCTAATGGACCGGGTATGGCCGAAATGGGCTCAAATTGTGGGCCAATTTTGGCTCAATTTTAATTAAAATACACTAGTCCAATTCTTACCCCATTTATCAAACCATTAATCAACTTTTCACACACACACACACACACACACACACACACACACACACACACACACACACACACACACACACACACACACACACACACACACATATATATATATATATATATATATATATATATATATATATATATATATATATATATATATATATAGAAGAAAAAGATGGGGCAAAAATTAGGCATTTACAGCTGCTCCTCTTTGCTCGAGAACATGAAGAGTTTTTGTGCAAAGACAATTAAATGTCATGGATAATTTTTGCTCACATTCACTCTAATGGAAGCATTTTGAAAAAGGTGGTGACCGAACCTTGCTTCTGAGGTTGCCTACATATCTTTGGCTATAAAGAAATCAGGTCAGTGTAGTTCTGGGAATATTTGGTAGCTGGGACTACCAAACACTAGAGTTAAGATTGTTGTTGTTGTTGCTATCGCTGTTGCTATTGCTGTTACTCGCTTCTTACATCAAAAAAGAAAAGGAGAAGAGTACTATATATGTCTGCAAACTAAGAGTACAAAATTCCTATCTATGCGTCTTCTGGAGTCAAATCTTGATTCCTGATCTGCTCGCTTGTGTTGACCTTAGATTGGATCTTGATTCTTTTGAAGAAAAGATTATGACTCAATCTCGATTGCTTGCTTTCTGGATCAGAATTTGAGTAGATGAATCTTGAGAAGCTGGGTTGCTGACACATTATCAAAGCTAACTCCAACTATCTTGTGATCGAAGAACTTCTTTCTTCTGATGAGAAACTAAAACTGCAAGCTTTAATCGTCACTTGTGCAATACGGTAGAGCCTGCAAAACCATCAAAGACAAACAAAACGAACAAAATTTTTCTGCCCCAGTCTAGCACTAGGAAAATTTTGCGAGTTATTAGAGAAATCTAGAAATTATCTAATTTATTGAAAAGGCAGACAGAAACAGTAGTATAAACTAGCAAAAGAGATAAAATTTGGTAACGAATGATTGTGTAACCAGGGATCGGTACCCTGTACTACTGAAAGAAAATGTAACCAGGGGCTGGTACCATATCTTACTCGAAGGAAATAGAATCAAGTGTTAGCACCATGTATTATTGATAAAATGTTGAATCCCTCTAGGTGAAAAAGGTTCTACCTGAGTTAAACTGTATTAAACAACCTGAGTGAAGATTACTTCTACTCGGAACTATGAGTTGTATCCCCCTAGGCGAAAGGATTCTACCTGAGTTAAGCTACGTAAAATACCCTGAGCGAAGAGTACTTCTACTCGGAACCATGAGCTAGATCCTCCTAGGCAAAATGGTTCTACCTGAGTTAAGCTGCGTAAAACAACTTGAGCGAAGAGTACTTCTACTCGAAAATATGAACTGGATCCCCGTAGGCGAAAGGATTCTACCTAAGTTAAGCTACGTAAAACACCATGTGCAAAGAGTACTTCTACTCGGAAATATGAGCTGGATCCCCCTTGGCGAAATAATTCTACCTAAGTTAAGCTGTGTAAAACAACCTGAGCGAAGAGTACTTCTACCCGAAAATATGAGCTGGATCCCCTAGGCGAAAGGATTCTACCTGAGTTAAGCTACGTAAAACAACCTGAGCGAAGAGTACTTCTACCCGAAAATATGAGCTGGATCCCCCTAGGTGAAACGGTTCTACCTGAGTTAAGCTACGTAATACACCCTGAGCGAAGAGTACTTCTACTCGGAACTATGAGCTGGATCCCCCTAGGCGAAACAGATTCTACCTGAGTTAAGCTACAAAAATGGGAGGTGTGAACAATAGCGATACATGCTGAAAATAAAAGAAAATGGAGATTTTAAGGAGCCTACATTTGGTGACATTCGTTCTTTTAGAATCGCCATTCTGCACTGCTTTGTTCCTGCTTCAAACAAAAAAATATTGTAAGTTTTCATAGTGGTGGTTGGTTTGTGGCCTTGATGCCTTGAGTAGTTTGATTCACGGCCACTGCTGTCGAAGAACCAATTCTGTCAGCATGGTACCGAGATGCTCTGTTGCTCTGTATCATTTTCTGGAGACCTTGGCTCTCCAATGTTGCCCCCAACTGTTTCATACCCAGATGTCCATGGTACCGCTGCCCCTTGTCTCTAAGGCAATGCATTTTTTTCTTTAAAATCAAACTCAGTTGTCTTGCACCCAGTATCAGTTTGTGTCCGTAGTACTTATCAACTTTTCCCATGAAGCAGGTCCTGCTCATGTGACTTTTCAGTTTCTTTGAAACACTTTGTTCACCTTATTGAATGAGATCTCAGATGGATTCGTGCCTTCGTCAATGCTATATATGCCCCAAATTGTGCTCGATATTACGGGGGAACTGTAGCTAGTTTTGCAGCCATTTCTTTGCTTCACTTTTGATACAGGATTAGACCAAAAGGGACTCAAAGAAAAATATGGGTAAAAACAGAATAATAATTGAAAGTGAAAAAGAACTGTGCTTTAAACAAAAGGTGTCCCTTTCAGGGAAAGGAGTAGGGAGACTTATCTGGAGGTATGTGCCGACTTCAATGAATCATGACATGCATTTTGCACTTGACGCCTGATCCGTCTAAGCTGTCTAATTCTCAAAATCCGCCGCAATTGTTCATCTTGAATTTGTCTTGGTTGTACTCATGCCAGAGAATCAAAGACCCTCATTCGGCTAGTAGCGCCCTTTGCAGGTTTTCGCTAACTAACCTCTCTCATTTCTCTACTAACTGTCGCCTTATGATGCCCAGCTGAGTTTTTACCAATAAGACTCTCTCATTTCTCTGCTCACTATCGCCTTATAGTGCCCGTACGGGTTTTCACTGATAAGACTCTCTCATTTCTTTTTTTTTCTTTTTTTTTTCTTTTTTCTTTTTCTTTTCTTTTTCTTTCTTTTTTTCTTTTTTTTTGACTAAGATAATACATGAGGGAGATTACCCAAAGCCTTTGGCATGGGGACTTCAAATATTCTCAAAAAATATCGATCGGAAGTTCTTGAAAGGTAAAAAGGCGAAATGAACCTTGAACTGTTTTTTTACAGAAAAATCGTGAAATAAAACAAACTTCTGCCCGAGTTTTGGAGTATGGGGAATATGGATTTTTTGTTCTGATGGGACCAAACCTTGGGTAAGGATGCCTATGTATCCTTTCGGAATCAGGTCGGACGTAGTTCAATGACTCAAAGATTTGTTGTTTGGCTACTTTTTTTTACAAGTACACAGGTTCCAAAAAGTGAGAAACAAGTAAGATAAATATGACTCAAAAGGATTAACAGAAGGGGTGACACCTATTTGGAATAACATGCAAATGATAGCCTTTGTCACTTCGATCTGAGAAAATCAATGCGTGAAAATTCTAAAGTGGGTATATATCAGACATAATATCTTTTGACTGCATCTGCGTTAATAGTCATGTCTGGTACCCATCTTTCTTCATCAACTAAGTGCAAGGCCCCTTTTGGTAACACTTTCTTGATGATGTAGGGTCCTTGCCAGTTCGGGGCGAACTTTCCTTTAGCTTCTACCTGGTGCGGAAGGATGCGTTTCAAAACCAGTTGGCCTACCTCAAACTACCTTGGGCGCACTTTCTTATTGTAACCGCGTGCCATTCTTTGCTGGTATAACTGGCCGAAACACACTGCTGCTAGCCTTTTTTCATCGATCAACATCAGTTGTTCTAATCGGGTCTTGACCCACTCAGTGTCTTCAATCTCTGATTCCACAATAATTCAGAGAGAGGGAATTTCGACTTCAGCGGGTATTACAGCTTCAGTTCCATATACAAGCAGATACGGAGTTGCACCAACATACGTGCGAACAGTCGTACGGTATCCCAAAAGAGCAAAAGGCAACTTTTAATGCCATTTCCTGGAACCTTGGATCATCTTCCTGAGAATCTTCTTGATGTTCTTGTTTGCCGCTTCAACGGCTCCATTGGCTTTTGTCCGGTAAGGGGTAGAATGACGATGAATGATTTTAAATTGTTCGCATACCTCCTTTATCAAATGACTATTTAGATTGGCTGCATTGTCAGTGATAATGGTCTTTGGGATACCAAAGCGACAGATGATGTTGGAATGAACAAAGTTTACCACTGCTTTCTTGATGACTACTTTGAAAGTGACGGCCTCCACCCACTTGGTGAAGTAATCAATTGCAACCAAAATGAATCTATGCCCATTTGAAGCCTTTGGCTCGATCGGCCCAATAACATCCATTCCCCAAGCATTGAAAGGCCAAAGAGAGGACATGGGATGCAACTCTGAAAGAGGCGAGTGAATTATGTCACCATGAATCTGGCACTGGTGAAACTTGCGAACAAATCTGAAGCGATCTCGCTCCATAGTAAGCCAATAATACCCTGCCCGCAGAATCTTCTTCGCCAAAACATATCCATTCATGTGAGGTACGCATACCTCCAAATGCACTTCACTCATGATCCACATTTCTTCTGTAGCATCTATGCATCTCAACAAGTTTAAATCTGGGGTCCTCTTGTACAGAATTTCCCCATTCAGGAAGAAACCACTGGCGAGCCGCCTTATATTTCTTTTTTGATCTCCTTTAGCATGCTCTGGATATTCTCTTGTTTTTAGGAATCGTTTTATGTCATGATACCATGGTTCTCCATCTGGTTCTGTCTCAATTGTATTGCAGTAATCGTGTTGATTCCGAACTTGGATTTCTAGTGGATCAATATGAGTGTTGCCTGGATAAGGGAGAATCGAGGCTAAAGTAGCCAAGGCATCGGCTAGCTCATTGTGAAACCTAGGAACGTACCTGAACTCGATGGATTTGAATCTTTTGCTCAAGTCTTGCACACATTGTCTGTACGGAATAAGCTTGATATCCCGAGTCTCCCATTCGACTTGGGCTTGCCGGATAAGCAACTCAGAATCTCCCATAACCAATAGTTCATGCACATCCAGATCGATGGCCATTTTTAAACCCATGATACAAGCTTCGTATTCTGCCGTATTATTGGTACAGAAGAATCGAAGACGGGCCATTGCAGGGTAATGATGTCCAATAGGTGAGATGAGTATTGCCCCGATCTCAACTCTTTTGATATTGACAGCCCCATCAAAATACATTTTCCATACAGGGTGATCGTCTGGAACCACTTCCTCTATTGAGTTGACCTCTTCATCTGGGAAGTATGTGCTAAGTGGCATGTACTCATCATCAACTGGATTCTCTGTCAAATGATCTGCCAAAGCCTTTGCTTTCATCGCGGTGCGAGTGACATAGACGATGTCGAACTCTGTGAGCAGGATTTGCCATTTTGCGAGCCTGCCAGTGGGCATTGGCTTTTGGAATATGTACTTCAAAGGATCCATTCTAGATATGAGGTAAGTAGTGTAGGCCAAAAGATAGTATCTCAGCTTCTGAGCGACCCAAGTCAATGCACAACATGTCCTTTCTAAAAGGGTGTACTTAACCTCATAATTGGTGAACTTTTTGCTCAAATAATAGATTGCTCGTTCCGTTTTGCTTGTTGCATTATGTTGCCCCAGAACACATCCAAAGGAATTATCTATCACCGATAGATATAAAAACAAAGGACTACTAGGTTCAGGTGGGACCAGTACAGGGGGTTTTGACAGATAATCTTTGATCCTATCAAAAGCTTTTTGGCAATCATCCGTCCACTTGATAGCGGCATCCTTTTTCAACAACTTAAAGATGGGCTCGCACGTGGTTGTGAGCTGAGCAATGAACCTACTGATGTAGTTCAACCTCCCGAGCAAACTCATGACTTCTTTTTTGTTCTTCGGGGGTGGCAGATCTCGAATGGACTTTATCTTGGATGGATCCAATTCGATGCCTCTCCGGCTGACTATAAAACCGAGGAGTTTCCCAGATGGAACCCCAAATGCACACTTGACTGGATTAAGCTTAAGGTCATACCTTCGAAGTCGTTCGAAGAATATTTTCAAATAACACACATGATCAGCCTGTGTCTTTGATTTTATGATGACATCATCGACATATACTTCAATCTCTTTGTGTATCATGTCATGAAAAATGGTGGTCATGACCCTCATGTAAGTTGCCCCTGCATTCTTTAAACTGAATGGCATGACCCTGTAACAATAAGTACCCCATGGAGTGGTGAAAGCGATCTTTTCTGCATCATCCTCATCCATTAGAAATTGGTGGTACCCAGCATAGCAATCCACGAACGATTGTATCTCATGCTTTGCATAATTATCTACAAGAATATGGATATTTGGTAAAGGAAAATTATCCTTTGGACTTGCTTTGTTTAGGTCCCTGCAGTCAACACAGACTCTGGTCTTTCCATATTTTTTTGGCACATGCACAACATTCGCCACCCAGGTGGTGTATCGGATAGCTCTAACCACATTGGCGCTCAGTTGCTTTATTATTTCCTTTTTGATTTTGTCACTCACGTCTGTTTAAATTTTTGCTCTTTTGTTGGTCTGGTGGAAAATCAAGATACGTAGGAAGCTTATGAACCACTATATCAACACTTAAACCCGGCATATCATCGTAAGACCAAGCAAACACATCTCTGTATTCAAATAAAAGTTGAAACAAGGAATCTCTGGTTTTTTGTTCAGTGTGAATGCTTATCTTCGTTTCTCTGACTTCTTCATGACTTACGATATTAATCGTCTCAGTTTCATTGAGGTTAGGCTTAGGCTTGTTTTCAAATTGTTCCTACTCTCTTTTTATTTCCTCAACAACCTCATCTTCATCATATTCAACCTCTTGATGCATTATTTCGATATTAGACAGGTTTTTAAGATCTGGGCGTGAATTCTGCATGCATGTCATGTTATTAAAGCCGGCATTAACAAAACTAAAATGGAAATAAAATGACAAGAATTAGGAAAAAGAAAAGATACGAAACTTAATAGGAAACTAAACTGCATTTCATTGAATTCGAAAGGATAGAAGGGTTAACATCAAAACATAACAATCATACTAAGATGTTTGGATTACAACCCTGAAAGTAACCCAAAATACAAAAAAGAAGCTGCAAAAACTAACTACCAAGACTCCTTCCTTGTGGGGAGAGGAGTTGCTTCCCAGTTGGTGAGCATGGTGTCTGGGTCAATTAGTTGCATATCGGTATGACTAGTGCCTTCACCAGCCTGGATCATATTCACTTCAGAAAACATCTAACTGGGGCCATGGCAAATCTCACCAATGTTTGCATGCGCCGAAGAATTTTGGCCCTCTTGGAGTCGTGGCTTGACAAAAGTGTAGAAAATGTAAGGGATAGGTTGTTGCAAGACCCATCCATGCTTTTTGCGGTGTTTGGCTTTGTTTTTGTCTGCTTGTGTTGGCCTGAAGCCTAAGCCAAAAGTACCATGGTTACTGAATGGAGAAATAGGCTCCGAAATTCCTTGCAATGATGCCCCAAAGCCTTTTCCTGGCTCATAACCTTGTCTCAACATAACTGCAACCACCATTATAGATGTGGCGGAAAGACGAGGATGCAGAATGGGCTTTCCTTCCTCAACATGGTCCACAACAACCACTTCAAAAGCCTAATAGACAATGGACTCACACCCTTCCTTGGCCTCAATACATGGGATTAACGAGTCTTTATAAATGGAAGACTCGTCTTCCCCGTGAACAATAATTTCTTGCCTGTCATGTTCGAATTTGAGCATCTGATGCAAGGTGGACGGCACAACTCGGGCCGTATGGATCAATGGCCTTCCAAGAAGAAAATTATAAGAAGTGGCCATGTCCACTACTTGGAAGACAATCTCAAAGTCAATCGGCCCAATCGTCATGGTGAGGTTGATCTCCCCAATGGTATCTCTTGCTGAGCCATCAAAGGCCCGGAGGCGAACATTGCTGGGTCGGATTCTATCTGTATTGATCTTCATGCTTTGCAAGGTAGAGAGAGGGCATACATATACACTTGAGCCTTCATCAACCATGACTCGCTTTACATAATGCCCCTCATATTTGACCATCAAGTTCAAAGCCCTATTGTGCCCGGCTCCCTCCCCGGGAAGTTCATCATCAGTAAAGGAGATTCTGTTCACCTCAAAAAATCTGTTAGCCATCTTCTCTAACTAATTCACTATGGTCTCCTATGAGATATGTGCCTCGTTCAGGACCTTGATTAGTACACTGTCATGCTCTTTGGAATGTATGAGTAGAGATAGTAGAGAGATTTGGGCAGGAGTCTTTCTTAACTGGTCAATGATTGAGTAATCCTGAACTTTCATCTTTTTCAAAAACTCTTCTGCCTCTGCTTCAGTGACTGGTTTCTTTCTTGGCAATTGGCCTTCTCTGATTTGCTTGGCCTTCCTCAGCTCTTCTGGAGAGTAACACCTCCCCGATCGAGTAAAACTTCTAGTTTCCTCCACTTCCTCTATGATTTCCTTGCCTTTGTAGGTCATCACGGTTTTGTTGTAGTTCCAAGCAGTGGTTTTTGTGTTGGTCACAGGGGGTTGTATGGTAGGTTTGATTATGATCGGCTTTGTTATACCTTTCGTACCTCCCTACTTCTGCCTTGTGACGGGGTGGCCTCCAAGTACATATAACCTTGGGCTTGGACACTGGAGTGAACTTCCAACCTTGAGATTTTCGGAACAAATAAAGTTGCCTTATTTGAGCTCTGGGCGCCTTTCACAATCAATGGCACATCTCGGCTGGGACTTACTTCTAGACCTATTCTTTCTTGAATTTCACCCACTGTCATTTCTGCTCAACCGATCAGCTTGTATTCTTGATCTCGGCCAATCATTCCCACAAAATGAACATCATTGTGTGCTGGCAATAGGTCATTTGTCACATTAGGAGGGTCCTCACCATTCGTTACTACAATCAATTTTTCAGAAATGAGCCTCTCTACGGCTTTTTCAGAGTCCAACAGTCATCAGTGCTATGCCCCGGGGCACCTAAATGATATTCACATCTAGCATTCGCTTGAAATCCATGTGAATCAGGATGCATATGGTGGGGAGCGATGAGTCCAATCACGCCCATTTGCTTAAGTTTCTGGAATAGACTAGAGTATGATTCAGCCAATAGAGTGAATTTTTCTGCTGGCCTCTACTCTCGACCATAATCCTGCTTGGGACGAGCATTGTAGGGTGCCCGAAAATTTTGCTGCTGAGGTCGGGGGGCCCTTGGAGCTGGTGCCCGTACCTGCTGATTGGGAGGTCGAGCACATGATTGAGCATTGAACACTGTATATTGTGGTGGGCCCACAAAGTATTAAGGAATTGGCGGGGCGTAATAATGTTGAGGTTAGCTGGATTGCCCTTGCTGAACTTGCACCAGGTGCGATCCCTCTCTTTGAACTTCCCTAGATGTCGAAGTCATCATGGACCCTTCATCTCTCTTCTTTTTATTTGTCAAACCCCCCGACCCATTTTGGATAGCTTGGGTGGTGGCTTTGAGAGCAGCTTGACTTACAATTTTGCCATTCTTGAGGCCATTTTCGACCATCTCCCCTATTTTGATTGCTTGTGCAAAATGTCTACCCATCGCGGACATCATGTTCTGAAAGTAATCAGGCTCTTGAGCTTCCAGAAAAATAGTAATCAACTCGTGGTTATCCATGGGTGGCTTAACTCTAGCCGATTGCTCCCTCCACTTGATGGTATACTCCCTAAGACTTTCGGTCGGCTTTTTCTTCATATTGGACAAAGAATTATGATCCGGCGCAATATCAATGTTGTACTGAAATTGTTTGACGAAGGCCTGGGCTATGTCATCCCAAACATGCCAGTGAGAGATATCTTGGTCAATGAGCCATTCGGAAGCTACCCCCACAAGGCTTTCTCCAAAATAAGCCATCAGCAACTCTTCTTTTCCTCATGCACCCCTCAGCTGGTTGCAGTACCTTTTCAAGTGGGCGATAGGGTCGCCGTGTCCATCATATTTCTCAAATTTTGGGGTCTTGAACCCTCGTGGTAAATGGATGTGAGGGAACATGCATAGATCACTGAATGAAACACTTTTGTGACCACCTAGTCCCTGTATATTCTTTATATTATGTTCAAGACTTTTCATTTTCCTGGCCATCTCATCTAGCTCAACCGTCGTGGCAAGCTTTTCATTTTCCACTGGTGACTCGTACTGAGGAGTCTGATTGTATGGAGCCGAGACCCCGAAAGCCATATTTGGAGGGTAGTATTGGCCATCATAAGCATGAGATGGTGGCTAATTGTTTGGCCTCGTCACAGGAGGTGGTGGCGGGATTGTATATACCAGTGCGCCAGACACGACGAGAGGGGTGTTCCTGACTGGTGTGACTGGAGGTCACATGTTAGAGGTACCGGGGGTAGCGTGGAGGCTGTAGTTTGGCACATACCCTGGTGATAGAATGTGATCGCTCATTGCATGGAGTGGAGTTTGAGTAGCCTGGGGTATGGTGGAAGTTCCCTCTGAAGGACCCTGGGGTGGAGGTCGACCGGAAACCCAAGCTTGATATACATGTGACAGTCGTTGTCTGAATTTTCTTACCTCCTCCGACTCTTGCTCAACTGACTGACCCTGCGGACTGTCACTGACCAACTCGATTTCATCATTGTTATCCATTACCACTGCTCCCTTAGATCTTGTGAAGTAATGATGTGTTTCCAGTTTCACCACAAACCAACCACCTTAAGCTTACTAATAAGAGGTAACAAATGTGTTAGGGTTAAGCATTTTACAGGTAGGAATCACACGTAGATATGCTATGCTCCTAAAATATCACCATCTCTAACATGCTTTTGGAAGGCTTCATGTTTCATTCCGGCTTATCAGCTTGTTTCTTATTGACACTGTTATTTCCTTCTCTCTTTTTTCCGTTTTTTTTCACTTCGCCTTATTTTGATCCCTTACGTTAGAGTCATTAAAAAATTATTTGATCGAACCTTTTGTGGGTTGCCTACGTATCATGTTGCCGCATGAATCAGATCATTACGTAGTTCAGGCACATGACCATATTTTTTACAAAACAAACATCTTTTTGGTTCATTTTAAACAAAAATCTTTTTCATTGATTTTCAATATAATTTTTTTTGATACAAGACTCAAAAAGCAAGAGTTACATAAAGATAAACAAGACCAAACCTGACTTAAACAGCCTTTTTAGGATAAAATGTAAAACAACAAGACTCAAAACACCAAAAGACTCTTACAGACTCAAAAACAACAAAAGCATAATGAAAAAGGACTAATAACTAAAAGAAGAATTTGATCTCTACAGTAGAATCCACCAGCATCACCGTAATCAAGGCTCTTGTTCCTGCGGCTGACCGCCAACATTGCGGTATATCCTTTCCAAGTCTGCAGATATAGAATGAGCAACGTTCAATGATACTTCTGCAAACCGCTCGGGCGTCATTCCCTGGCAACTCCTGCATGCTCTTGAGGTATATGTGGCTACCTTGAGGATCTTTCCCTTAATGTATTCCTAAGCCACATGCAACTCTTGATTTTGCTGACCACGGGTCTCAACTAGATCCAGCGCATCACACTCGCGGTCCAAGGCCATATCTTTCTAGCGCCGAACTTCTAGCGACTCCGCTTCTAACTGATTGATCAACTTTTGGTAGTGGTGTCTTTCTATTTCAAATTCCGCGATCTGGCTCTCCTTGCTTGACTCAACTCCCCCGATGTGATCCCTCAGACCTTGGATTAATGGAGCAAAACCTCTACGTTTATGATCACGGACTACCCTGAACTGGGGTTCTTTCTCTTCTTGTTGCTGAGCGGTTGTGACTATGTTCTTCTTTTGAATTTGGGCTTTGAATGCTTGTTTCTCTCGTGCCCACTGAGCCTTTTCTCACTCAAAATCAGCCTGTTGTATGTCCATGGCTGTCTCCAGAATGCCCTTATCTTCTTATAAAGTGTCAATACGAGATTGGAACTCTTGTGCCACTTCCCTTCTGGTTTCTCTAACTCTGACCTCGATCTCCTCCTCCCAATCAACTGTGTGCCGTATGGATCTTTCTGTCATTTGTTTGGGGATAGCCTGGTTGTGAAACCACTCAAGGTATGCGAGGATTACCTCCCCACATTCACGATCAACTACCATCTCGTCTAAATCAGAAAATCGACTACCAAACCAAACCTTTTGTGCATATGACTCCCTTGGAGGTTTCTCTCCCTTGAATTCCCACATGAACGGGCACATGTACTCAATTGGGGGCCTCTTTTGCTCTCTCCCTAGCTGGCACATGACGTGTAGGGGCGCGTAGGGTTGGAAACCTCTGAAACTCATGAGTATGAAGAAGGGGCAATACGTCGACATATGCATGACCCTAGCAGAAGGGAACCAATAACAGTTCCAAGTGATTTTATCAGAATTCAATGAACCAAGTAATTTCCGCCAGGCCCTCACCCCCTCTGGAAGATTACAACTTGCGGCCCTGTCTGGGTGACATCCAATGTAATTCAGCCAGTTTTTATTGAAATTTATTACTATTGGATGATGATAAAGGTTCTCTATGAACCACATCTGCAGCAGAATGTTTCATCCCTCGAAGTAATCTTCACCCTCTTGACAGCGGGTCAATGCTCGAAAAATATCTCCCAAAATCATGAGAAGAATGGTATGATCCTCGCTACTTTGCAAATACGAGACTACCGCAACCAATCGAATTTTGATGCGCCCACCACGCTCTGGAAAGACCATGATCCCTAGAAATGATATCATAAACGCAAAGATTCTCAACTCCCTCCAAGCGTCGTAACTCAACTGGTTGACGAATTCAATGCCTGAGAAATTTTCAAACCCTTTCTCGTCCCCAAACCTTTTATAGAGATATTCCAACGGAACCCAACCTTCGTTTAAGCAAACCATTGGAATTCGACGGAGGCATAATTTCTTTAAAAAGTTGTTCACACCAACTTTTCTCGGAGCAGCAGGCTTTTTCCCACGAAGGTCTCTCCCCAATTCGGTGAACCCACCTAATTCTTCCAATGTGGGCGTCATTTCAAAATCTTTGAACCTGAAGACATTGTTCGCGGGGTCCCAAAAACCCACTAGAGCCTCGATTAAATCTCTATTAAGCTTAATTCCCATGATTTTTGTGAGGAACTTGAGGTGCTTAAATACTCGATTTTGTTCCCATGTAGCAAAACTAGCCCACTAATTACAGAGACTACTCGGGGTCTTATCTCTGATCAAGAACATAGGAAGTGTCTCGTCCCTTATCCTTTTCTGACTGCCTCTTTGTGAAGAACTCATGATGATCCTAAGAATAAGATAAAAAGGGTTAGGACTTACCTAAACTATATGCAAATTATGATCATTCTTTTTTTTCTTTTCTCTTTTTTTGTCAATTTAGGACTCGATCTATTTTTTTCTTATTATTATAATATATATTTTGAAATTACCGGACATAAAAGTTGATATGATAAAAGCGGGAAAAATGGCTACTATTACAAAGACGACCCTTTGATACTTCCTTAGAAGACATAAAGGATGTCTCAACAAAAACAACCAAACAGAGGAACAAAATGATAAAACATAGACAAAATAATAAATAAATTTTAAAAAAACTATTTTTACGAAAATGACCCTTTGCTACTCCGAGAGGGGTTCAAAAGCTATCTCAGCAAATATAACCAGACAAAACTAGATAAAATGACTACTTTTACAAAAGCAGCCTTTCGGTACTTCCGGAACGGTTTAAAGCTGCTTCGACAAAAATGGCCAGACATGAGGGCAAAATGATAAAAGGTGAATAAATACAGATAAAGTAGCTATTTTTACAAAAAACGGCCCTTCAGCACTTCCCAGAAAGATTTTAAGGTTGTCTTGGCAAAACAATCGGAACATGAGGGCAAGACAGTAAAAAGGTGGCCAAAATAGGCTCTCTTTTTTGAGAATTTTGTGCTCCCTTTTTTTTTGAAAAGTGTGGGCTGAACCCGATGGAGGTTGTCTACGTACCTCACAATCGGTGAGAATCAAACCCGCGTAGTTCGATAAAACTGAGTATTTTCTCCCCTTTTTTAATGAAAATTAATCTTTACAACCCACACCAGACTACTACAAAATCTTTTTTCAAAGGTTTATTTGCACTAAACTAGGAGAAATATTTCTCTTTCCTTTTTTTTTAATTACACTAATTAATTAATTTTTTTAAAGTCGGTTGACAATGCAAGTAAGCCTTCCAAATGATGTATCAAGTAGCACATAAGTGAGCATAATGGTCTCAAGGAGGATACCGGTCTTATACAGACCCGGCCCCTGTGTCGAATTTCGCTAAGTCAAATGCACGTGATGCATATAAAGCGAACCTACTAGGGATATCCGGTATGAGGTTTGTTCTTCTAGGTTTAAATCCTGGTGGAGAAGGTATCTAGACTGGTTTACTCGAGCGGACAACTCGAGCCGAGGAGGGTCAGTGTACCGGTAGCATTGCTTTCCAGTTTAACTGGTGGTGCTCCCCGCCTAAAACATGTGTGACTAAAATCCTTCACCGAGTGACAAACACCTCGGCTATCTCAAAGAAAGCGGGCTATGTCAAGCAAATGCCCAATTTTTAATCTCAAGAAGACTCAGAGGGGGGTGCGTGAGAAGACAGTATATATGTACAATTCAACAATATCGAAGTAGTAAAAAGCAAACAGGTAGCGCATTAGGCACAAATAAATCACAATATATACAAAATTAATAAAACCAAATAAAAGTCAACTTGTACAAGCTCGAATTTTGGTTGTCCCCAGCAGAGTCGCCAGAGCTGTCACACCCCTTTTCTACTCCCGAGAGAATAAGATATGTGTTAACGATTGTGGGTTAAAGAGTTTTTCCAATTAAAGTGACCATTTTGAAATAGGAATTATTTTATTGTTTAGAGTCGCCGCTTGGAATTGGTTTTCGGTGTTCCAAGTCACCTTTTATTTGAATCCCTAGTCAAAGGAAAGTTGACTCTATTTTTATCGGTCCGCGAAAATAATGTTCGGGTAAGGTTCTATTGACCGGGGAGAAGGTGTAAGGCATTCCCCGAGTCCCGTGGTTCTAGCACGGTCACTTTATTGACTAAAATTGGCTTGAATTAATTTTTCGATAAAACTATGCTTTATTTGATTTTTCATGTTTGCTTATGTCCGCTTTTATTGTTGATTATTTAGAATTATTACAAAAAGTGATTTGGATAAATTATGTTGTCATAACCACGCTATGCAAGCGAATGCATGATCGAATAACAACATTGATTAACTATCATAATTGCGCCTCGCAAGCGAATCCGAAATTACGACAATCAATTATTTGTAGTACTATTAAGAAATTTGAAAAAAATAATTCTTGAAAATTATTAGTCAACTCTCGCTACGCAAGCGAATCTGCGATTTCAGCAAAGGATTAACTAAATTAAATTAACTAAAACTAACAGGTATGGTATGAGATTATTAAATTAATTTATTGAGTATTAAACATCACGCTACGCATGCGATTCTGTGGATGAAAAAGTTAAAGCGCGCCCAACATTTGCCTACCAATGATTATTTTATTAGACTATTGAATTAAGCAAGCATTGCTAGTGAGAAAGGAAAACGCTGATTTTAATTATTGCAAAAAAAAAAAAACATGGCCAGCACTTGAAATTATTTGGCAGTTGACCGTCTTGAAAGGATATGGACCAACTTAGTCAAATTATTGGGCCTCGCAAGGTTTCAGGTTGTTGGCCCAGAAATTAATTGTTCTTGAATTAATCCTCGTGGCCCAAATATGTTCGGATGGATTAATCACTGGCCCATGTCCTTCAATTTCTTTAAGAATTACTTGGCTCCTAATTAGTTCACAGATTTATGCCTACATATAACAATGGCGGAAAAATAATAACATAAACACTTAATCATAAAAAAGGAAAAATAAAAGGAACTACACATGAGATGAAATTATAAAACTAGTTTTAGCATACGCGCGTTGCGCGTGTCCCTCGTGTTAATGAAAAGTAAAATTTTATAAATAAAATAAATAATATTCAAAAATATGTTTATGTTATTATATAAAATTAAGAGTAGTTCTTCCTTAGGAGTTCGATCTAGTCTAATAGTTCTTCCTTCAGTAGTTTCTCTTGCTTGCTTTATTGTACAAAAAAAATTATAGGAGTAGCGTTTGATTGAAAGGTAAAAAAATCATTCAACTTTACTTGAGGACTTGGGTACGTACATTGCATGTATATTTCATGTTACTTATTAAAAAATTTATGTAAGATAGTTTACCAACAATTAATTTTTGTTTATCTTTACTCATTTTACGGTACTGCTAAAGCTGTAACCTTATTCTATTAATAACTTAATAATCATATAGGCATCCGAACTCGATTATTATTAACAATTTTTATATTATTTTTTTTTTCTCAATTATTATCTTATTTTACCTAAAATTTCTTTCTAAAGTACTTTTACTCGCGACCAATTACATATATATGTTCTTTTTATATTCCTATTTTTGTGTACAAAATATATATTGATTAACTTATTCTACCATTTAAAATAATGTCACATTTAAAAAAGATTATCATTTGATTATTTCTTAATATTTAGACAATAAAAATGGACAAAACTTGTAAGTATATTTCAAATTCTACGTCCTTATTGTTAAAAGAAAATAGAATGTCACAATTGCTTTTTAAAGTCTAAATTCATGCCACCTTAATATGAATTATCATTAATGTTTTCATTTTTTTTAAATCAAAACTATGACTTAAATGCACTATTTCTTACGTGCCTTTTTAAATATTAGGCATAAAATTGATGGATCAGTTATTTACTTTAATTTTATTTAAAACAGACGTTATTTATTTATTTTTCATAGAATATATTTCCATGAAAGCAACATGTAAGAATTTTAATTATGTGACATATATAATTCAAATAAGGAAAATATTTAAGTTAAGTAAAGTTTTAATTGACTTTATAGTCCTAAATTTTAGGGTTTCCTACCTAGTTCAATGGAAAATAATTTAATAACAAAAAATTTAGTCAATTTCAAGAACTAAATATTAGGAGAATAATTAAATGACTATTTTGTCTAGTGTGAACTCCAATTTTAAAGGGTAAAAAAGGAGAACGACATTTCGCTAAAATTATCGCATCTTAAACTGCTTTAGCATGGAGTACCCCATTTTAATTATATAACCTAGCAACATAAGTGAATCTTCCATGTTCCAGTTGTTTATGGTCTCAACTATTAAAAAAAGAGTGAAAAGTGGCTAAACTTTTAAAGAGAATCCATGATAACAGAAAACATATTTATTAAAATGGTAGAGTAGTAAGAAATAGACTTTTTAAGAGAAACTATTTTCTTGTTAACTTCAGATCTTAAATCTTGGAAACAAAGATGGATTCTTTTCAAAATTCTACATCAACAACCTACCTGTTAAACACGAAGACCAATAAGAGTTTGCTAATAAACAATTTTGCACTTAAAAATCCATCATTAGAGTATGATAAAGCTCATTGGAATCAAATAACATTCCCCTACTGTATTCCTCCATTTTTACTTTTGAGATACAATAGAAATAAAGTTTTCCAGGAACAATTGCAAAGCTTCTATACCTTCGTTATTTAGGCCTATAAGAAGGCAAGTTCATACAAATGAATTTCAGCATTTAAACATGCAGTTTATCGGTCACTTAAGGCATGTTTCAAACAGTCCAACAAGAATGTCAAACAGTCTAACAAAATTTAGAAAGCTAAAACAAACACATGTTTCATAAATTCATTCAAGATTTATACTCTTAAAGGTAAAAGAGAATACCTAATGAGGAAATATGAGAAGAAACAGCAAGAAAACTTTGATACCAAAGCTACTTGAAACCAACAAATAGAACCAGCAACAACAACAGCAGAAACAACAGCAAAGCAGTGCTAAAACCCAGAGGAACAACATATTTTTGAAAGAGAAGGAACCCAACAAAGCTCTAAGTGTTCTCCTATTTCTCTGAAACGATTTTCCACTCAAGATACTACTCCCAAATATTACGTTTTCAGCTTACTATATGGATGGTCAGCTGTTAATTTTGCTCTCATGTTTTGATTCTTTTCACAGTGTGTAAAAGATGTATCTTTTTTTTAGAGTCCAGATCCTCCTTAAATGAGAAAAGAGCTCCTATTTTTATAGGGGGAGGAAAGGCCTTGGGACAGATTTTGTTTGGCCAAAAATCTGTCCAAAATGATAGATTTTTGACCAAAAATCTGTCCAAAACCAGAATTTTAGTCAATGAACAATTTTTCTTACCAATTGTGGACAGAATTTTGGAGTATTGTACTCCAAAATAGTCCGCAACAGTAAAAGCAAACAAACCAAGAACCCTACACTCAAGTATTCTCTTTTCTTTCCCTTTTCTCTTAATTTCTCAAACCAAGTTCAAAGTTAACTAGTCCACAAAGAGAAACCAGATTCAATCTAGTTGAAACAAGTAGTAATTCGAATAAGATTAGTTAAGAGTCAACTAATAGGGATTAATCAAGACTGAACCATATAATTACCTATACTAAACAACTACTTCAATATTAATATAGTTAATTAGAACTAAAACAGGATCTTTGAACACACAAACTACTAACTCAAACTAAAACATGACAACGTAGGAAAGACAAACTCAAAAACTGCAATCCAATAGGTGACTCAAGCTTGACGACTGAACGAAATCAATACAACTCAACCATACTAACTAAACGAATGTTCTAGATTATTAGAAAGAGCAATTATTCAGTTAATCACAAAGTTAAATTACATGTCGAGCTACTGAAACGACAAACAAGAAACTAAACAAATATTCTTTGCGAAATTGAACTACTGCTTCAAACTAGTAAGATACAGAAATAAAATAATCGAAGATAAACTTTTAACTACCACTACTAATCAAACCTGGACGATTACAATCAAGCGACAAAAAAATAAAAAAAAAGATATTATACGAAGTAGTCGATCGATTATTAGAACTTAAACCCAAACAAAACTATCAAATAAAATAAGAAAAACTGAAAATCTAAGAAAAGAGAAAATGATTAGCAATTTTACCAAGCTCGAGCACTCGGGCAATGGCGGGACAGTGGCAGTGGTGGACTCAACCGAGTGTCTAATATCGATTATTATCGAAACCATGACTCCGGAGAATTGGATGCTAGTTTCGCTGAAAATCGACAACAGAAACTCGCTTGAGGCCGATGTGAAGAGAGAAACGGGAGGCAATGGCGGTTGAGGGGTGGCAGTGACGGCGACAGATCGGTAGTGGGGGTCGCCAGAATTCCGGTCGCCGGAATTTTGGGTTAATACCAATGCCAAATGGTAGCCCTTGTTGAGCTCTATCTATGTATGTAAAAATTAAGTGGAGAAAAGGGCTCAATATTCTCGAATTTATGATAAAAGTTGCGGCTAGGGTTTCAGATTTTCTTAGATTTATGAAGATTGATGGAGTTTTGGAGGATTTGAGGCTTGGATTTGTGTAGAGAAAGAAGAGGAGAAGAGGATGATGTTGGATGGAGGGCGTTTGGCCGCCAGAGGATGGCGGCGCTGCCGTGGGGGACGACCAGTGGCGGCAGAGAAGAAGAAGAGTGAAGAGGGAGAAACTAGGGTCTTAGGGTTTGGGTTGCAGGAGAAATGGCCAATTTTTCTGATTTTAGAGGGCTTATATACCTCTTGGTGGGACAAATGAGGGCCATTGGATCAAAGATCATGGATGGATGAGATTGATCTCTGAGTTACTAAGTGAAACGATGTAGTTTCAAGATAAAACTACGTCGTTTTGGAGCTCTTTCTTGGCCAACCACCTAATGGACCGGGTATGGACGAAATGGGCTCAAATTTTGGGTCAATTTTGGCTCAATTTTAATTAAAATACACTAGTCCAATCCTTACCCCATTTATCAAACCATTAATCAACTCTTAAAACCTATACACACACAAATAAGAACACACACACACACACACACACACACACACACACACACACACACATATATATATATATATATATATATATATATATAATGTAGAAGAAAAAGATGGGGCAAAAATTAGGCATTTACAATGAGTAATGACATTGCCAGCATAAATGCGACTAAGCGCACGCTAACTGGAAAGTTTGATATGAAAGACTTGGGAGTTGCTGATTTAATTTTGGGAACTAATATCCATAAGACTTTTCAAGGTCTGGAATTGTCACAATCTCATTATATTAAGACAATACTTGAAAAATTCAAGCACTTGCGCTTTAAAGTTGCAAAGACTCCGATTGACGTGAATCTTGCATTAGCAAAGAACAAAGGCCAAATCATATTACAATTGGATTATGCTCGTGTGTTGGGTTGCTTAATGTACATCATGAAATGTACACGACCAGATATAGCTTTTGCTATAAGTAAATTGAGTCGATATATGAGCAATCCAGGTCAATCTCATTGGATGGCCATGAAACGAGTTTTGGGGTATTTAGTACATGCCTAGGACTTTGCTTTGCACTACAGTAAATATCCTATGGTCATTGAGGGATACTGTGATACAAATTGGATTACGGGATCAACTGATTCCAAGTCCACAAGTGGATATGTATTCACTATTGGCGGAGGAGCGGTATCTTGGAAGTCGTCCAAACAAACTTGTATTGCCCGCTCTACGATGGAGGCTGAATTCATAGCCTTAGATAAAGCCGGTGAAGAAGCTGAATGGCTCCGAAATTTCTTGGAAGATATTCCATTTTGGTCCAAATTGTTGGCACTAATATGCATACATTGCGATAGTCAAGCGGCAATTGGAAGGGATGGGAGCGTTATGTATAACAGTAAATCTCATCATATACGACGAAGACATAAAACCGTTAGGCAATTACTCTCTAGAGGAGTTATCACGATTGATTATGTAAAGTCAAGTGATAATGTGTTAGATCCACTTACAAAAGATCTAACTAGAGAGGTAGTTGAGAAGTCATCAATGGGAATGAGACTGTGGCCGAGAACAAGTCATCGTGGCAGTAACTCTACCTAGAAGACTGGAGATCCCAAGATCTAGGTTCAAAGAGATCAAACAAAGTCATTAATGACGGTTCAACATTATCAACTAAACTTTTGGTCCATTCTCGTGATGAGACAATGTTCAGTACCAAGTAT